>NW_027468663.1:59859689-60117104 GCF_046254945.1 Alosa pseudoharengus | reverse complement strand
TATACACTTTCTGGGGGAACTTTTTTCAAAACCCACTTTGGACTTAGAAGAATTTTTGATTTTTCCCATTCATTTCAATGGGGAATCTAAAAACGGCTATAACTTCCGAACGAAAGGTGATAGGTCAAATATTTTCTTTTCCGCCTCCCCAAAACCGGCCACGAGGAAGCCGGGGAACTTGTCCGCTTCTCTCTACGACCTTCCGTTCTCGAGATATAAGGATTTTAAGGTTTATTTCCGGTTTTTAACCAACTTCCTGTTATCGGAGGAAGTCGAGAGTGGTCTCATATGAAAGATCTCGATGAGATCTATAACATATATGAGTTTCAAGTCTCTATCACCTTCCTATCCTGAGTTATTCAAAGCCCTAGTCTTCTCCAACTCGGAGAAACTTCGCTTTTAGCCCTATACCCTGTCCCTAACCCTAGACGCCCATCTAATACGGGGTTTTAAGCCTATAACCTACCAAAAAACCAAACCCAAGCCCAAACCCTAACCCACAGAGATCAGTCATCGACTGATTGGTGGTTTTTAGCCCTATTCCTAACCCTAACCCTAACCCTAACTCGGAGAAACTTCGCTTTTAGCCCTATACCCTAACCCTAATAGGTAGTTTTAAGCCTATAACCTACCAAAAAACCAAACCCAAGCCCAAACCCTAACCCACAGAGATCAGTCATCGACTGATTGGTGGTTTTTAGCCCTATTCCTATCCCTAACCCTAACCCAAACACATTTTCTTTCATAACTCTCGAACCCTACCCCTAGTGGCGAAATGGAGGGGTGCAATTGTAAGTCATTTTCAAAGATCTATCCACTCAAACAGTAAAAAAAATTTGTATGGGAAAAAAAAAAGTTCACTACAAATGTGTGCCATTCGACTCAGAATCACCTAAAACGTACTCCTATACACTTTCTGGGGGAACTTTTTTCAAAACCCACTTTGGACTTAGAAGAATTTTTGATTTTTCCCATTCATTTCAATGGGGAATCTAAAAACGGCTATAACTTCCGAACGAAAGGTGATAGGTCAAATATTTTCTTTTCCGCCTCCCCAAAACCGGCCACGAGGAAGCCGGGGAACTTGTCCGCTTCTCTCTACGACCTTCCGTTCTCGAGATATAAGGATTTTAAGGTTTATTTCCGGTTTTTAACCAACTTCCTGTTATCGGAGGAAGTCGAGAGTGGTCTCATATGAAAGATCTCGATGAGATCTATAACATATATGAGTTTCAAGTCTCTATCACCTTCCTATCCTGAGTTATTCAAAGCCCTAGTCTTCTCCAACTCGGAGAAACTTCGCTTTTAGCCCTATACCCTAACCCTAACCCTAACCCTAACCCCAACCCCCATCCCTTAACCTAACCCCAACCTCCACCCCCATCCCTTAACCTAACCTCCAGCCACTTGGCTAAATTCCAACCCCAACCCCTTAGCCTAATCCCAACCTCCAAGGCCAACTCCAGCCCCCCACCCCTTTTCCTAACCAGCCCCTTGGCCTAAACCCAACCCCTACCCCTCATCCTAACTCTTCCTCAATTAATTATTTATTTATTTATTTTATTTTTCTTCCTTCTTCCCTTTTCTAATATACATAGTTGCTAATTAAATAATTCTCTTTATATATATTATTTTATTTTATAGACAGTTGACTTCTTCCTACCCTTATCCCCCTCCTTGTTGGTGTGGTTGGATCCAATCGGCCAGTGCACCCACAGTCACCCACTCCACCAAAGATCATGTTCCCCTAACCTAACCCTAACCTAGCCAGAGTTATTAGACGCCCATCTAATAGGTAGTTTTAAGCCTATAACCTAACCCTAACACTAACCCTAACCCAGCTGCTCACAGAGGCCCCAACTTAGACTGAGGCCTTGTGAGAGGCCTACTAGCTACTGCTGACCTCTGACTTGACCCCTGATGCTTGGAGAGGCTTGGGGAAGAGTGCTTGTGCTCACACAGCCCCCTCTGGGTACCACCCCCCCCCACGGACAACCAGGCTTAAGCACCGATAAGTACTGGTGCACTGTGCCCCACTTAAGCTAACCTCGCAAGGGTTAAAGCCTTAAGCAGAGCCGAAAAAATCTCAAACCCATGGTATACCTGCGGGTTCGTATATGATTCCGGCCCTAGCAAACCTCCAAGCGCTAACTCAAGAGCCGTATGTGATGAACATGTAACAGACTGTCATTCTCCCATACTGCCACTAAGGGGCCAAGAGTGAATACGCGCTATCTCGGGAGTCGTATGTGATGAAAAATGGAACAGACTGTCATTCTCCCATACTGCCACTAAGGGGCCAAGAGTGAAAACCCGCTAACTCGGGAGTCGTATGTGATGAACATGTCACGCTAGCTGCGGATTCACATACGATTCTGGCCCTAGCCAACCGCCTATCTCCGCGACGCAAGGTCACAGCGAGACGGGAGTGGCGCCATTGCGTCCGGAGCGTCAGAAAACATGGGGGTGCATGGGGGTGCCGCCAGTCTAACACCAACGCTGCACGACTTGTGGCCAAAAAACCAACTGCACCCCGGTGCACTTGTGGCTATTACCCCCTATCATAGTCAGGGATAGTAGGAGTGAAAACACTGAGGCATAGCTGCCTGATTTCCACACGAGGGCGACACTAGTCACGCTAGGGAGGTGCTCACATGTGAATCCCGACCCCCCCCCGCATGTGGAAGCACGCTAACTGCGGATTCGTATATGATTCTGGCCCTAGCCAACCGCCTAGCTCCGCGACGCAAGGTCACAGCGAGACGGGGGTGGCGCCGTTGCGTCCGGAGCGTCAGAAAACATGGGGGTGCATGGGGGTGCCGCCAGTCTAACACCAACGCTGCACGACTTGTGGCCAAAAAACCAACTTGCACTCTTAGAGTGAATACGCGCTATCTCGGGAGTCGTATGTGATGAAAAATGGAACAGACTGTCATTCTCCCATACTGCCACTAAGGGGCCAAGAGTGAAAACCCGCTAACTCGGGAGTCGTATGTGATGAACATGTCACGCTAGCTGCGGATTCACATACGATTCTGGCCCTAGCCAACCGCCTATCTCCGCGACGCAAGGTCACAGCGAGACGGGAGTGGCGCCATTGCGTCCGGAGCGTCAGAAAACATGGGGGTGCATGGGGGTGCCGCCAGTCTAACACCAACGCTGCACGACTTGTGGCCAAAAAACCAACTGCACCCCGGTGCACTTGTGGCTATTACCCCCTATCATAGTCAGGGACTGGTGCACGCTAGCTGCGGATTCACATACGATTCTGGCCCTAGCAACCGCCTATCTCCGCGACGCAAGGTCACAGCGAGACGGGGATGGCGGCATTGCGTCCGGAGCGTCAAAATTAATCTAGAATCTCACCCAATCCTGAGCGCCCCCCCCCCCTCCCCCCCAAACACACACACATTAGCTTAAGCTAAGGCCTTGTGAGAGGCCTACTAGCTACTGTGATGGGACGGGCCGGGAGAGGCCTGGGGATGAGTGCTTGTGCTCAGACGGGCTCAACTTGGGCCTAGGAGCAGGGAGAGACACAGAGAGCTGCGCTAGACCCCCCCCAGCAAGCACAGCCACACACACGCACACACGCGCGCGCAGGTGATAGAGAGGGACAGAGAGAGGGGCCTGTTGCTCAGAGAGGCTCCAGCTGCTCAGAGAGGCCCCACCTTGGGCCTAGATGCTTGGGGAGACACAGAGAGCTGTGCTAGACCCACTGCAGCACCCCTACACACACACACACCCACCCACAGGCCCCAGCTGCTCACAGAGGCCCCAACTTAGACTGAGGCCTTGTGAGAGGCCTACTAGCTACTGCTGACCTCTGACTTGACCCCTGATGCTTGGAGAGGCTTGGGGAAGAGTGCTTGTGCTCACACAGCCTGCAGCTACTCACAGAGGCCCCAACTTAGGCCGAGGCCTTGTCAGAGGCCTACTAGCTACAGCTTGACCTCTGGTTTGACCCCTGACGCTTGGAGAGGCACAGAGAGGCCTAGGAGACAGTGCATGTTCTCACACAGGCTGCTGCTGCTCACAGAGGCTCCAAAGACTCCTCTCTGTCCCCTGCGCGCGTGTGTGTGAGCCTGGGAGCATTACCCTGTATCCTACTCCTAAACTTAACCCAAATTAAACACGCTAATCAAACTAGCTAACACCCTCTATGCTAAGCCCGCAACACAAAGTGGCAAACACCCCCCCCCCTCTGGGTACCACCCCCCCACGGACAACCAGGCTTAAGCACCGATAAGTACTGGTGCACTGTGCCCCACTTAAGCTAACCTCGCAAGGGTTAAAGCCTTAAGCAGAGCCGAAAAAATCTCAAACCCATGGTATACCTGCGGGTTCGTATATGATTCCGGCCCTAGCAAACCTCCTAGCTCCGCGACGCAAGGTCACAGCGAGACGGGGATGGCGGCATTGCGTCCGGAGCGTCAAAATTAATCTAGAATCTCACCCAATCCTGAGCGCCCCCCCCCCCTCCCCCCCAAACACACACACATTAGCTTAAGCTAAGGCCTTGTGAGAGGCCTACTAGCTACTGTGATGGGACGGGCCGGGAGAGGCCTGGGGATGAGTGCTTGTGCTCAGACGGGCTCAACTTGGGCCTAGGAGCAGGGAGAGACACAGAGAGCTGCGCTAGACCCCCCACAGCAGGCACAGCCACACACACGCACACACGCGCGCGCAGGTGATAGAGAGGGACAGAGAGAGGGGCCTGTTGCTCACACAGGCTGCAGCTGCTCACAGAGGCTCCAAAGACTCCTCTCTGTCCCCTGCGCGCGTGTGTGTGAGCCTGGGAGCATTACCCTGTATCCTACTCCTAAACTTAACCCAAATTAAACACACTAATCAAACTAGCTAACACCCTCTATGCTAAGCCCGCAACAGCTTGACCTCTGGTTTGACCCCTGACGCTTGGAGAGGCACAGAGAGGCCTAGGAGACAGTGCATGTTCTCACACAGGCTGCTGCTGCTCACAGAGGCTCCAAAGACTCCTCTCTGTCCCCTGCGCGCGTGTGTGTGAGCCTGGGAGCATTACCCTGTATCCTACTCCTAAACTTAACCCAAATTAAACACGCTAATCAAACTAGCTAACACCCTCTATGCTAAGCCCGCAACACAAAGTGGCAAACACCCCCCCCCTCTGGGTACCACCCCCCCACGGACAACCAGGCTTAAGCACCGATAAGTACTGGTGCACTGTGCCCCACTTAAGCTAACCTCGCAAGGGTTAAAGCCTTAAGCAGAGCCGAAAAAATCTCAAACCCATGGTATACCTGCGGGTTCGTATATGATTCCGGCCCTAGCAAACCTCCAAGCGCTAACTCAAGAGCCGTATGTGATGAACATGTAACAGACTGTCATTCTCCCATACTGCCACTAAGGGGCCAAGAGTGAATACGCGCTATCTCGGGAGTCGTATGTGATGAAAAATGGAACAGACTGTCATTCTCCCATACTGCCACTAAGGGGCCAAGAGTGAAAACCCGCTAACTCGGGAGTCGTATGTGATGAACATGTCACGCTAGCTGCGGATTCACATACGATTCTGGCCCTAGCCAACCGCCTATCTCCGCGACGCAAGGTCACAGCGAGACGGGAGTGGCGCCATTGCGTCCGGAGCGTCAGAAAACATGGGGGTGCATGGGGGTGCCGCCAGTCTAACACCAACGCTGCACGACTTGTGGCCAAAAAACCAACTGCACCCCGGTGCACTTGTGGCTATTACCCCCTATCATAGTCAGGGACTGGTGCACGCTAGCTGCGGATTCACATACGATTCTGGCCCTAGCAACCGCCTATCTCCGCGACGCAAGGTCACAGCGAGACGGGGATGGCGGCATTGCGTCCGGAGCGTCAGAAAACATGGGGGTGCATGGGGGTGCCGCCAGTCTAACACCAACGCTGCACGACTTGTGGCCAAAAAACCAACTTGCACTCTTAGAGTGAATACGCGCTATCTCGGGAGTCGTATGTGATGAACATGTCACGCTAGCTGCGGATTCACATACGATTCTGGCCCTAGCCAACCGCCTATCTCCGCGACGCAAGGTCACAGCGAGACGGGAGTGGCGCCATTGCGTCCGGAGCGTCAGAAAACATGGGGGTGCATGGGGGTGCCGCCAGTCTAACACCAACGCTGCACGACTTGTGGCCAAAAAACCAACTGCACCCCGGTGCACTTGTGGCTATTACCCCCTATCATAGTCAGGGATAGTAGGAGTGAAAACACTGAGGCATAGCTGCCTGATTTCCACACGAGGGCGACACTAGTCACGCTAGGGAGGTGCTCACATGTGAATCCCGACCCCCCCCCGCATGTGGAAGCACGCTAACTGCGGATTCGTATATGATTCTGGCCCTAGCCAACCGCCTAGCTCCGCGACGCAAGGTCACAGCGAGACGGGGGTGGCGCCGTTGCGTCCGGAGCGTCAGAAAACATGGGGGTGCATGGGGGTGCCGCCAGTCTAACACCAACGCTGCACGACTTGTGGCCAAAAAACCAACTGCACCCCGGTGCACTTGTGGCTATTACCCCCTATCATAGTCAGGGACTGGTGCACGCTAGCTGCGGATTCACATACGATTCTGGCCCTAGCAACCGCCTATCTCCGCGACGCAAGGTCACAGCGAGACGGGGATGGCGGCATTGCGTCCGGAGCGTCAGAAAACATGGGGGTGCATGGGGGTGCCGCCAGTCTAACACCAACGCTGCACGACTTGTGGCCAAAAAACCAACTTGCACTCTTAGAGTGAATACGCGCTATCTCGGGAGTCGTATGTGATGAACATGTCACGCTAGCTGCGGATTCACATACGATTCTGGCCCTAGCCAACCGCCTATCTCCGCGACGCAAGGTCACAGCGAGACGGGAGTGGCGCCATTGCGTCCGGAGCGTCAGAAAACATGGGGGTGCATGGGGGTGCCGCCAGTCTAACACCAACGCTGCACGACTTGTGGCCAAAAAACCAACTGCACCCCGGTGCACTTGTGGCTATTACCCCCTATCATAGTCAGGGATAGTAGGAGTGAAAACACTGAGGCATAGCTGCCTGATTTCCACACGAGGGCGACACTAGTCACGCTAGGGAGGTGCTCACATGTGAATCCCGACCCCCCCCCGCATGTGGAAGCACGCTAACTGCGGATTCGTATATGATTCTGGCCCTAGCCAACCGCCTAGCTCCGCGACGCAAGGTCACAGCGAGACGGGGGTGGCGCCGTTGCGTCCGGAGCGTCAGAAAACATGGGGGTGCATGGGGGTGCCGCCAGTCTAACACCAACGCTGCACGACTTGTGGCCAAAAAACCAACTTGCACTCTTAGAGTGAATACGCGCTATCTCGGGAGTCGTATGTGATGAAAAATGGAACAGACTGTCATTCTCCCATACTGCCACTAAGGGGCCAAGAGTGAAAACCCGCTAACTCGGGAGTCGTATGTGATGAACATGTCACGCTAGCTGCGGATTCACATACGATTCTGGCCCTAGCCAACCGCCTATCTCCGCGACGCAAGGTCACAGCGAGACGGGAGTGGCGCCATTGCGTCCGGAGCGTCAGAAAACATGGGGGTGCATGGGGGTGCCGCCAGTCTAACACCAACGCTGCACGACTTGTGGCCAAAAAACCAACTGCACCCCGGTGCACTTGTGGCTATTACCCCCTATCATAGTCAGGGATAGTAGGAGTGAAAACACTGAGGCATAGCTGCCTGATTTCCACACGAGGGCGACACTAGTCACGCTAGGGAGGTGCTCACATGTGAATCCCGACCCCCCCCCGCATGTGGAAGCACGCTAACTGCGGATTCGTATATGATTCTGGCCCTAGCCAACCGCCTAGCTCCGCGACGCAAGGTCACAGCGAGACGGGGGTGGCGCCGTTGCGTCCGGAGCGTCAGAAAACATGGGGGTGCATGGGGGTGCCGCCAGTCTAACACCAACGCTGCACGACTTGTGGCCAAAAAACCAACTTGCACTCTTAGAGTGAATACGCGCTATCTCGGGAGTCGTATGTGATGAAAAATGGAACAGACTGTCATTCTCCCATACTGCCACTAAGGGGCCAAGAGTGAAAACCCGCTAACTCGGGAGTCGTATGTGATGAACATGTCACGCTAGCTGCGGATTCACATACGATTCTGGCCCTAGCCAACCGCCTATCTCCGCGACGCAAGGTCACAGCGAGACGGGAGTGGCGCCATTGCGTCCGGAGCGTCAGAAAACATGGGGGTGCATGGGGGTGCCGCCAGTCTAACACCAACGCTGCACGACTTGTGGCCAAAAAACCAACTGCACCCCGGTGCACTTGTGGCTATTACCCCCTATCATAGTCAGGGATAGTAGGAGTGAAAACACTGAGGCATAGCTGCCTGATTTCCACACGAGGGCGACACTAGTCACGCTAGGGAGGTGCTCACATGTGAATCCCGACCCCCCCCCGCATGTGGAAGCACGCTAACTGCGGATTCGTATATGATTCTGGCCCTAGCCAACCGCCTAGCTCCGCGACGCAAGGTCACAGCGAGACGGGGGTGGCGCCGTTGCGTCCGGAGCGTCAGAAAACATGGGGGTGCATGGGGGTGCCGCCAGTCTAACACCAACGCTGCACGACTTGTGGCCAAAAAACCAACTTGCACTCTTAGAGTGAATACGCGCTATCTCGGGAGTCGTATGTGATGAAAAATGGAACAGACTGTCATTCTCCCATACTGCCACTAAGGGGCCAAGAGTGAAAACCCGCTAACTCGGGAGTCGTATGTGATGAACATGTCACGCTAGCTGCGGATTCACATACGATTCTGGCCCTAGCCAACCGCCTATCTCCGCGACGCAAGGTCACAGCGAGACGGGAGTGGCGCCATTGCGTCCGGAGCGTCAGAAAACATGGGGGTGCATGGGGGTGCCGCCAGTCTAACACCAACGCTGCACGACTTGTGGCCAAAAAACCAACTGCACCCCGGTGCACTTGTGGCTATTACCCCCTATCCTAACCCTAACCCTAACCCTAACCCTAACCCTAACCCTAACCCTAACCCTAACCCTAACCCTAACCCTAACCCTAACCCTAACCCTAACCCTAACCCTAACCCTAACCCTAACCCTAACCCTAACCCTAACCCTAACCCTAACCCTAACCCTAGGAAACCCTAACCCTAACCCTAACCCTAGGAGAAACTTCGCTTTTAGCCCTATACCCTAACCCTAATAGGTAGTTTTAAGCCTATAACCTACCAAAAAACCAAACCCAAGCCCAAACCCTAACCCACAGAGATCAGTCATCGACTGATTGGTGGTTTTTAGCCCTATTCCTATCCCTAACCCTAACCCAAACACATTTTCTTTCATAACTCTCGAACCCTACCCCTAGTGGCGAAATGGAGGGGTGCAATTGTAAGTCATTTTCAAAGATCTATCCACTCAAACAGTAAAAAAAATTTGTATGGGAAAAAAAAAAGTTCACTACAAATGTGTGCCATTCGACTCAGAATCACCTAAAACGTACTCCTATACACTTTCTGGGGGAACTTTTTTCAAAACCCACTTTGGACTTAGAAGAATTTTTGATTTTTCCCATTCATTTCAATGGGGAATCTAAAAACGGCTATAACTTCCGAACGAAAGGTGATAGGTCAAATATTTTCTTTTCCGCCTCCCCAAAACCGGCCACGAGGAAGCCGGGGAACTTGTCCGCTTCTCTCTACGACCTTCCGTTCTCGAGATATAAGGATTTTAAGGTTTATTTCCGGTTTTTAACCAACTTCCTGTTATCGGAGGAAGTCGAGAGTGGTCTCATATGAAAGATCTCGATGAGATCTATAACATATATGAGTTTCAAGTCTCTATCACCTTCCTATCCTGAGTTATTCAAAGCCCTAGTCTTCTCCAACTCGGAGAAACTTCGCTTTTAGCCCTATACCCTGTCCCTAACCCTAGACGCCCATCTAATACGGGGTTTTAAGCCTATAACCTACCAAAAAACCAAACCCAAGCCCAAACCCTAACCCACAGAGATCAGTCATCGACTGATTGGTGGTTTTTAGCCCTATTCCTAACCCTAACCCTAACCCTAACTCGGAGAAACTTCGCTTTTAGCCCTATACCCTAACCCTAATAGGTAGTTTTAAGCCTATAACCTACCAAAAAACCAAACCCAAGCCCAAACCCTAACCCACAGAGATCAGTCATCGACTGATTGGTGGTTTTTAGCCCTATTCCTATCCCTAACCCTAACCCAAACACATTTTCTTTCATAACTCTCGAACCCTACCCCTAGTGGCGAAATGGAGGGGTGCAATTGTAAGTCATTTTCAAAGATCTATCCACTCAAACAGTAAAAAAAATTTGTATGGGAAAAAAAAAAGTTCACTACAAATGTGTGCCATTCGACTCAGAATCACCTAAAACGTACTCCTATACACTTTCTGGGGGAACTTTTTTCAAAACCCACTTTGGACTTAGAAGAATTTTTGATTTTTCCCATTCATTTCAATGGGGAATCTAAAAACGGCTATAACTTCCGAACGAAAGGTGATAGGTCAAATATTTTCTTTTCCGCCTCCCCAAAACCGGCCACGAGGAAGCCGGGGAACTTGTCCGCTTCTCTCTACGACCTTCCGTTCTCGAGATATAAGGATTTTAAGGTTTATTTCCGGTTTTTAACCAACTTCCTGTTATCGGAGGAAGTCGAGAGTGGTCTCATATGAAAGATCTCGATGAGATCTATAACATATATGAGTTTCAAGTCTCTATCACCTTCCTATCCTGAGTTATTCAAAGCCCTAGTCTTCTCCAACTCGGAGAAAGTTCGTTTTTTGCCCTATACCCTAACCCTAACCCTAACCCTAACCCTAACCCTAACCCACAGAGATCAGTCATCGACTGATTGGTGGTTTTTAGCCCTATTCCTATCCCTAACCCTAACCCAAACACATTTTCTTTCATAACTCTCGAACCCTACCCCTAGTGGCGAAATGGAGGGGTGCAATTGTAAGTCATTTTCAAAGATCTATCCACTCAAACAGTAAAAAAAATTTGTATGGGAAAAAAAAAAGTTCACTACAAATGTGTGCCATTCGACTCAGAATCACCTAAAACGTACTCCTATACACTTTCTGGGGGAACTTTTTTCAAAACCCACTTTGGACTTAGAAGAATTTTTGATTTTTCCCATTCATTTCAATGGGGAAACTTAAAACGGCTATAACTTCCGAACGAAAGGTGATAGGTCAAATATTTTCTTTTCCGCCTCCCCAAAACCGGCCACGAGGAAGCCGGGGAACTTGTCCGCTTCTCTCTACGACCTTCCGTTCTCGAGATATAAGGATTTTAAGGTTTATTTCCGGTTTTTAACCAACTTCCTGTTATCGGAGGAAGTCGAGAGTGGTCTCATATGAAAGATCTCGATGAGATCTATAACATATATGAGTTTCAAGTCTCTATCACCTTCCTATCCTGAGTTATTCAAAGCCCTAGTCTTCTCCAACTCGGAGAAACTTCGCTTTTAGCCCTATACCCTGTCCCTAACCCTAGACGCCCATCTAATACGGGGTTTTAAGCCTATAACCTACCAAAAAACCAAACCCAAGCCCAAACCCTAACCCACAGAGATCAGTCATCGACTGATTGGTGGTTTTTAGCCCTATTCCTAACCCTAACCCTAACCCTAACTCGGAGAAACTTCGCTTTTAGCCCTATACCCTAACCCTAATAGGTAGTTTTAAGCCTATAACCTACCAAAAAACCAAACCCAAGCCCAAACCCTAACCCACAGAGATCAGTCATCGACTGATTGGTGGTTTTTAGCCCTATTCCTATCCCTAACCCTAACCCAAACACATTTTCTTTCATAACTCTCGAACCCTACCCCTAGTGGCGAAATGGAGGGGTGCAATTGTAAGTCATTTTCAAAGATCTATCCACTCAAACAGTAAAAAAAATTTGTATGGGAAAAAAAAAAGTTCACTACAAATGTGTGCCATTCGACTCAGAATCACCTAAAACGTACTCCTATACACTTTCTGGGGGAACTTTTTTCAAAACCCACTTTGGACTTAGAAGAATTTTTGATTTTTCCCATTCATTTCAATGGGGAATCTAAAAACGGCTATAACTTCCGAACGAAAGGTGATAGGTCAAATATTTTCTTTTCCGCCTCCCCAAAACCGGCCACGAGGAAGCCGGGGAACTTGTCCGCTTCTCTCTACGACCTTCCGTTCTCGAGATATAAGGATTTTAAGGTTTATTTCCGGTTTTTAACCAACTTCCTGTTATCGGAGGAAGTCGAGAGTGGTCTCATATGAAAGATCTCGATGAGATCTATAACATATATGAGTTTCAAGTCTCTATCACCTTCCTATCCTGAGTTATTCAAAGCCCTAGTCTTCTCCAACTCGGAGAAACTTCGCTTTTAGCCCTATACCCTGTCCCTAACCCTAGACGCCCATCTAATACGGGGTTTTAAGCCTATAACCTACCAAAAAACCAAACCCAAGCCCAAACCCTAACCCACAGAGATCAGTCATCGACTGATTGGTGGTTTTTAGCCCTATTCCTAACCCTAACCCTAACCCTAACTCGGAGAAACTTCGCTTTTAGCCCTATACCCTAACCCTAATAGGTAGTTTTAAGCCTATAACCTACCAAAAAACCAAACCCAAGCCCAAACCCTAACCCACAGAGATCAGTCATCGACTGATTGGTGGTTTTTAGCCCTATTCCTATCCCTAACCCTAACCCAAACACATTTTCTTTCATAACTCTCGAACCCTACCCCTAGTGGCGAAATGGAGGGGTGCAATTGTAAGTCATTTTCAAAGATCTATCCACTCAAACAGTAAAAAAAATTTGTATGGGAAAAAAAAAAGTTCACTACAAATGTGTGCCATTCGACTCAGAATCACCTAAAACGTACTCCTATACACTTTCTGGGGGAACTTTTTTCAAAACCCACTTTGGACTTAGAAGAATTTTTGATTTTTCCCATTCATTTCAATGGGGAATCTAAAAACGGCTATAACTTCCGAACGAAAGGTGATAGGTCAAATATTTTCTTTTCCGCCTCCCCAAAACCGGCCACGAGGAAGCCGGGGAACTTGTCCGCTTCTCTCTACGACCTTCCGTTCTCGAGATATAAGGATTTTAAGGTTTATTTCCGGTTTTTAACCAACTTCCTGTTATCGGAGGAAGTCGAGAGTGGTCTCATATGAAAGATCTCGATGAGATCTATAACATATATGAGTTTCAAGTCTCTATCACCTTCCTATCCTGAGTTATTCAAAGCCCTAGTCTTCTCCAACTCGGAGAAACTTCGCTTTTAGCCCTATACCCTGTCCCTAACCCTAGACGCCCATCTAATACGGGGTTTTAAGCCTATAACCTAACCCTAACCCTAACCCTAACCCTAACCCTAACCCTAACCCTAACCCTAACCCTAACCCTAACCCTAACCCTAACCCTAACCCTAACCCTAACCCTAACCCTAACCCTAACCCTAACCCTAACCCTAACCCTAACCCTAACCCTAACCCTAACCCTAACCCTAACCCTAACCCTAACCCTAACCCTAACCCTAACCCTAACCCTAACCCTAACCCTAACCCTAACCCTAACCCTAACCCTAACCCTAACCCTAACCCTAACCCTAACCCTAACCCTAACCCTAACCCTAACCCTAACCCTAACCCTAACCCTAACCCTAACCCTAACCCTAACCCTAACCCTAACCCTAACCCTAGGATTCACATACGATTCTGGCCCTAGCCAACCGCCTATCTCCGCGACGCAAGGTCACAGCGAGACGGGAGTGGCGCCATTGCGTCCGGAGCGTCAGAAAACATGGGGGTGCATGGGGGTGCCGCCAGTCTAACACCAACGCTGCACGACTTGTGGCCAAAAAACCAACTGCACCCCGGTGCACTTGTGGCTATTACCCCCTATCCTAACCCTAACCCTAACCCTAACCCTAACCCTAACCCTAACCCTAACCCTAGGAAGCCGGGGAACTTGTCCGCTTCTCTCTACGACCTTCCGTTCTCGAGATACAGCCAATGCTAACTCTAATTTCCGGTTTTAAACCAACTTCCGGTTATGGGAGGAAGTCGAGGGTGGTCTCCATGGATAGCCCGTGGTCCTGGGGTTACATAGCAAGTGACCCCATGTCTTTACCACCTTCCTAGCCAGGGTTATTAGCCTGGCAAAAATGTCCGATGCTAAAGTTAGGGGGTAACTTTAGCGCCTTTTCACCCTATAACCTAACCCTAACCCTAACCCTAACCCTAACCCAAAGGTCAAAGGTCAAAGGTCAAAGGTCAATCTACTCCCTTACCATACCCTTGTCCAAACCCTAACCATTCGTCCAACATATTTCCATTGTGTTTCCATTCAAACACATTTTCTTTCATAACTCTCGAACCCTACCCCTAGTGGCGAAATGGATGGGTGCAATTGTAAGTCATTTTCAAAGATCTATCCACTCAAACAGTAAAAAAAATTTGTATGGGGAAAAAAAAAGTTCACTACAAATGTGTGCCATTCGACTCAGAATCACATAAAACGTACTCCTATACACTTTCTGGGGGAACTTTTTTCAGAACCCACTTTGGACTTAGAAGAATTTTTGATTTTTCCCATTCATTTCAATGGGGAAACTAAAAACGGCTATAACTTCCGAACGAAAGGTGATAGGTCAAATGTTTTCTTTTCCGCCTCCCCAAAACCGGCCACGAGGAAGCCGGGGAACTTGTCCGCTTCTCTCTACGACCTTCCGTTCTCGAGATACAGCCAATGCTAACTCTAATTTCCGGTTTTAAACCAACTTCCGGTTATGGGAGGAAGTCGAGGGTGGTCTCCATGGATAGCCCGTGGTCCTGGGGTTACATAGCAAGTGACCCCATGTCTTTACCACCTTCCTAGCCAGGGTTATTAGCCTGGCAAAAATGTCCGATGCTAAAGTTAGGGGGTAACTTTAGCGCCTTTTCACCCTATAACCTAACCCTAACCCTAACCCTAACCCTAACCCTAACCCTAACCCTAACCCTAACCCTAACCCTAACCCTAGGATTCACATACGATTCTGGCCCTAGCCAACCGCCTATCTCCGCGACGCAAGGTCACAGCGAGACGGGAGTGGCGCCATTGCGTCCGGAGCGTCAGAAAACATGGGGGTGCATGGGGGTGCCGCCAGTCTAACACCAACGCTGCACGACTTGTGGCCAAAAAACCAACTGCACCCCGGTGCACTTGTGGCTATTACCCCCTATCCTAACCCTAACCCTAACCCTAACCCTAACCCTAACCCTAACCCTAACCCTAGGAAGCCGGGGAACTTGTCCGCTTCTCTCTACGACCTTCCGTTCTCGAGATACAGCCAATGCTAACTCTAATTTCCGGTTTTAAACCAACTTCCGGTTATGGGAGGAAGTCGAGGGTGGTCTCCATGGATAGCCCGTGGTCCTGGGGTTACATAGCAAGTGACCCCATGTCTTTACCACCTTCCTAGCCAGGGTTATTAGCCTGGCAAAAATGTCCGATGCTAAAGTTAGGGGGTAACTTTAGCGCCTTTTCACCCTATAACCTAGCCAGAGTTATTAGACGCCCATCTAATAGGTAGTTTTAAGCCTATAACCTAACCCTAACCCTAACCCTAACCCTAACCCTAACCCTAGGAAGCCGGGGAACTTGTCCGCTTCTCTCTACGACCTTCCGTTCTCGAGATACAGCCAATGCTAACTCTAATTTCCGGTTTTAAACCAACTTCCGGTTATGGGAGGAAGTCGAGGGTGGTCTCCATGGATAGCCCGTGGTCCTGGGGTTACATAGCAAGTGACCCCATGTCTTTACCACCTTCCTAGCCAGGGTTATTAGCCTGGCAAAAATGTCCGATGCTAAAGTTAGGGGGTAACTTTAGCGCCTTTTCACCCTATAACCTAGCCAGAGTTATTAGACGCCCATCTAATAGGTAGTTTTAAGCCTATAACCTACCAAAAAACCAAACCCAAGCCCAAACCCTAACCCACAGAGATCAGTCATCGACTGATTGGTGGTTTTTAGCCCTATTCCTAACCCTAACCCTAGGAAAATGGGGGAAAAAAATCCGCCACTAACCTTAACCCCTAATCAAGTCAATCTACTCCCTTACCATACCTTTATACTAACCCTAACCATTCGTCCAACATATTTCCATTGTGTTTCCATTCAAACACATTTTCTTTCATAACTCCCGAACCCTACCCCTAGTGGCGAAATGGAGGGGTGCAATTGTAAGTCATTTTCAAAGATCTATCCACTCAAACAATAAAAAAAAATTGTATGGGGAAAAAAAAAAGTTCACTACAAATGTGTGCCATTCGACTCAGAATCACATAAAACGTACTCCTATACACTTTCTGGGGGAACTTTTTTCAAAACCCACTTTGGACTTAGAAGAATTTTTGATTTTTCCCATTCATTTCAATGGGGAAACTAAAAACGGCTATAACTTCCGAACGAAAGGTGATAGGTCAAATATTTTCTTTTCCGCCTCCCCAAAACCGGCCACGAGGAAGCCGGGGAACTTGTCCGCTTCTCTCTACGACCTTCCGTTCTCGAGATACAGCCAATGCTAACTCTAATTTCCGGTTTTAAACCAACTTCCGGTTATGGGAGGAAGTCGAGGGTGGTCTCCATGGATAGCCCGTGGTCCTGGGGTTACATAGCAAGTGACCCCATGTCTTTACCACCTTCCTAGCCAGGGTTATTAGCCTGGCAAAAATGTCCGATGCTAAAGTTAGGGGGTAACTTTAGCGCCTTTTCACCCTATAACCTAACCCTAACCCTAACCCTTCCAACCCCACCCCTTAGCCTAACCCCAACCCCTTAGCCTAACCCTTACCCCCACCCTCAGGCTAACCTCAACCCCCAAGGCCAACTCCAGCCCCCCACCCCTTATCCTAACCAGCCCCTTGGCCTAAACCCAACCCCTACCCCTCATCTTAACCCTTCCTTAATTAATTATTTATTTATTTTTCCCTCCCCTTTTCTAATATACATAGTTTCTAATTTAATAATTCTCTTTATATATATTATTTTATTTTTAGACAGTGGACTTCTTCCTACCCTTATTCCCCTCCTTGTTGGTGTGGTTGGATCCAATCGGCCAGTGCACCCACAGTCACCCACTCCACCAAAGATCATGTTCCCCTAACCTAACCCTAACCCTAACCCTACTCCCTTACCATACCCTTGTCCAAACCCTAACCATTTCCTAGGGTTAGGCGTCCAACATATTTCCATTGTGTTTCCATTCAAACACATTTTCTTTCATAACTCTCGAACCCTACCCCTAGTGGCGAAATGGATGGGTGCAATTGTAAGTCATTTTCAAAGATCTATCCACTCAAACAGTAAAAAAAATTTGTATGGGGAAAAAAAAAAGTTCACTACAAATGTGTGCCATTCGACTCAGAATCACATAAAACGTACTCCTATACACTTTCTGGGGGAACTTTTTTCGGAACCCACTTTGGACTTAGAAGAATTTTTGATTTTTCCCATTCATTTCAATGGGGAAACTAAAAACGGCTATAACTTCCGAACGAAAGGTGATAGGTCAAATGTTTTCTTTTCCGCCTCCCCAAAACCGGCCACGAGGAAGCCGGGGAACTTGTCCGCTTCTCTCTACGACCTTCCGTTCTCGAGATATAAGGATTTTAAGTTTTATTTCCTGTTTTAAAAATACTTCCGGTCATCGGAGGAAGTCGAGGGTGGTCTCTATCGAAAGGTCCGGCCCTTAGGTATACAGGGCACTTGGTCTGAAGTCTCTATGACCTTCCTATCCGGAGATATGATGAGATGAGGACATCAGCAGAGATCAGTCATCGACTGATCGGTGGTTTTTAGCCCTATTCCCTAACCCTAACCCTATGAGCCTTATTTGCCACAGTGGCATATGTGGAACTATTCCAAATTGTAGTGTAGCTTTTATGGAATTTTACTAATTCGGCTCTATCTTCCTCATTTAAAGTCCAAAAAGGCTGGAAATCACTTTAAATTAATCTTTGTCCCTTCCGCATATTAAAAAAAATATGTTTTATTGGGTGATATTTGCACTTAATTAACAAAATAAACTCTTTTTCCAAACATGATTTTGTTTGGAATGATTTTTGATTTTGCCATTCCATTTTTTTTCCACTAGGTGGCAGTACGAGATCACGAATACATGACATTTAATTTTTCCACTAGGTGGCAGTACGAGATCACGAATACATGAAATTGAATTTTTCCCTTATCCACCCTGACGGACGCAAACTCTCCAAATACAGTCACTTTCCAGGAATTATTCCTGGTTCTCAGTCTTAGAGTGGGCACCTCTCCACTTACCTTACCCAACTGAAGCACACCCTCCAGGGCTTTGTGACTGGAGCATGTAGTCAACTTCCAGGAATGATTCCTGGTTGTCAGTGTTAAGCTAGACACCTCTCCACGTACCCTACCTGACTGCGGGGAAATGAGCACTCAAAGTCGGGGAGTTGATATTCCGGAATATGCACATCCAAATTCCAACCTCTTGACTTAGATACAAGGTAGGTAGGCACTCTCTATCACATGTCTGCGGGAAATGAGCACTCAAAGTCGGGGAGTTGATATTCTGGATGTGCACTTCCACAGTCCATCTTTCTGACTTAGGGACCCTCCACTGCAGGTCTGCGGGGAAATTAGCACCTAAAGTCGGGGAGTTTATATTCCGGAATGTGCACATCCAACTACTTGTACCTTCAGTGAATAGACATAAGGTAATAGGTTGAATTCCTGGAAGTAGATGCTGCTTTGTCGGAAATATGTCCTTATACTCCAAATGACACACATTTGGCATTCATTTTCAAAATAACTTTTTTTAAAATTTTTTTTCAATGTCAGGTTGAATTCCTGGAAGTAGATGCTGCTTTTGTTGGAAATATGTCTTTGTACTCCAAATGACACACATTTGCCATTCATTTTCAAAATACATTTTTTTGTTTCTTTTCCCCATTCCCGGAATACCACCTACCCAACTTTGGGTGCTCATTTCTGGGCAGACATTCAGTGGAGGGTCCCTTCCTTCCTTTATTTCCAACAAAGCAACGTCAACTTCCAGGAATCAAACCTGGTTCTCACTCTTAAATGCTGCATTATTAAGGGGAATACATGTCTCAGTTTTCAAAGCTGATTTATTTTTTTTATTTTTTCATTAGTTTTTATTTTCTTTTACAGTGATCATTTTTTTTTTGTATCTGTCTTTTTATTTGAACATTGAAACACTGAACCACACAAAGGCAAACTGAAAAGGTAAACACATTTAAGCATTTTCACACTTGGGGTGAACTTTCTCGGACGCTAAGGCTGACTTGACGAAACCCCCATTTTCACATCGTCCTCGGGGGTCGGTGAGCTCGGGCGTGACGTGGGGCCACCCGGAGGCTGCCAAAGCCCGGTCTGGGTGCCTTCTGACGTCTTCTTCTCCGGAGGTCCTCCCCAGTCTGGACATCCGCTCTCCGTGTCTCCCAGCTTCTGGCCTGCACCGGGCACCGGGTCTTTTCCCTCGCCGCCTTCTGGCCCCTTCGGCATCGGGTCTTGTAGCTTCTCGCCTTCCTTCACCTTTGGCATCGGGTCTTGCAGCTTCTCGCCTTCCTTCACCTTTGGGTTGTGTGTTCTGGCTGGCTTCTCCATCTCTTTTTCTGCATGTGGTCAGTAACGCTGGGGACCTTGTATTTATACCCTGTCGAGGCTGGGAGGGGCGTGGCTTTGAGGGAGGAGGAGCAAGCCATTGCAATTCTGGCATTCATGCAATTCATGTACATATCCAGGACTGCAACTTCCACTTCCAAAAAAGCTACCACTTTTTAGACTATGTTCATTGCAATTATGGTTATAGGTCACTATTTGCATGATAATAATGAACACAAAACATTTGTTGCAATTATCCATGCATTTTATTCGTACATTCATCCCAAATGGAGTTGTCAAAGATAAATATCATGCTTTTTTAATCATAATGCGAACTCGGTTCCGAATATTTTCAATGGAGAGTTCCATCTTACTGCACATCCGTAGCAATTCTGGGTTTCTCCGTAGACCATCACGTATGTTCTTCTTGCTGGCGATTTTATTCTGGATGTCATGTTGAAAGACAATCCTGAGCATTGCAAGTAATTCTGGTGTAAAGTGGAGTTTTCTTTTGTAACCCTGAAGACGTTAAAATGTAAGTCAGTGCTTAACAGAGGTCAAATACAATTAGCATTACTCAATCTCTACTTACATCTGTGTGGACTCTTTCAGGAAGGGTTGGCTTGTGAGAATGGCACTTTTTCTTTTTTGCAGGATCTCCGTGTGTTTCCCCCCCTTTTTCTTCCACCTTCTTTGACTTCTTTGCCTTCTTCAGGTCCACATTCTTGCTCTCTTTTGGCATTACTTTTGTCTTCTTTTCTCTGCTGCTTTTCTGAGGCTTCTGATCTATTTTGTTCCCACCAGACTTCTTCAACATGCTCTGGCTATGGGTTTTCTTTCTTTTTCTGGATTTGGGATCGTGGATGGTATTACCAGCCTAAGGTGACAGTACATGACAGTACATGAGGATGTATATGTCTGAATGTACATTTGCATTCCCTATATATCACATTGACTGGACCACTCTACTCACCACGATCACTTTCTGGAAGTAAATCTCCTGTGTTAGGGACATGAAACTTTGTTCCAGCAGGTCTTCCTCGAGGTCACTCTCGCTGCACTCCAACTTGATCTCCCCAAGTTGGATGGTTACAGGATGTAACTGGAAAGGAAGCACAGCACATTGCATTGCATCGTTCCAGGAATTCCGTCCCATCTCCAGGAATTCCACTCCGTTTACAGGAATTCTACTAATCTTTTCTTTCTCACTGCTTCTGTCCAACAATACATTAGTTGTAAGCATAACACATTAAAAGCAACAGCTGATTCCCCAGAAACAACATGCAGTAATTCTATTCACCTCACTCACTGCTTGTTCTGGCTGCTGGCAAGATGGAACAACCTCTGAGGTGAGGCCAGCTTCCTTCCTTACCAAATCATCAGAAGCTGTGTTGTTTACCTGTCCAAAAGGGATGAAGTCTGCTCGTAAGATGGGCCAGTGTTTGTGGCCATGAGACCCTGGGTCACAAAATCCACAACTACTTCCAGGAATTCTACTTACAGCATCCAATTGCTTGACGTTGATTTTCATGCAATCCGTCAGCATCACCACGGCCCTGGAATACTCCTTGCGCTTCACGCCTCCCCTTTGCCGCTTCTTGGCGCCCCTGGTGCCGATCATTGTCACCAGTCGTCGCGTGCAACACTGTCTACAGTGGATCTCAACCGAGAGAACAGCAGTATTTATAGTTGCAACTCAAATGACATCATCATGCAACAGCCAATGGCGTTAGCTTCAAAACTATCAACCTCTGACTGTCAACTTCCAGGAATTCAACTTGGTTCTCATCCATGAGCAGCTCTCTCCACTGGGCTCGCGGTACCCAATTGAGGCTTGGCCTCACAGCACTGGGATTCACTGCCTAAGGTCAACTGACATAAAAATCCAGGAATTCAACCCCCAAAGGACATTCCAGGAATTCAACCCGCAAAGGAAATTCAAGAAGTCATACACAAGCATTTCTTTGAAATAAAAGTTTATTTGATGTATCCATTTGAGTAGAGAAGGTAGATTGTGATCATATAGATTGCCAGAAGCAGGGACGCAGCCACCATCACACCGATGAAGGTGACAGGGTCCGGGTCACAGGATCTGAAAGAAAATGCTCCGTTTTAGGTTGAATTAAGAATCTATCTGTCTTAATACCTCAGTTCTCAAAATGGAATTACTGTTACCTCCTTTCCTGATCTGGGATCACCACAGCTGGAACTCGCGCTGGCAAGTTGGAAGTTGGACGTGGCGATTCCGGAATGTTACTCACCCGCACTGTAAAGACGATGGTCAAATAAACCTAGTCGCATGAAATGAATACGTGCAAAGGGAACAATTCCAAATGTTTGACATTGCTTGCAAATACCTGACATTTCCATCTTCTTTGTCGTCCTCCACTTTCTTCTTCTGTCTGCTCTCCTCTCCATAGGGACTAACATTGAAATTTACTGTGTGATCTCCTATATATACCCTTGGTGTCAATGACATCGATCGCCATGAACCAATCAACGATCAATCCATAATTTCAACCTCATTTTCCATGTTTTCTACATGTAATTCCACACTTTCCACACACAGTCAAACCTAACCTCACATTCTTTTGGCTCTTTACATGCCTGGTGGAGGAAGTTGGAAGTCCACATTCCTGGAATATCACCTACCCAACTTAGGATGCTCATTTCCCCGCAGACATCATGGAGTGGAAACTGGAAGTCCACATTCCTGGAATATCACCTAGTCCACTTTGAAAGTCTGCGGGGAATAGAGCACCCAGTGGAGGGTCCCTGCCAGGATCTATGTGTAAAAGTGAGAATTTGGATGGGCACATTCCTGGAATATCACTTACCGTGTGTGTGTGTGTGTCTGTGTGTGTGTCTGTGTGTGTGTGTGTGTGTGTGTGTGTGTGTGTGTGTGTGTGTGTGTGTGTGTGTGTGCGCTATTCCCTGCAGATTTTCAGTGGAGGGACCCTGCCAGCCAGGATCTATGTCTAAAGAAAAGTTGGAATTTGAATGGGCACATTCCTGGAATATCACCTAGTCCACTTTGAAAGTCTGCGGGGAATAGAGCACCCACCCAGTGGAGGGTCCCTGCCAGGATCTATGTGTAAAAGTGAGAATTTGGATGGGCACATTCCTGGAATATCACTTACCGTGTGTGTGTGTGTGTGTGTGTGTGTGTGTGTGCGCTATTCCCTGCAGATTTTCAGTGGAGGGTCCCTGCCAGCCAGGATCTATGTCTAAAGAAAAGTTGGAATTTGGATGGGCACATTCCTGGAATATCACCTAGTCCACTTTGAAAGTCTGCGGGGAATAGAGCACCCACCCAGTGGAGGGTCCCTGCCAGGATCTATGTGTAAAAGTGAGAATTTGGATGGGCACATTCCTGGAATATCACTTACCGTGTGTGTGTGTGTGTGTGTGCGCTATTCCCTGCAGATTTTCAGTGGAGGGTCCCTGCCAGCCAGGATCTATGTCTAAAGAAAAGTTGGAATTTGGATGGGCACATTCCTGGAATATCACCTAGTCCACTTTGAAAGTCTGCGGGGAATAGAGCACCCAGTGGAGAGGGTCCCTGCCAGGATCTATGTCTAAAAGTGAGAATTTGGATGTGCACATTCCTGGAATATCACCTACCCGACAGGTATTCTACCTCCTAAGACCTCCATGGGGAAACAACCAAAGACCCATGGCCTGGAAAGGAGGTTTTATTTTTTTTCCAACAAAGACACTTTGGATTCCAGGTATTGCACCTACACTAAGACCCAATTGGTGAAAAGGAACAGAAACATTGACTTAGATTTTGCAGAGGTTTTTGCTTTTTGAAAAGGAGCTTTTTCCAACAAAGACACTTTGGATTCCAGGTATTGCACCTACTAAGACCCAAATGTTAAAAAGAAAAGGCAACATTGACTTTTACATATTTGAATGACTGAAAGATTCAAATGGTGAAGTTCAAAATATACTTTATTTATATTACAATTTTAAGCACGAAATAAATAAAAAAATAAATACACATTTTAAATAAATTCTAAATACTACTTACTACTACTACTACTACTAATGAACAGTTGAACAGTAACTAAAAAACCCTACCCTACCCTAAGCTTCTGTTTCTGACCCTGAACTTGAACCTGACTGTGGCACACCATCAGAACCAGACTCTGAGCCTGTGGACCCAGTTCCAGACCGAGACCCCCCATTTGAACTTGATTGAGACCCCCCATCAGAACCTGACCCAGACCCCCCATCAGAACCTGACCCAGACCCCCCATCAGAACCTGACCCAGACCCCCCATCAGAGTCAGACTGGGAACCCCCATCAGATTCCCCAGGACCCTGGTCTTCCTCCTCCTCCTCAGCCCTCTGTGTGTCTCTCTCTGCAGGACCCTGGACTTCCTCCTCCACCACCTCAGGTGCCTCAGCCCTCTGTGTGTCTCTCTCTGCAGGACCCTGGACTTCCTCCTCCACCACCTCAGGTGCCTCAGCCCTCTGTGTGTCTCTCTCTGCAGGACCCTGGACTTCCTCCTCCTCCTCAGCCCTCTGTGTGTCTCTCTCTGCAGGACCCTGGACTTCCTCCTCCTCCAGCTCAGGTGCCTCAGCCCTCTGTGTGTCTCTCTCTGCAGGACCCTGGACTTCCTCCATCTCCACCTCAGGTGCCTCAGCCCTCTGTGTCTCTCTCTCTGCAGGACCCTGGACTTCCTCATCCATCTGCTCCTCCATCTCCTGTGCCTCAGCCCCCTGTCTCTCTCCCTCTGTAGGAGCCTGGACCCTGGACCCTGGCACCACTGCCTGCATTGCTGATTTGTCAAATTTGAAAAGCCGTCTTGAAATAAATGTGTTAGGGTTAGCAAACAGCATTATGCAATGGTTACACTCTAAAACACTTGCCTTGTCTTCCCTGTGCCACCTTTACTGAATCCATCAGAGACTTGAGGATGTCAAGGCGAATGGTTCTTGCTTCTCTCGCTGTGATCTCCTGCCCGACCACATAGAACTTTGACGCCGTCTTGGGGTCGTGGCACATGCTTTTATTGATCGTGGTCCTCTTCTGAGGGTCCAGGCTCCTGTCAGTCTGCAGGTAAGTAGGAGAACATTTTCACCGATGGCAACAGGCATGTATATCATTGGAAATGTATGCTCTTTTACAGAATAGCCACCATTGACAAAGGCAACTCACCCAGGTTGACACTGCCGTCCTGATGTCACCTATTGAAGGTGACCCCGGCAGCCCGAAATCTTTCCAGACCCTGGTGAAGTGGAATCCCGCCCGCTCCATCTCCGTGCCATTCCTGGTAAAGAACAACTTGTCCGGGTCGTTGGAGTATCCCGGTAAGCTGGGCCTCACCTCCAAAAAGGCCCTGAGGTTCTCCATGGTCTTCCCCGACACGGCGACGGTGGCAGGCCCAAATGCCTCCCGAGTTTTATGATCGGGTACCTGAGAAAGTAAAGCATATAGATCTGGCAATCCCCCTGGAACAATTTAGGGTTAAGAGCCTTGCAAAAAAGCAATGTACTCACTCTGACAATGAAGGTCTTTTTGTGGGCCTCGGCATCCTCGACATCTTTCGCCGTCATGCCCACAAACACGCACTTCCTCTGGCCCGTGGTGCACACCATCGCGCCGACCAGGAGTCCGACCACCCTGTTCAGGAAGGCGGCTTTCTTTGGAGTGGCCTTCAGGTCCTTTATGGCCTCTGGCAGAATGGATTCAGCGAGGCCTATGAAGTTTAAGATGTCCTGGCCAGGGACAAGTTTAGCTGTGGAAAAAAGATAGACAGACAGATAGATAGATGCATTATTGATCCCCAAGGGGAAATTCAACAAGATGGGTTACACAAGATCACAGAGTCTAAAAAAGTCCTGTGTACACTTTGCATTGAAACATACCACTTTTCTGTCTTTTGTATTCAATTCTTTGTTGTACAACATTGGCCCCTAGGGCCTTCTTCCAGCTTGCCAGCCTGTGCAATATGTAGCCTATCCCATTTGCAGTCATCCTGACTTTGGGGACATTGCTCACCCTCACAAATTTTAGGAAAGCCTCAATGTCCGAGATGATATGTTTTTGGCTGGTTGCCTTCAGCCTCTCATTAAGACTTTTGAGGTATCTGATAACAAAGCAATTCAATTGATGAGGAAAACTCTTAAGTAATTCGTGTAATGACTTGTATTTGGCGGGATCAAATGACAGCTACATACCTAGTCAACTTTTGGATGTCAGCCAAAAAGTTCAGGCTCTTATTAATGTCCCCCTGCGTCCCTGACATGTGCAAGAGGAATTGTTTCACATAAGCCCTTCTCTGTCTAATGTTTCTTTGTCTCTTCCGGGAATTTTCAGGCCCTACCAGGCTGGCCTCAAACAGGTCCAACAGATGGTCTAGCAAAAAACAATGTTGGTATAAACAAATATGTGCATGGATGTACAACTCAGGTAAGTCCTCCAGTCTATCTATCTATCTATCTATCTATCTATCTATCTGAAGAAGGTAACACCAGTAATACTCACCTAGGTTGGGTGTGAGGCTCCCACTAGCAGTTGATGGGCCTGCAGCTTCACCTTGGTTGGGTGTGAGGCTCCCACTAGAGGTTGATGGGCCTGCAGCTGTTATTGGAGGGCCTGGAGCCTGTGTGGATGATGACTCTGGTGCCTCTGTGGATGACTCTGAATCATCTGACTCAGGGTCTGGAGCATCTGACTCACGGTCTGGAGCATCCGAGTCAGGGTCTGGAGCCTCTGTCGATGACTCGGGAGCATCGGAGGCAGAAGCATCTGTGTCTGACAGGCTCAGAGCAAATGCTTCTGCAGTGTCTGAGGCTGTTGCAGGCTTGGAACTGGATGTTGCTGTTGCAGGCTTGGAACTGGATGTTGCTGTTGCAGGCTTGGAACTGGATGTTGCTGTTGCAGGCTTGGAACTGGATGTTGCTGTTGCAGGCTTGGAACTGGATGTTGCTGTTCCAGGCTTTGAGGTTGAGGCTGTTGGCAGCCACTTCTGCAGTTCCCTGACCTCCTTCCACACATCAGAGAGGCTCTCCTGTACTGCTTTCACCTGATTCATGATGTGTTTCAGGATAGTTGATGTTGGTGCATCTTTGGGATTCGGTGCTGGCGTTGCCTGGCGTTGGGCCACAGCTTTGAGGTTGTCCTCAATCGCCTGCTTCTTTGCCTTCTTCAACATCTTTTTTAAAAGAGGACCCTGCTCCTTCCCATGTCTGCTGATCAGGTGCTTGTCCAGCCGGACGTATTGCTTGCCTTTGCACCTTGATATGGGGCAACGGAGTTTCCCCCCAAATCTCAGCGTTCTTCTGGAAATTATCAAGCGCCTCTCCTCCTTGTTGTTCAGATTGTGGACGTCCCGCAGGTGGCGTGACAAATATGAAAACTCTTCCAAACATTCAGGACACTTCCTCTTGCTCCTCATAGTTGTCTAATTCCTGAAATTAAACATAAGAAGAAGTCCAATTAGAAAACTGTTGCCTCCTAGAGACCCACAAGTAACATTCCAGGAATTATACCAACCGCAAGCAATTCTAAACATTCCAGGAATTGCACCACATAAGGCTAACGCTATGCAAACAGGCATGAACTTGAGAGTCCAGGCCGGCTACAGTGAACTGTTGCCTCCTAGAGACCCACAAGTAACATTCCAGGAATTATACCAACCGCAAGCAATTCTAAACATTCCAGGAATTGCACCACATAAGGCTAACGCTATGCAAACAGGCATGAACTTGAGAGTCCAGGCCGGCTACAGTGAACTGTTGCCTCCTAGAGACCCACAAGTAACATTCCAGGAATTATACCAACCGCAAGCAATTCTAAACATTCCAGGAATTGCACCACATAAGGCTAACGCTATGCAAACAGGCATGAACTTGAGAGTCCAGGCCGGCTACAGTGAACTGTTGCCTCCTAGAGACCCACAAGTAACATTCCAGGAATTATACCAACCGCAAGCAATTCTAAACATTCCAGGAATTGCACCACATAAGGCTAACGCTATGCAAACAGGCATGAACTTGAGAGTCCAGGCCGGCTACAGTGAACTGTTGCCTCCTAGAGACCCACGCGTAGACCCAAGCTATGCTAACCATTCCAGGAACTCTACCGCATTAGGACTCCACCCCATTTAAACGCCTATGCTATTCCCACCAACCGGAGCGGGTAGCCTCTGGTGCCAACGCCACCGTGAGACTACCAAGCTTCTACTCCCATTGGCTCCTATGCTAAACTCAGGAAGCAGCAAGGAAGCAGAAAGAAGCAAAAGTAATACTCACCAATCGCCATAAACACTCCTCATTGTAACCAATGCAAGCCTGCATCAAGCCACTGTTTGACGTAAACTACACCTTAAGGGTGGACGAACGAAATTTCAAAACGAGTACCGAGGTTGCTCAATATGTCAATTTCATAGAGGAGAACGAGCTCTTCTCAATGCAAAAAACCCCAAGTCTCTAACTATTACGGTTCCCGAGTTATAAGCGTTTTTGTGTTCTCAATTTTTAATTTATTCCCATATTGCTTTCGTTTTTGACTTCCGCCTTCGATCCGATGATTCAGGACTACCGAGGTTGCTCAATATGTCGATTTAATAGAGGAAAACGAGCTCTTTTCATTGCAAAAAACCCCAAGTCTCTAGCTGTCACGGTTCTTGAGATATAACCGTTTTTGTGTTATCAATTTTAATGGATTTTATGAATGGCTAATTGGGGATTTTGGAGGAGCCTGGCCCCGCCCCTTTCTTGCAAAACTCACACACCCTAGGTGAAGATGTTGGTTTGAGTTTATAGCCCTCAGGCCTCGCCATTGGAAACCAGCATTCTCTGTGTCCTCACACTCTGCTAGGCAGGATTCTGTTAAGAGTCCCCCAAAGCGAGGACCGTACAACGGACTAGCTCACCTGGCTAGCTCCCCTGACTAATTCCAGGAATTATCCCCAGTTGTCAACATGAGACACACCTCCACTTACCTTACCCGACTGATGCTTCCCCTTCAAGGCTTTGCTCACCTAGCTAGCTCCCCTGACTAATTCCAGGAATTATCCCCAGTTGTCAACATGAGACACACCTCCACTTACCTTACCCGACTGATGCTTCCCCTTCAAGGCTTTGCTCACCTAGCTAGCTCCCCTGACTAATTCCAGGAATTATCCCCAGTTGTCAATATGAGGCACACCTCCACTTACCTTACCCAACTGATGCTTCCCCTTCAAGGCTTTGCTCACCTAGCTAGCTCCCCTGACTAATTCCAGGAATTATCCCCAGTTGTCAACATGAGACACACCTCCACTTACCTTACCCGACTGATGCTTCCCCTTCAAGGCTTTGCTCACCTAGCTAGCTCCCCTGACTAATTCCAGGAATTATCCCCAGTTGTCAATATGAGGCACACCTCCACTTACCTTACCCAACTGATGCTTCCCCTTCAAGGCTTTGCTCACCTAGCTAGCTCCCCTGACTAATTCCAGGAATTATCCCCAGTTGTCAACATGAGGCACACCTCCACTTACCTTACCCAACTGATGCTTCCCCTTCAAGGCTTTGCTCACCTAGCTAGCTCCCCTGACTAATTCCAGGAATTATCCCCAGTTGTCAACATGAGACACACCTCCACTTACCTTACCCGACTGATGCTTCCCCTTCAAGGCTTTGCTCACCTAGCTAGCTCCCCTGACTAATTCCAGGAATTATCCCCAGTTGTCAATATGAGGCACACCTCCACTTACCTTACCCAACTGATGCTTCCCCTTCAAGGCTTTGCTCACCTAGCTAGCTCCCCTGACTAATTCCAGGAATTATCCCCAGTTGTCAACATGAGGCACACCTCCACTTACCTTACCCAACTGATGCTTCCCCTTCAAGGCTTTGTTCCTGGATCATTCAGCCTGGGGATCCACCACATATTTCCAACAGAGGAACATCAAATTCCAGGAACTATGCCTGGTTCTCAGTCTTAGAAAAATCTCCAATTAACTTACCCAACCAAGGCACACCTAATGAGGCTTCATGCCTGGGGCAGTCTTGTCTTCCACTACCCATAATTTCAAAAAAGCAACATCAACTTCCTGGAATTAGCTGTCAGTAACAGGCTTAATCACCCACCCACTGATCTTACAATACCCGACTTAAGCACACCATCTGAGGCTTCATGTCTGGAGCACACTGGCATGGGGCTCCATGAGAAGTATATAATTTCAAAAAAAGCAACATCAACTTCCTGGAATTAGCTGATAGTACCAGGCTTACACTACCCGACTGAAGCACACCATCTGAGGCTTCATGTCTGGAGCACACAGGCCTCCATGACTTTGGTAGAAAAATATAATTTCAAAAAAAGCAACATCAATTCCTGGAATTAGCTGATAGTACCAGGCTTACACTACCCGACTGAAGCACACCATCTGAGGCTTCATGTCTGGAGCACACAGGCATGGGGCTCCATGACTCTGGTAGAAGTATATAATTTCAAAAAAGCAACATCAATTCCTGGAATTAGCTGATACACTGAGCTTACACTACCCGACTGAAGCACACCATCTGAGGCTTCATGTCTGGAGCACACAGGCCTCCATGACTTTGGTAGAAAAATATAATTTCAAAAAAAGTAACCTCACTTCCTGGAATTAGCTGATAGTACCAGGCTTACACTACCCGACTGAAGCACACCATCTGAGGCTTCATGTCTGGAGCACACAGGCCTCCATGACTTTGGTAGAAAAATATAATTTCAAAAAAAGTAACCTCACTTCCTGGAATTAGCTGATAGTACCAGGCTTACACTACCCGACTGAAGCACACCATCTGAGGCTTCATGTCTGGAGCACACAGGCATGGGGCTCCATGACTACTCTGGTAGAAGTATATAATTTCAAAAAAGCAACATCAATTCCTGGAATTAGCTGATACACTGAGCTTACACTACCCGACTGAAGCACACCATCTGAGGCTTCATGTCTGGAGCACACAGGCCTCCATGACTTTGGTAGAAAAATATAATTTCAAAAAAAGTAACCTCACTTCCTGGAATTAGCTGATAGTACCAGGCTTACACTACCCGACTGAAGCACACCATCTGAGGCTTCATGTCTGGAGCACACAGGCCTCCATGACTTTGGTAGAAAAATATAATTTCAAAAAAAGTAACCTCAATTCCTGGAATTAGCTGATAGTACCAGGCTTACACTACCCGACTGAAGCACACCATCTGAGGCTTCATGTCTGGAGCACACAGGCCTCCATGACTTTGGTAGAAAAATATAATTTCAAAAAAGTAACCTCACTTCCTGGAATTAGCTGATAGTACCAGGCTTAATCACCCACCCACTGAGCTTACCCTCCCGACTGAAACACACCCTCTGAGGCTTCATGTCTTAAGCACGCAGCCTAGGGGCTCCATGCCTATGGTATACCTAGGGCACATTCCAGGAATTAGGCCTAGGTATACCATAGGCATGGAGCCCCCAGGCTGCGTGCTGCAGTTATGAAGCCTTGGAAGGCATGCATCAGTCGGGTAAGGTAAGCTCATGGGAGGGGTGCTTAAGCCTGGTGCTGTCGTCTAATTCCTGGAAGGTGATGTCTCTTTGTTGGAAATATTGGAAGGGACCCTCCACTGAATGTCTGCGGGGGAATGAGCACCTAAAGTCAGGGAGTTGACATCCAGGAATGTGCACTTCCACATTCCATCTTACTGACTTAGTTTCAGACAGGCACTCTCTCTACCACATGTCTGCGGGAAATAAGCACTCACTGTGGGGGAGTTGATATTCTGGATATGCACTTCCATATTCCAACTTGTTGACTTAGTTTCCAGACAGGCACTATCTCTACCTCCTGTCGGCGGGAAATGAGCACTCACTGTGGGGGAGTTGATATTCTGGATATGCACTTCCACATTCCATCTTACTGACTTAGTTTCAGACAGGCACTCTCTCTACCACATGTCTGCGGGAAATAAGCACTCACTGTGGGGGAGTTGATATTCTGGATATGCACTTCCACATTCCATCTTACTGACTTAGTTTCAGACAGGCACTCTCTCTACCACATGTCTGCGGGAAATAAGCACTCACTGTGGGGGAGTTGATATTCTGGATATGCACTTCCATATTCCAGCTTGTTGACTTAGTGTCCAGACAGGCACTCTCTCTACCTCAGGTCTGCGGGAAATGAGCACTCATAGTCGGGGAGTTGATATTCTGGATGTGCACTTCCATATTCCAACTTGTTGACTTAGTTCCAGACAGGCACTATCTCTACCTCAGGTCTGCGGGGAATGAGCACTCACTGTGGGGGAGTTGATATTCTGGATATGCACTTCCATATTCCAACTTGTTGACTTAGTTCCAGACAGGCACTCTCTCTACCTCCTGTCTGCGGGAAATGAGCACTCATAGTCGGGGAGTTGATATTCTGGATATGCACTTCCATATTCCAACTTGTTGACTTAGTTCCAGACAGGCACTCTCTCTACCTCCTGTCTGCGGGAAATGAGCACTCACTGTGGGGGAGTTGATATTCTGGATATGCACTTCCATATTCCAACTTGTTGACTTAGTGTCCAGACAGGCACTATCTCTACCTCCTGTCTGCGGGAAATGAGCACTCATAGTCGGAGAGTTGATATTCTGGATATGCACTTCCATATTCCAACTTGTTGACTTAGTTTCCAGACAGGCACTATCTCTACCTCCTGTCTGCGGGAAATGAGCACTCACTGTGGGGGAGTTGATATTCTGGATATGCACTTCCATATTCCAACTTGTTGACTTAGTTTCCAGACAGGCACTATCTCTACCACATGTCTGCGGGAAATAAGCACTCACTGTGGGGGAGTTGATATTCTGGATGTGCACTTCCATATTCCAACTTGTTGACTTAGTGTCCAGACAGGCACTATCTCTACCTCCTGTCTGCGGGAAATGAGCACTCATAGTCGGGGAGTTGATATTCTGGATATGCACTTCCATATTCCAACTTGTTGACTTAGTTCCAGACAGGCACTCTCTCTACCTCCTGTCTGCGGGAAATGAGCACTCACTGTGGGGGAGTTGATATTCTGGATATGCACTTCCATATTCCAACTTGTTGACTTAGTTTCCAGACAGGCACTATCTCTACCTCCTGTCTGCGGGAAATGAGCACTCACTGTGGGGGAGTTGATATTCTGGATATGCACTTCCATATTCCAACTTGTTGACTTAGTGTCCAGACAGGCACTATCTCTACCTCCTGTCTGCGGGAAATGAGCACTCACTGTGGGGGAGTTGATATTCTGGATATGCACTTCCATATTCCAGCTTGTTGACTTAGTGTCCAGACAGGCACTCTCTCTACCTCCTGTCTGCGGGAAATGAGCACTCACTGTGGGGGAGTTGATATTCTGGATATGCACTTCCATATTCCAACTTGTTGACTTAGTGTCCAGACAGGCACTATCTCTACCTCCTGTCTGCGGGAAATGAGCACTCATAGTCGGAGAGTTGATATTCTGGATATGCACTTCCATATTCCAACTTGTTGACTTAGTTTCCAGACAGGCACTATCTCTACCTCCTGTCTGCGGGAAATGAGCACTCACTGTGGGGGAGTTGATATTCTGGATATGCACTTCCATATTCCAACTTGTTGACTTAGTTTCCAGACAGGCACTATCTCTACCACATGTCTGCGGGAAATAAGCACTCACTGTGGGGGAGTTGATATTCTGGATGTGCACTTCCATATTCCAACTTGTTGACTTAGTGTCCAGACAGGCACTATCTCTACCTCCTGTCTGCGGGAAATGAGCACTCATAGTCGGGGAGTTGATATTCTGGATATGCACTTCCATATTCCAACTTGTTGACTTAGTTCCAGACAGGCACTCTCTCTACCTCCTGTCTGCGGGAAATGAGCACTCACTGTGGGGGAGTTGATATTCTGGATATGCACTTCCATATTCCAACTTGTTGACTTAGTTTCCAGACAGGCACTATCTCTACCTCCTGTCTGCGGGAAATGAGCACTCACTGTGGGGGAGTTGATATTCTGGATATGCACTTCCATATTCCAACTTGTTGACTTAGTGTCCAGACAGGCACTATCTCTACCTCCTGTCTGCGGGAAATGAGCACTCACTGTGGGGGAGTTGATATTCTGGATATGCACTTCCATATTCCAGCTTGTTGACTTAGTGTCCAGACAGGCACTCTCTCTACCTCCTGTCTGCGGGAAATGAGCACTCACTGTGGGGGAGTTGATATTCTGGATATGCACTTCCATATTCCAACTTGTTGACTTAGTGTCCAGACAGGCACTATCTCTACCTCCTGTCTGCGGGAAATGAGCACTCATAGTCGGAGAGTTGATATTCTGGATATGCACTTCCATATTCCAACTTGTTGACTTAGTTTCCAGACAGGCACTATCTCTACCTCCTGTCTGCGGGAAATGAGCACTCACTGTGGGGGAGTTGATATTCTGGATATGCACTTCCATATTCCAACTTGTTGACTTAGTTTCCAGACAGGCACTATCTCTACCACATGTCTGCGGGAAATAAGCACTCACTGTGGGGGAGTTGATATTCTGGATGTGCACTTCCATATTCCAACTTGTTGACTTAGTGTCCAGACAGGCACTATCTCTACCTCCTGTCTGCGGGAAATGAGCACTCATAGTCGGGGAGTTGATATTCTGGATATGCACTTCCATATTCCAACTTGTTGACTTAGTTCCAGACAGGCACTCTCTCTACCTCCTGTCTGCGGGAAATGAGCACTCACTGTGGGGGAGTTGATATTCTGGATATGCACTTCCATATTCCAACTTGTTGACTTAGTTTCCAGACAGGCACTATCTCTACCTCCTGTCTGCGGGAAATGAGCACTCACTGTGGGGGAGTTGATATTCTGGATATGCACTTCCATATTCCAACTTGTTGACTTAGTGTCCAGACAGGCACTATCTCTACCTCCTGTCTGCGGGAAATGAGCACTCACTGTGGGGGAGTTGATATTCTGGATATGCACTTCCATATTCCAGCTTGTTGACTTAGTGTCCAGACAGGCACTCTCTCTACCTCCTGTCTGCGGGAAATGAGCACTCACTGTGGGGGAGTTGATATTCTGGATATGCACTTCCATATTCCAACTTGTTGACTTAGTGTCCAGACAGGCACTATCTCTACCTCCTGTCTGCGGGAAATGAGCACTCATAGTCGGAGAGTTGATATTCTGGATATGCACTTCCATATTCCAACTTGTTGACTTAGTTTCCAGACAGGCACTATCTCTACCTCCTGTCTGCGGGAAATGAGCACTCACTGTGGGGGAGTTGATATTCTGGATATGCACTTCCATATTCCAACTTGTTGACTTAGTTTCCAGACAGGCACTATCTCTACCACATGTCTGCGGGAAATAAGCACTCACTGTGGGGGAGTTGATATTCTGGATGTGCACTTCCATATTCCAACTTGTTGACTTAGTGTCCAGACAGGCACTATCTCTACCTCCTGTCTGCGGGAAATGAGCACTCATAGTCGGGGAGTTGATATTCTGGATATGCACTTCCATATTCCAACTTGTTGACTTAGTTCCAGACAGGCACTCTCTCTACCTCCTGTCTGCGGGAAATGAGCACTCACTGTGGGGGAGTTGATATTCTGGATATGCACTTCCATATTCCAACTTGTTGACTTAGTTTCCAGACAGGCACTATCTCTACCTCCTGTCTGCGGGAAATGAGCACTCACTGTGGGGGAGTTGATATTCTGGATATGCACTTCCATATTCCAACTTGTTGACTTAGTGTCCAGACAGGCACTATCTCTACCTCCTGTCTGCGGGAAATGAGCACTCACTGTGGGGGAGTTGATATTCTGGATATGCACTTCCATATTCCAGCTTGTTGACTTAGTGTCCAGACAGGCACTCTCTCTACCTCAGGTCTGCGGGAAATGAGCACTCACTGTGGGGGAGTTGATATTCTGGATGTGCACTTCCATATTCCAACTTGTTGACTTAGTGTCCAGACAGGCACTCTCTCTACCTCCTGTCTGCGGGAAATGAGCACTCACTGTGGGGGAGTTGATATTCTGGATGTGCACTTCCACATTCCAACTTGTTGACTTAGTTTCCAGACAGGCACTATCTCTACCTCCTGTCTGCGGGAAATGAGCACTCATAGTCGGGGAGTTGATATTCTGGATATGCACTTCCATATTCCAACTTGTTGACTTAGTTCCAGACAGGCACTCTCTCTACCTCCTGTCTGCGGGAAATGAGCACTCACTGTGGGGGAGTTGATATTCTGGATATGCACTTCCATATTCCAACTTGTTGACTTAGTTTCCAGACAGGCACTATCTCTACCTCCTGTCTGCGGGAAATGAGCACTCACTGTGGGGGAGTTGATATTCTGGATATGCACTTCCATATTCCAACTTGTTGACTTAGTGTCCAGACAGGCACTATCTCTACCTCCTGTCTGCGGGAAATGAGCACTCACTGTGGGGGAGTTGATATTCTGGATATGCACTTCCATATTCCAGCTTGTTGACTTAGTGTCCAGACAGGCACTCTCTCTACCTCAGGTCTGCGGGAAATGAGCACTCACTGTGGGGGAGTTGATATTCTGGATGTGCACTTCCATATTCCAACTTGTTGACTTAGTGTCCAGACAGGCACTCTCTCTACCTCCTGTCTGCGGGAAATGAGCACTCACTGTGGGGGAGTTGATATTCTGGATGTGCACTTCCACATTCCAACTTGTTGACTTAGTTTCCAGACAGGCACTCTCTCTATCACATGTCTGCGGGAAATGAGCTCTCATAGTCGGGGAGTTGACATCCAGGAATGTGCACTTCCACATTCCAACTTGTTGACTTAGTTCCAGACAGGCACTCTCTCTTTCACATGTCTGCGGGAAATGAGCACTCACTGTGGGGGAGTTGACATCCAGGAATGTGCACTTCCACATTCCATCTTACTGACTTAGTTCCAGACAGATCCACCACAAATTTCCAACAAAGCAAACATCAACTTCCAGGAATTTGACATGCAATGATGCCACCTTGTGGCGGTTACTGGTTTTTCAACTTATTTTCAAAGCTTTAAAAAAAATACTAAATATGATTTTTTTTAAAAAACCCTTAAAGTTCTGAGCACTACACATGCCAAAGATTATGTCAATTTTTTTTTGTTTAATTTCATCCATAAAAAGTTCACTTTCTGGAAATTCCAACATTTCTACATTAGAAATTAGGAGGGTGAGGTCACATTTGCTAACCTTTGGAAGAGAAGCACAATGTTGGAAATTTTCCAGAAAAGCCACCGTTTTTTCCCGGTATTAGTAAACGGATTCCATAAATGCAACATGATGCGCATAACCCTAACCCTATGAGCCTTATTTGCCACAGTGGCATATGTGGAACTATTCCAAATTGTAGTGTAGCTTTTATGGAATTTTACTAATTCGGCTCTATCTTCCTCATTTAAAGTCCAAAAAGGCTGGAAATCACTTTAAATTAATCTTTGTCCCTTCCGCATATTAAAAAAAATATGTTTTATTGGGTGATATTTGCACTTAATTAACAAAATAAACTCTTTTTCCAAACATGATTTTGTTTGGAATGATTTTTGATTTTGCCATTCCATTTTTTTTCCACTAGGTGGCAGTACGAGATCACGAATACATGACATTTAATTTTTCCACTAGGTGGCAGTACGAGATCACGAATACATGAAATTGAATTTTTCCCTTATCCACCCTGACGGACGCAAACTCTCCAAATACAGTCACTTTCCAGGAATTATTCCTGGTTCTCAGTCTTAGAGTGGGCACCTCTCCACTTACCTTACCCAACTGAAGCACACCCTCCAGGGCTTTGTGACTGGAGCATGTAGTCAACTTCCAGGAATGATTCCTGGTTGTCAGTGTTAAGCTAGACACCTCTCCACGTACCCTACCTGACTGCGGGGAAATGAGCACTCAAAGTCGGGGAGTTGATATTCCGGAATATGCACATCCAAATTCCAACCTCTTGACTTAGATACAAGGTAGGTAGGCACTCTCTATCACATGTCTGCGGGAAATGAGCACTCAAAGTCGGGGAGTTGATATTCTGGATGTGCACTTCCACAGTCCATCTTTCTGACTTAGGGACCCTCCACTGCAGGTCTGCGGGGAAATTAGCACCTAAAGTCGGGGAGTTTATATTCCGGAATGTGCACATCCAACTACTTGTACCTTCAGTGAATAGACATAAGGTAATAGGTTGAATTCCTGGAAGTAGATGCTGCTTTGTCGGAAATATGTCCTTATACTCCAAATGACACACATTTGGCATTCATTTTCAAAATAACTTTTTTTAAATTTTTTTTTCAATGTCAGGTTGAATTCCTGGAAGTAGATGCTGCTTTTGTTGGAAATATGTCTTTGTACTCCAAATGACACACATTTGCCATTCATTTTCAAAATACATTTTTTTGTTTCTTTTCCCCATTCCCGGAATACCACCTACCCAACTTTGGGTGCTCATTTCTGGGCAGACATTCAGTGGAGGGTCCCTTCCTTCCTTTATTTCCAACAAAGCAACGTCAACTTCCAGGAATCAAACCTGGTTCTCACTCTTAAATGCTGCATTATTAAGGGGAATACATGTCTCAGTTTTCAAAGCTGATTTATTTTTTTTATTTTTTCATTAGTTTTTATTTTCTTTTACAGTGATCATTTTTTTTTTGTATCTGTCTTTTTATTTGAACATTGAAACACTGAACCACACAAAGGCAAACTGAAAAGGTAAACACATTTAAGCATTTTCACACTTGGGGTGAACTTTCTCGGACGCTAAGGCTGACTTGACGAAACCCCCATTTTCACATCGTCCTCGGGGGTCGGTGAGCTCGGGCGTGACGTGGGGCCACCCGGAGGCTGCCAAAGCCCGGTCTGGGTGCCTTCTGACGTCTTCTTCTCCGGAGGTCCTCCCCAGTCTGGACATCCGCTCTCCGTGTCTCCCAGCTTCTGGCCTGCACCGGGCACCGGGTCTTTTCCCTCGCCGCCTTCTGGCCCCTTCGGCATCGGGTCTTGTAGCTTCTCGCCTTCCTTCACCTTTGGCATCGGGTCTTGCAGCTTCTCGCCTTCCTTCACCTTTGGGTTGTGTGTTCTGGCTGGCTTCTCCATCTCTTTTTCTGCATGTGGTCAGTAACGCTGGGGACCTTGTATTTATACCCTGTCGAGGCTGGGAGGGGCGTGGCTTTGAGGGAGGAGGAGCAAGCCATTGCAATTCTGGCATTCATGCAATTCATGTACATATCCAGGACTGCAACTTCCACTTCCAAAAAAGCTACCACTTTTTAGACTATGTTCATTGCAATTATGGTTATAGGTCACTATTTGCATGATAATAATGAACACAAAACATTTGTTGCAATTATCCATGCATTTTATTCGTACATTCATCCCAAATGGAGTTGTCAAAGATAAATATCATGCTTTTTTAATCATAATGCGAACTCGGTTCCGAATATTTTCAATGGAGAGTTCCATCTTACTGCACATCCGTAGCAATTCTGGGTTTCTCCGTAGACCATCACGTATGTTCTTCTTGCTGGCGATTTTATTCTGGATGTCATGTTGAAAGACAATCCTGAGCATTGCAAGTAATTCTGGTGTAAAGTGGAGTTTTCTTTTGTAACCCTGAAGACGTTAAAATGTAAGTCAGTGCTTAACAGAGGTCAAATACAATTAGCATTACTCAATCTCTACTTACATCTGTGTGGACTCTTTCAGGAAGGGTTGGCTTGTGAGAATGGCACTTTTTCTTTTTTGCAGGATCTCCGTGTGTTTCCCCCCCTTTTTCTTCCACCTTCTTTGACTTCTTTGCCTTCTTCAGGTCCACATTCTTGCTCTCTTTTGGCATTACTTTTGTCTTCTTTTCTCTGCTGCTTTTCTGAGGCTTCTGATCTATTTTGTTCCCACCAGACTTCTTCAACATGCTCTGGCTATGGGTTTTCTTTCTTTTTCTGGATTTGGGATCGTGGATGGTATTACCAGCCTAAGGTGACAGTACATGACAGTACATGAGGATGTATATGTCTGAATGTACATTTGCATTCCCTATATATCACATTGACTGGACCACTCTACTCACCACGATCACTTTCTGGAAGTAAATCTCCTGTGTTAGGGACATGAAACTTTGTTCCAGCAGGTCTTCCTCGAGGTCACTCTCGCTGCACTCCAACTTGATCTCCCCAAGTTGGATGGTTACAGGATGTAACTGGAAAGGAAGCACAGCACATTGCATTGCATCGTTCCAGGAATTCCGTCCCATCTCCAGGAATTCCACTCCGTTTACAGGAATTCTACTAATCTTTTCTTTCTCACTGCTTCTGTCCAACAATACATTAGTTGTAAGCATAACACATTAAAAGCAACAGCTGATTCCCCAGAAACAACATGCAGTAATTCTATTCACCTCACTCACTGCTTGTTCTGGCTGCTGGCAAGATGGAACAACCTCTGAGGTGAGGCCAGCTTCCTTCCTTACCAAATCATCAGAAGCTGTGTTGTTTACCTGTCCAAAAGGGATGAAGTCTGCTCGTAAGATGGGCCAGTGTTTGTGGCCATGAGACCCTGGGTCACAAAATCCACAACTACTTCCAGGAATTCTACTTACAGCATCCAATTGCTTGACGTTGATTTTCATGCAATCCGTCAGCATCACCACGGCCCTGGAATACTCCTTGCGCTTCACGCCTCCCCTTTGCCGCTTCTTGGCGCCCCTGGTGCCGATCATTGTCACCAGTCGTCGCGTGCAACACTGTCTACAGTGGATCTCAACCGAGAGAACAGCAGTATTTATAGTTGCAACTCAAATGACATCATCATGCAACAGCCAATGGCGTTAGCTTCAAAACTATCAACCTCTGACTGTCAACTTCCAGGAATTCAACTTGGTTCTCATCCATGAGCAGCTCTCTCCACTGGGCTCGCGGTACCCAATTGAGGCTTGGCCTCACAGCACTGGGATTCACTGCCTAAGGTCAACTGACATAAAAATCCAGGAATTCAACCCCCAAAGGACATTCCAGGAATTCAACCCGCAAAGGAAATTCAAGAAGTCATACACAAGCATTTCTTTGAAATAAAAGTTTATTTGATGTATCCATTTGAGTAGAGAAGGTAGATTGTGATCATATAGATTGCCAGAAGCAGGGACGCAGCCACCATCACACCGATGAAGGTGACAGGGTCCGGGTCACAGGATCTGAAAGAAAATGCTCCGTTTTAGGTTGAATTAAGAATCTATCTGTCTTAATACCTCAGTTCTCAAAATGGAATTACTGTTACCTCCTTTCCTGATCTGGGATCACCACAGCTGGAACTCGCGCTGGCAAGTTGGAAGTTGGACGTGGCGATTCCGGAATGTTACTCACCCGCACTGTAAAGACGATGGTCAAATAAACCTAGTCGCATGAAATGAATACGTGCAAAGGGAACAATTCCAAATGTTTGACATTGCTTGCAAATACCTGACATTTCCATCTTCTTTGTCGTCCTCCACTTTCTTCTTCTGTCTGCTCTCCTCTCCATAGGGACTAACATTGAAATTTACTGTGTGATCTCCTATATATACCCTTGGTGTCAATGACATCGATCGCCATGAACCAATCAACGATCAATCCATAATTTCAACCTCATTTTCCATGTTTTCTACATGTAATTCCACACTTTCCACACACAGTCAAACCTAACCTCACATTCTTTTGGCTCTTTACATGCCTGGTGGAGGAAGTTGGAAGTCCACATTCCTGGAATATCACCTACCCAACTTAGGATGCTCATTTCCCCGCAGACATCATGGAGTGGAAACTGGAAGTCCACATTCCTGGAATATCACCTAGTCCACTTTGAAAGTCTGCGGGGAATAGAGCACCCAGTGGAGGGTCCCTGCCAGGATCTATGTGTAAAAGTGAGAATTTGGATGGGCACATTCCTGGAATATCACTTACCGTGTGTGTGTGTGTGTCTGTGTGTGTGTCTGTGTGTGTGTGTGTGTGTGTGTGTGTGTGTGTGTGTGTGTGTGTGTGTGTGTGTGTGCGCTATTCCCTGCAGATTTTCAGTGGAGGGACCCTGCCAGCCAGGATCTATGTCTAAAGAAAAGTTGGAATTTGAATGGGCACATTCCTGGAATATCACCTAGTCCACTTTGAAAGTCTGCGGGGAATAGAGCACCCACCCAGTGGAGGGTCCCTGCCAGGATCTATGTGTAAAAGTGAGAATTTGGATGGGCACATTCCTGGAATATCACTTACCGTGTGTGTGTGTGTGTGTGTGTGTGTGTGTGTGCGCTATTCCCTGCAGATTTTCAGTGGAGGGTCCCTGCCAGCCAGGATCTATGTCTAAAGAAAAGTTGGAATTTGGATGGGCACATTCCTGGAATATCACCTAGTCCACTTTGAAAGTCTGCGGGGAATAGAGCACCCACCCAGTGGAGGGTCCCTGCCAGGATCTATGTGTAAAAGTGAGAATTTGGATGGGCACATTCCTGGAATATCACTTACCGTGTGTGTGTGTGTGTGTGTGCGCTATTCCCTGCAGATTTTCAGTGGAGGGTCCCTGCCAGCCAGGATCTATGTCTAAAGAAAAGTTGGAATTTGGATGGGCACATTCCTGGAATATCACCTAGTCCACTTTGAAAGTCTGCGGGGAATAGAGCACCCAGTGGAGAGGGTCCCTGCCAGGATCTATGTCTAAAAGTGAGAATTTGGATGTGCACATTCCTGGAATATCACCTACCCGACAGGTATTCTACCTCCTAAGACCTCCATGGGGAAACAACCAAAGACCCATGGCCTGGAAAGGAGGTTTTATTTTTTTTCCAACAAAGACACTTTGGATTCCAGGTATTGCACCTACACTAAGACCCAATTGGTGAAAAGGAACAGAAACATTGACTTAGATTTTGCAGAGGTTTTTGCTTTTTGAAAAGGAGCTTTTTCCAACAAAGACACTTTGGATTCCAGGTATTGCACCTACTAAGACCCAAATGTTAAAAAGAAAAGGCAACATTGACTTTTACATATTTGAATGACTGAAAGATTCAAATGGTGAAGTTCAAAATATACTTTATTTATATTACAATTTTAAGCACGAAATAAATAAAAAAATAAATACACATTTTAAATAAATTCTAAATACTACTTACTACTACTACTACTACTAATGAACAGTTGAACAGTAACTAAAAAACCCTACCCTACCCTAAGCTTCTGTTTCTGACCCTGAACTTGAACCTGACTGTGGCACACCATCAGAACCAGACTCTGAGCCTGTGGACCCAGTTCCAGACCGAGACCCCCCATTTGAACTTGATTGAGACCCCCCATCAGAACCTGACCCAGACCCCCCATCAGAACCTGACCCAGACCCCCCATCAGAACCTGACCCAGACCCCCCATCAGAGTCAGACTGGGAACCCCCATCAGATTCCCCAGGACCCTGGTCTTCCTCCTCCTCCTCAGCCCTCTGTGTGTCTCTCTCTGCAGGACCCTGGACTTCCTCCTCCACCACCTCAGGTGCCTCAGCCCTCTGTGTGTCTCTCTCTGCAGGACCCTGGACTTCCTCCTCCACCACCTCAGGTGCCTCAGCCCTCTGTGTGTCTCTCTCTGCAGGACCCTGGACTTCCTCCTCCTCCTCAGCCCTCTGTGTGTCTCTCTCTGCAGGACCCTGGACTTCCTCCTCCTCCAGCTCAGGTGCCTCAGCCCTCTGTGTGTCTCTCTCTGCAGGACCCTGGACTTCCTCCATCTCCACCTCAGGTGCCTCAGCCCTCTGTGTCTCTCTCTCTGCAGGACCCTGGACTTCCTCATCCATCTGCTCCTCCATCTCCTGTGCCTCAGCCCCCTGTCTCTCTCCCTCTGTAGGAGCCTGGACCCTGGACCCTGGCACCACTGCCTGCATTGCTGATTTGTCAAATTTGAAAAGCCGTCTTGAAATAAATGTGTTAGGGTTAGCAAACAGCATTATGCAATGGTTACACTCTAAAACACTTGCCTTGTCTTCCCTGTGCCACCTTTACTGAATCCATCAGAGACTTGAGGATGTCAAGGCGAATGGTTCTTGCTTCTCTCGCTGTGATCTCCTGCCCGACCACATAGAACTTTGACGCCGTCTTGGGGTCGTGGCACATGCTTTTATTGATCGTGGTCCTCTTCTGAGGGTCCAGGCTCCTGTCAGTCTGCAGGTAAGTAGGAGAACATTTTCACCGATGGCAACAGGCATGTATATCATTGGAAATGTATGCTCTTTTACAGAATAGCCACCATTGACAAAGGCAACTCACCCAGGTTGACACTGCCGTCCTGATGTCACCTATTGAAGGTGACCCCGGCAGCCCGAAATCTTTCCAGACCCTGGTGAAGTGGAATCCCGCCCGCTCCATCTCCGTGCCATTCCTGGTAAAGAACAACTTGTCCGGGTCGTTGGAGTATCCCGGTAAGCTGGGCCTCACCTCCAAAAAGGCCCTGAGGTTCTCCATGGTCTTCCCCGACACGGCGACGGTGGCAGGCCCAAATGCCTCCCGAGTTTTATGATCGGGTACCTGAGAAAGTAAAGCATATAGATCTGGCAATCCCCCTGGAACAATTTAGGGTTAAGAGCCTTGCAAAAAAGCAATGTACTCACTCTGACAATGAAGGTCTTTTTGTGGGCCTCGGCATCCTCGACATCTTTCGCCGTCATGCCCACAAACACGCACTTCCTCTGGCCCGTGGTGCACACCATCGCGCCGACCAGGAGTCCGACCACCCTGTTCAGGAAGGCGGCTTTCTTTGGAGTGGCCTTCAGGTCCTTTATGGCCTCTGGCAGAATGGATTCAGCGAGGCCTATGAAGTTTAAGATGTCCTGGCCAGGGACAAGTTTAGCTGTGGAAAAAAGATAGACAGACAGATAGATAGATGCATTATTGATCCCCAAGGGGAAATTCAACAAGATGGGTTACACAAGATCACAGAGTCTAAAAAAGTCCTGTGTACACTTTGCATTGAAACATACCACTTTTCTGTCTTTTGTATTCAATTCTTTGTTGTACAACATTGGCCCCTAGGGCCTTCTTCCAGCTTGCCAGCCTGTGCAATATGTAGCCTATCCCATTTGCAGTCATCCTGACTTTGGGGACATTGCTCACCCTCACAAATTTTAGGAAAGCCTCAATGTCCGAGATGATATGTTTTTGGCTGGTTGCCTTCAGCCTCTCATTAAGACTTTTGAGGTATCTGATAACAAAGCAATTCAATTGATGAGGAAAACTCTTAAGTAATTCGTGTAATGACTTGTATTTGGCGGGATCAAATGACAGCTACATACCTAGTCAACTTTTGGATGTCAGCCAAAAAGTTCAGGCTCTTATTAATGTCCCCCTGCGTCCCTGACATGTGCAAGAGGAATTGTTTCACATAAGCCCTTCTCTGTCTAATGTTTCTTTGTCTCTTCCGGGAATTTTCAGGCCCTACCAGGCTGGCCTCAAACAGGTCCAACAGATGGTCTAGCAAAAAACAATGTTGGTATAAACAAATATGTGCATGGATGTACAACTCAGGTAAGTCCTCCAGTCTATCTATCTATCTATCTATCTATCTATCTATCTGAAGAAGGTAACACCAGTAATACTCACCTAGGTTGGGTGTGAGGCTCCCACTAGCAGTTGATGGGCCTGCAGCTTCACCTTGGTTGGGTGTGAGGCTCCCACTAGAGGTTGATGGGCCTGCAGCTGTTATTGGAGGGCCTGGAGCCTGTGTGGATGATGACTCTGGTGCCTCTGTGGATGACTCTGAATCATCTGACTCAGGGTCTGGAGCATCTGACTCACGGTCTGGAGCATCCGAGTCAGGGTCTGGAGCCTCTGTCGATGACTCGGGAGCATCGGAGGCAGAAGCATCTGTGTCTGACAGGCTCAGAGCAAATGCTTCTGCAGTGTCTGAGGCTGTTGCAGGCTTGGAACTGGATGTTGCTGTTGCAGGCTTGGAACTGGATGTTGCTGTTGCAGGCTTGGAACTGGATGTTGCTGTTGCAGGCTTGGAACTGGATGTTGCTGTTGCAGGCTTGGAACTGGATGTTGCTGTTCCAGGCTTTGAGGTTGAGGCTGTTGGCAGCCACTTCTGCAGTTCCCTGACCTCCTTCCACACATCAGAGAGGCTCTCCTGTACTGCTTTCACCTGATTCATGATGTGTTTCAGGATAGTTGATGTTGGTGCATCTTTGGGATTCGGTGCTGGCGTTGCCTGGCGTTGGGCCACAGCTTTGAGGTTGTCCTCAATCGCCTGCTTCTTTGCCTTCTTCAACATCTTTTTTAAAAGAGGACCCTGCTCCTTCCCATGTCTGCTGATCAGGTGCTTGTCCAGCCGGACGTATTGCTTGCCTTTGCACCTTGATATGGGGCAACGGAGTTTCCCCCCAAATCTCAGCGTTCTTCTGGAAATTATCAAGCGCCTCTCCTCCTTGTTGTTCAGATTGTGGACGTCCCGCAGGTGGCGTGACAAATATGAAAACTCTTCCAAACATTCAGGACACTTCCTCTTGCTCCTCATAGTTGTCTAATTCCTGAAATTAAACATAAGAAGAAGTCCAATTAGAAAACTGTTGCCTCCTAGAGACCCACAAGTAACATTCCAGGAATTATACCAACCGCAAGCAATTCTAAACATTCCAGGAATTGCACCACATAAGGCTAACGCTATGCAAACAGGCATGAACTTGAGAGTCCAGGCCGGCTACAGTGAACTGTTGCCTCCTAGAGACCCACAAGTAACATTCCAGGAATTATACCAACCGCAAGCAATTCTAAACATTCCAGGAATTGCACCACATAAGGCTAACGCTATGCAAACAGGCATGAACTTGAGAGTCCAGGCCGGCTACAGTGAACTGTTGCCTCCTAGAGACCCACAAGTAACATTCCAGGAATTATACCAACCGCAAGCAATTCTAAACATTCCAGGAATTGCACCACATAAGGCTAACGCTATGCAAACAGGCATGAACTTGAGAGTCCAGGCCGGCTACAGTGAACTGTTGCCTCCTAGAGACCCACAAGTAACATTCCAGGAATTATACCAACCGCAAGCAATTCTAAACATTCCAGGAATTGCACCACATAAGGCTAACGCTATGCAAACAGGCATGAACTTGAGAGTCCAGGCCGGCTACAGTGAACTGTTGCCTCCTAGAGACCCACGCGTAGACCCAAGCTATGCTAACCATTCCAGGAACTCTACCGCATTAGGACTCCACCCCATTTAAACGCCTATGCTATTCCCACCAACCGGAGCGGGTAGCCTCTGGTGCCAACGCCACCGTGAGACTACCAAGCTTCTACTCCCATTGGCTCCTATGCTAAACTCAGGAAGCAGCAAGGAAGCAGAAAGAAGCAAAAGTAATACTCACCAATCGCCATAAACACTCCTCATTGTAACCAATGCAAGCCTGCATCAAGCCACTGTTTGACGTAAACTACACCTTAAGGGTGGACGAACGAAATTTCAAAACGAGTACCGAGGTTGCTCAATATGTCAATTTCATAGAGGAGAACGAGCTCTTCTCAATGCAAAAAACCCCAAGTCTCTAACTATTACGGTTCCCGAGTTATAAGCGTTTTTGTGTTCTCAATTTTTAATTTATTCCCATATTGCTTTCGTTTTTGACTTCCGCCTTCGATCCGATGATTCAGGACTACCGAGGTTGCTCAATATGTCGATTTAATAGAGGAAAACGAGCTCTTTTCATTGCAAAAAACCCCAAGTCTCTAGCTGTCACGGTTCTTGAGATATAACCGTTTTTGTGTTATCAATTTTAATGGATTTTATGAATGGCTAATTGGGGATTTTGGAGGAGCCTGGCCCCGCCCCTTTCTTGCAAAACTCACACACCCTAGGTGAAGATGTTGGTTTGAGTTTATAGCCCTCAGGCCTCGCCATTGGAAACCAGCATTCTCTGTGTCCTCACACTCTGCTAGGCAGGATTCTGTTAAGAGTCCCCCAAAGCGAGGACCGTACAACGGACTAGCTCACCTGGCTAGCTCCCCTGACTAATTCCAGGAATTATCCCCAGTTGTCAACATGAGACACACCTCCACTTACCTTACCCGACTGATGCTTCCCCTTCAAGGCTTTGCTCACCTAGCTAGCTCCCCTGACTAATTCCAGGAATTATCCCCAGTTGTCAACATGAGACACACCTCCACTTACCTTACCCGACTGATGCTTCCCCTTCAAGGCTTTGCTCACCTAGCTAGCTCCCCTGACTAATTCCAGGAATTATCCCCAGTTGTCAATATGAGGCACACCTCCACTTACCTTACCCAACTGATGCTTCCCCTTCAAGGCTTTGCTCACCTAGCTAGCTCCCCTGACTAATTCCAGGAATTATCCCCAGTTGTCAACATGAGACACACCTCCACTTACCTTACCCGACTGATGCTTCCCCTTCAAGGCTTTGCTCACCTAGCTAGCTCCCCTGACTAATTCCAGGAATTATCCCCAGTTGTCAATATGAGGCACACCTCCACTTACCTTACCCAACTGATGCTTCCCCTTCAAGGCTTTGCTCACCTAGCTAGCTCCCCTGACTAATTCCAGGAATTATCCCCAGTTGTCAACATGAGGCACACCTCCACTTACCTTACCCAACTGATGCTTCCCCTTCAAGGCTTTGCTCACCTAGCTAGCTCCCCTGACTAATTCCAGGAATTATCCCCAGTTGTCAACATGAGACACACCTCCACTTACCTTACCCGACTGATGCTTCCCCTTCAAGGCTTTGCTCACCTAGCTAGCTCCCCTGACTAATTCCAGGAATTATCCCCAGTTGTCAATATGAGGCACACCTCCACTTACCTTACCCAACTGATGCTTCCCCTTCAAGGCTTTGCTCACCTAGCTAGCTCCCCTGACTAATTCCAGGAATTATCCCCAGTTGTCAACATGAGGCACACCTCCACTTACCTTACCCAACTGATGCTTCCCCTTCAAGGCTTTGTTCCTGGATCATTCAGCCTGGGGATCCACCACATATTTCCAACAGAGGAACATCAAATTCCAGGAACTATGCCTGGTTCTCAGTCTTAGAAAAATCTCCAATTAACTTACCCAACCAAGGCACACCTAATGAGGCTTCATGCCTGGGGCAGTCTTGTCTTCCACTACCCATAATTTCAAAAAAGCAACATCAACTTCCTGGAATTAGCTGTCAGTAACAGGCTTAATCACCCACCCACTGATCTTACAATACCCGACTTAAGCACACCATCTGAGGCTTCATGTCTGGAGCACACTGGCATGGGGCTCCATGAGAAGTATATAATTTCAAAAAAAGCAACATCAACTTCCTGGAATTAGCTGATAGTACCAGGCTTACACTACCCGACTGAAGCACACCATCTGAGGCTTCATGTCTGGAGCACACAGGCCTCCATGACTTTGGTAGAAAAATATAATTTCAAAAAAAGCAACATCAATTCCTGGAATTAGCTGATAGTACCAGGCTTACACTACCCGACTGAAGCACACCATCTGAGGCTTCATGTCTGGAGCACACAGGCATGGGGCTCCATGACTCTGGTAGAAGTATATAATTTCAAAAAAGCAACATCAATTCCTGGAATTAGCTGATACACTGAGCTTACACTACCCGACTGAAGCACACCATCTGAGGCTTCATGTCTGGAGCACACAGGCCTCCATGACTTTGGTAGAAAAATATAATTTCAAAAAAAGTAACCTCACTTCCTGGAATTAGCTGATAGTACCAGGCTTACACTACCCGACTGAAGCACACCATCTGAGGCTTCATGTCTGGAGCACACAGGCCTCCATGACTTTGGTAGAAAAATATAATTTCAAAAAAAGTAACCTCAATTCCTGGAATTAGCTGATAGTACCAGGCTTACACTACCCGACTGAAGCACACCATCTGAGGCTTCATGTCTGGAGCACACAGGCATGGGGCTCCATGACTCTGGTAGAAGTATATAATTTCAAAAAAGCAACATCAATTCCTGGAATTAGCTGATACACTGAGCTTACACTACCCGACTGAAGCACACCATCTGAGGCTTCATGTCTGGAGCACACAGGCCTCCATGACTTTGGTAGAAAAATATAATTTCAAAAAAAGTAACCTCACTTCCTGGAATTAGCTGATAGTACCAGGCTTACACTACCCGACTGAAGCACACCATCTGAGGCTTCATGTCTGGAGCACACAGGCATGGGGCTCCATGACTCTGGTAGAAGTATATAATTTCAAAAAAGCAACATCAATTCCTGGAATTAGCTGATACACTGAGCTTACACTACCCGACTGAAGCACACCATCTGAGGCTTCATGTCTGGAGCACACAGGCCTCCATGACTTTGGTAGAAAAATATAATTTCAAAAAAAGTAACCTCACTTCCTGGAATTAGCTGATAGTACCAGGCTTACACTACCCGACTGAAGCACACCATCTGAGGCTTCATGTCTGGAGCACACAGGCCTCCATGACTTTGGTAGAAAAATATAATTTCAAAAAAAGTAACCTCAATTCCTGGAATTAGCTGATAGTACCAGGCTTACACTACCCGACTGAAGCACACCATCTGAGGCTTCATGTCTGGAGCACACAGGCCTCCATGACTTTGGTAGAAAAATATAATTTCAAAAAAAGTAACCTCACTTCCTGGAATTAGCTGATAGTACCAGGCTTACACTACCCGACTGAAGCACACCATCTGAGGCTTCATGTCTGGAGCACACAGGCCTCCATGACTTTGGTAGAAAAATATAATTTCAAAAAAAGTAACCTCACTTCCTGGAATTAGCTGATAGTACCAGGCTTACACTACCCGACTGAAGCACACCATCTGAGGCTTCATGTCTGGAGCACACAGGCCTCCATGACTTTGGTAGAAAAATATAATTTCAAAAAAAGTAACCTCACTTCCTGGAATTAGCTGATAGTACCAGGCTTACACTACCCGACTGAAGCACACCATCTGAGGCTTCATGTCTGGAGCACACAGGCCTCCATGACTGGTAGAAAAATATAATTTCAAAAAAAGTAACCTCAATTCCTGGAATTAGCTGATAGTACCAGGCTTACACTACCCGACTGAAGCACACCATCTGAGGCTTCATGTCTGGAGCACACAGGCCTCCATGACTTTGGTAGAAAAATATAATTTCAAAAAAAGCAACATCAATTCCTGGAATTAGCTGATAGTACCAGGCTTAAGCACCCACCCACTGAGCTTACCCTCCCGACTGAAACACACCCTCTGAGGCTTCATGTCTTAAGCACGCAGCCTAGGGGCTCCATGCCTATGGTATACCTAGGGCACATTCCAGGAATTAGGCCTAGGTATACCATAGGCATGGAGCCCCCAGGCTGCGTGCTGCAGTTATGAAGCCTTGGAAGGCATGCATCAGTCGGGTAAGGTAAGCTCATGGGAGGGGTGCTTAAGCCTGGTGCTGTCGTCTAATTCCTGGAAGGTGATGTCTCTTTGTTGGAAATATTGGAAGGGACCCTCCACTGAATGTCTGCGGGGGAATGAGCACCTAAAGTCAGGGAGTTGACATCCAGGAATGTGCACTTCCACATTCCATCTTACTGACTTAGTTTCAGACAGGCACTCTCTCTACCACATGTCTGCGGGAAATAAGCACTCACTGTGGGGGAGTTGATATTCTGGATATGCACTTCCATATTCCAACTTGTTGACTTAGTTTCCAGACAGGCACTATCTCTACCTCCTGTCGGCGGGAAATGAGCACTCACTGTGGGGGAGTTGATATTCTGGATATGCACTTCCACATTCCATCTTACTGACTTAGTTTCAGACAGGCACTCTCTCTACCACATGTCTGCGGGAAATAAGCACTCACTGTGGGGGAGTTGATATTCTGGATATGCACTTCCACATTCCATCTTACTGACTTAGTTTCAGACAGGCACTCTCTCTACCACATGTCTGCGGGAAATAAGCACTCACTGTGGGGGAGTTGATATTCTGGATATGCACTTCCATATTCCAGCTTGTTGACTTAGTGTCCAGACAGGCACTCTCTCTACCTCAGGTCTGCGGGAAATGAGCACTCATAGTCGGGGAGTTGATATTCTGGATGTGCACTTCCATATTCCAACTTGTTGACTTAGTTCCAGACAGGCACTATCTCTACCTCAGGTCTGCGGGGAATGAGCACTCACTGTGGGGGAGTTGATATTCTGGATATGCACTTCCATATTCCAACTTGTTGACTTAGTTCCAGACAGGCACTCTCTCTACCTCCTGTCTGCGGGAAATGAGCACTCATAGTCGGGGAGTTGATATTCTGGATATGCACTTCCATATTCCAACTTGTTGACTTAGTTCCAGACAGGCACTCTCTCTACCTCCTGTCTGCGGGAAATGAGCACTCACTGTGGGGGAGTTGATATTCTGGATATGCACTTCCATATTCCAACTTGTTGACTTAGTGTCCAGACAGGCACTATCTCTACCTCCTGTCTGCGGGAAATGAGCACTCATAGTCGGAGAGTTGATATTCTGGATATGCACTTCCATATTCCAACTTGTTGACTTAGTTTCCAGACAGGCACTATCTCTACCTCCTGTCTGCGGGAAATGAGCACTCACTGTGGGGGAGTTGATATTCTGGATATGCACTTCCATATTCCAACTTGTTGACTTAGTTTCCAGACAGGCACTATCTCTACCACATGTCTGCGGGAAATAAGCACTCACTGTGGGGGAGTTGATATTCTGGATGTGCACTTCCATATTCCAACTTGTTGACTTAGTGTCCAGACAGGCACTATCTCTACCTCCTGTCTGCGGGAAATGAGCACTCATAGTCGGGGAGTTGATATTCTGGATATGCACTTCCATATTCCAACTTGTTGACTTAGTTCCAGACAGGCACTCTCTCTACCTCCTGTCTGCGGGAAATGAGCACTCACTGTGGGGGAGTTGATATTCTGGATATGCACTTCCATATTCCAACTTGTTGACTTAGTTTCCAGACAGGCACTATCTCTACCTCCTGTCTGCGGGAAATGAGCACTCACTGTGGGGGAGTTGATATTCTGGATATGCACTTCCATATTCCAACTTGTTGACTTAGTGTCCAGACAGGCACTATCTCTACCTCCTGTCTGCGGGAAATGAGCACTCACTGTGGGGGAGTTGATATTCTGGATATGCACTTCCATATTCCAGCTTGTTGACTTAGTGTCCAGACAGGCACTCTCTCTACCTCCTGTCTGCGGGAAATGAGCACTCACTGTGGGGGAGTTGATATTCTGGATATGCACTTCCATATTCCAACTTGTTGACTTAGTGTCCAGACAGGCACTATCTCTACCTCCTGTCTGCGGGAAATGAGCACTCATAGTCGGAGAGTTGATATTCTGGATATGCACTTCCATATTCCAACTTGTTGACTTAGTTCCAGACAGGCACTCTCTCTACCTCCTGTCTGCGGGAAATGAGCACTCACTGTGGGGGAGTTGATATTCTGGATATGCACTTCCATATTCCAACTTGTTGACTTAGTTTCCAGACAGGCACTATCTCTACCTCCTGTCTGCGGGAAATGAGCACTCACTGTGGGGGAGTTGATATTCTGGATATGCACTTCCATATTCCAACTTGTTGACTTAGTGTCCAGACAGGCACTATCTCTACCTCCTGTCTGCGGGAAATGAGCACTCACTGTGGGGGAGTTGATATTCTGGATATGCACTTCCATATTCCAGCTTGTTGACTTAGTGTCCAGACAGGCACTCTCTCTACCTCCTGTCTGCGGGAAATGAGCACTCACTGTGGGGGAGTTGATATTCTGGATATGCACTTCCATATTCCAACTTGTTGACTTAGTGTCCAGACAGGCACTATCTCTACCTCCTGTCTGCGGGAAATGAGCACTCATAGTCGGAGAGTTGATATTCTGGATATGCACTTCCATATTCCAACTTGTTGACTTAGTTTCCAGACAGGCACTATCTCTACCTCCTGTCTGCGGGAAATGAGCACTCACTGTGGGGGAGTTGATATTCTGGATATGCACTTCCATATTCCAACTTGTTGACTTAGTTTCCAGACAGGCACTATCTCTACCACATGTCTGCGGGAAATAAGCACTCACTGTGGGGGAGTTGATATTCTGGATGTGCACTTCCATATTCCAACTTGTTGACTTAGTGTCCAGACAGGCACTATCTCTACCTCCTGTCTGCGGGAAATGAGCACTCATAGTCGGGGAGTTGATATTCTGGATATGCACTTCCATATTCCAACTTGTTGACTTAGTTCCAGACAGGCACTCTCTCTACCTCCTGTCTGCGGGAAATGAGCACTCACTGTGGGGGAGTTGATATTCTGGATATGCACTTCCATATTCCAACTTGTTGACTTAGTTTCCAGACAGGCACTATCTCTACCTCCTGTCTGCGGGAAATGAGCACTCACTGTGGGGGAGTTGATATTCTGGATATGCACTTCCATATTCCAACTTGTTGACTTAGTGTCCAGACAGGCACTATCTCTACCTCCTGTCTGCGGGAAATGAGCACTCACTGTGGGGGAGTTGATATTCTGGATATGCACTTCCATATTCCAGCTTGTTGACTTAGTGTCCAGACAGGCACTCTCTCTACCTCAGGTCTGCGGGAAATGAGCACTCACTGTGGGGGAGTTGATATTCTGGATGTGCACTTCCATATTCCAACTTGTTGACTTAGTGTCCAGACAGGCACTCTCTCTACCTCCTGTCTGCGGGAAATGAGCACTCACTGTGGGGGAGTTGATATTCTGGATGTGCACTTCCACATTCCAACTTGTTGACTTAGTTTCCAGACAGGCACTCTCTCTATCACATGTCTGCGGGAAATGAGCTCTCATAGTCGGGGAGTTGACATCCAGGAATGTGCACTTCCACATTCCAACTTGTTGACTTAGTTCCAGACAGGCACTCTCTCTTTCACATGTCTGCGGGAAATGAGCACTCACTGTGGGGGAGTTGACATCCAGGAATGTGCACTTCCACATTCCATCTTACTGACTTAGTTCCAGACAGATCCACCACAAATTTCCAACAAAGCAAACATCAACTTCCAGGAATTTGACATGCAATGATGCCACCTTGTGGCGGTTACTGGTTTTTCAACTTATTTTCAAAGCTTTAAAAAAAATACTAAATATGATTTTTTTTAAAAAACCCTTAAAGTTCTGAGCACTACACATGCCAAAGATTATGTCAATTTTTTTTTGTTTAATTTCATCCATAAAAAGTTCACTTTCTGGAAATTCCAACATTTCTACATTAGAAATTAGGAGGGTGAGGTCACATTTGCTAACCTTTGGAAGAGAAGCACAATGTTGGAAATTTTCCAGAAAAGCCACCGTTTTTTCCCGGTATTAGTAAACGGATTCCATAAATGCAACATGATGCGCATAACCCTAACCCTAACCCTAACCCTAACTAACTTCTCTCTCTCCCCCTCTTCTCTCCCACCTATCACAAATGGTCCAACAATAGACTTCAAGAGTGGCACATCAGACCTACCAAACCCATACTGTTTATAGGAGACTCCAATCTGGCCCGTATTCCCCCTCATCCATATCCCAACATACAGATAGACAGCTATCCAGGTGCCACAGCCAACCACATGATCCGGTTGCTTGAAAAAACTTCCCCACAAGAAGCCGTTGGGCTGTTAGTCCTGTCGGTGGGTACCAACAACAGAGAGCACAATGCCAAGGCCACCACCAACAAACAACTCCACAAAATGTTTAAGTTGGCCACCAAAGTTTTCCCCAACGCCAATATTTTTGTTCCTGTCATCAACTTTTCCCCTTCTATTCACCCACACTACAAGTACAATCTCACTGAGATTAACCGTTACATCACCACTCACCTCCCCCACCTCCAGCCACTTCCAGCAGATCAATTTTTCACCACACTTGATCACATCCACTGGACCCCAGAAGTAGGTTCCAGAATCCTCCACTCCTGGTGTTCACAGCTAAATTTAACATTCCACAGACCCTAAATCAGGACACACCCTCACACACCCCGAGTCACACTTCACCTCACACTGACTCCCTCATCCTCAATTTGTCCAAGTCCCTTATCCTCTCCCCTGCACAAACTTTACTTTTAGAAAAAGGTCTTTCTTTTATCCCCACACCCACCAGCCAGGACCGGGAGGGACTGCGAAGGGACGTCCATGGTTATCACAGACGCTTGAAATTACAGGATCACTTTAAACACAAACCCCACCGTGAGCCCGTCCCCTTTACTCTCCCCTCCACCTGGGAACCTGCTTCTTCCCAGGTGGATGGGAGACTACGTGCCCTCATTAGGCAAGATCTCCATTCCCTGTCCACCTATCTCTCCCGCCCTTTTGACTCCAGCCACTCCAACATCTCCCCAGCAGAAAAAAGAGCAATTCTCCAACTTTGCCACAACCCAAACATCATCATTAAACCAGCCGACAAGGGTTCCAAAATAGTTATACTAGACACTCACCAATACCTCCTAGAAGCCAACAGGCAACTTTCTAACCCGCTACATTACAAACCCATCACTCAATCCCTTCAACCCAAAGCACAAGAAAAAGTTCGCAATCTGGTCCTTTCACTATACACCAATCATTCCATAACCAAAAAACAATTTGATTTCCTGATCGGACCAGACCAACCCAGACCCCGTGCCTTTTACCTTCTCCCCAAAATCCACAAGCCACCTGACACATGGACAGTTCCCTTCGCAGTCCCTCCAGGTAGACCTATAGTTTCAGATTGTAGCTCCACCACCTATAACATTTCCTTTTTCATAGATCACTTTCTTAATCCCCTCTCCACTAAACACCCTACATACATACAAGACACATATGATTTCATACATAAAATCCGGCCCATGGCAGTTCCCAACCATACCTACCTGTTCACCATCGATGTTGACAGTCTTTATACAAACATAGACACCATCTCAGGCCTTCAAGCAGTACAGCACAAGTTTAATCAATTTCCAGACCCCACACGCCCAGACAATACTTTACTTCAACTCTTAGAAATCTGCTTAACCCATAATGACTTTGAATTTGACGACCAACTTTTTTTACAAATCCATGGAACTGCCATGGGCCAGAGATTCGCCCCCGCATATGCCAACATCTTTATGAGCGAGTGGGAGCAAGAAGCCTTAGCCAAATGTCCCCTGAAACCCCTCTTTTTCTATCGCTTCCTGGATGATATCATCGGCGCCTGGACTCACACACTAGACCAATTCACTGACTTTATGAACATACTCAACACACACCACACTACAATTAAACTGAAATCCACAATCGACCCTCACTCTGTCAATTTTTTGGACACCACAGTCTTTCTTACACCGTCCACTCCAACACATAGCTCCCTCAGTACTAAAATTTTCTTCAAACCCACTGATACGCACGCACTTTTGCATAAATCCAGTTACCACCCCAAACACACTTTCCGAGGCATCATTAAATCACAAATCATTCGTTTCCACCGTATCTGCACTTTCCCCACAGACCTCCAGGAAGCGATAGAAATTCTCTTTAGAGCCCTCCGCCCCCGTGGTTACTCAAAAAGATTTCTCAGAAAAATTAAAACCGACACCCTGACCCTTCTTGCTCCCACTCGCTCTGACACTACTTCCCCTCCCACCATGATGGCCCCCCCCAACCCCACTCCTGACCCCAACCCCACTCCCACACCTTTTATTCCATTAGTCACTACCTTTTCACAACCCACCACACACTTGCACCACACTCTCAAACAACACTTCACCCACTTTCAGTCCTCACACACTCACTTCCAACATCACAGACTCATCTCAGCCTTCCGTAAAAACAAAAACCTTCAAGACCTCCTCATTAGATCACGTTTCTCCCGGAAGCCCCCACCTAAGCCATCACCGCAGGACTCTTTCTTCAAACCACAACACTTCATCACTAACCTCCACTCACATCTTTCTGCCCCTAACACACCCCTTTCACTAGACACCACAAATGTTGTCTACATCATCACATGCAATAAATGTCACTTACAGTACATAGGAGAAACAGGTCATTCAATCAAAACCAGACTCAAACAGCATCTATATACTATTTCTAGGAATGCACGCACTACCCACATAGTCACACATTTCCAGCAACACAGCACTGCACACCTTGGCATTTGTGGTCTCGAGAGCAACCCCGGCTGGACCCGAGCACAGAGGCAACGAGCAGAACGGAGCTGGATCAATAAACTTCACACTTTCTACCCCCTTGGTCTCAATTAATCCACTCCTCTGTCTCTTCTGTTTCTCAATAAAGCTACATCTTTCTTTTCCCCTTTTCTCCCAGGTCCTGTCTTATTTATTTATAAAAACTTGTTATTATTATGTTATTATTCCCTTATTACATTGTTATTACCCTCCCCCCCTGGTTTTAGTCTCTTAAGTTTTCCTCCCCAGTTCTCCCAATCCCCCTAGACTACCCAGGACTTTCACTTTTTATTTTTTTCACTTTCCACAATTTAGATGTGTTTATTTTCTATTTTTTGCAGTGTCGTGTTGATTTTCAAAGGTTGTTTTCATGAATTTTACACTTTTGATTTTAGCACTTATAGCACTTTCTGTCTTTTAGCACTTATATCACTCTTCCTGGTATTAGTCTATCCCTTACTCCCAGCCCCAATTCTTGCACTTATCCTTTTCTTTTAGTCCCAGTCCCTAGCTTCATCCCCACCCAGCTACTTGGGCCAACCCCAACCCCTATCCCTTAACCTAACCTCCAGCCACCTGGCTAAATTCCAACCCCAGCCCCCACCCCCTTAGCCTAACCCCAACCCCCACCCCTTAGCCTAACCCCAACCCCCATCCCTTAACCTAACCTCCAGCCACTTGGCTAAATTCCTAACCCCAACCCCACCCCTTAGCCTAACCCCAACCCCAACCCCCATCCCTTAACCCAACCTCCAGCCACTTGGCTAAATTCCAACCCCACCCCTTAGCCTAACCCCAACCCCTTAGCCTAACCCTTACCCCCACCCTCAGGCTAACCTCAACCCCCAAGGCCAACTCCAGCCCCCCACCCCTTATCCTAACCAGCCCCTTGGCCTAAACCCAACCCCTACCGCTCATCTTAACCCTTCCTTAATTAATTATTTATTTATTTTTCCCTCCCCTTTTCTAATATACATAGTTTCTAATTTAATAATTCTCTTTATATATATTATTTTATTTTTAGACAGTGGACTTCTTCCTACCCTTATTCCCCTCCTTGTTGGTGTGGTTGGATCCAATCGGCCAGTGCACCCACAGTCACCCACTCCACCAAAGATCATGTTCCCCTAACCTAACCCTAACTGGAAGAGGTACCAGAAAAGATTCACCGACTCCACTCTTCCCACAGTTCACCTGGCCCTCAACCCCCCTACCCCGGCCCCTTTGCCCATACCCCCTCTTTCCCATACCCCCCCACCTAACTTAACATGCCTCTCAGATTTTCCACCACTTTCATCCACAACCTCACCATCACACACAAACACAGACACATTAGCTCAAACACTTTCCTACCCTACTTCCACTTCCCCTCCCACTTCCACCCTTCCAACCATACACAATCACAACACAACACCAGGATCCACCAACCTTCAGACTCACACACATACAACACGGACAGCTGACACACACACTACACCACACTCTACACCTCCCCGCACTCCTACCAACACAACCACACACCTTTCCCCCTACATAACATCACAAGCACATACAGCAGAACCACTACCCCAGCGTCCCAAATTTAGAGTCACAACACAGTTTCACCACACAGCACACAGCCAACCTGAAGCAAACACTACCCCCACCACCACACACTCACCCAGGCCAACACCTACACAACCCCCCAACCATTTAGTAGTGCATACCCTCGATAACATAACTCCCTTATCCCCACAGCACCCACCAGAGGAGGAGAGGGAGACTCCGGCGCCTCCACAGCTGGAGAGGGCGATGACGAAAGGGCGGACTCATCAAGTCAAACGATTTGTCACAACCGCAGCTGAGCCCTCTCCATCACCAGCTGTGGGACCGCCGGAGACACCCAATCCTCCTATCCCTTCCACACCCCACACCTCCACCTCACCACACACCATTTGCAACCTCCTCCTACAACCCACACCACCCACTACACATCTCTTCCACCCCACTTACCACCGTGCCCTTAGAAATAAACTGGAAGAATGGTCCATTACAATACACAAACCCCTAGTTTTCATAGGAGATTCAAATCTCAATAGGATTCCCCCCTTCACCCATCCCGATGTACAAATTGACAGTTACCCCGGAGCCACCATCTACCATTTTGCCAAACTCTTACAAAAAACCACCCCCCTTCCCCAAGTGAAGTCGGTGGTCTTGTCAGTGGGCCTCAACAACAAGGACCACGACCCCAAAAACACCAGCATCAGACAATTCCTCATCCTCTACAAACATGCTTCTACAGTTTTCCCCGATGCAATCATACACATTCCACTTATAAATTTCTCACCCCGCCTCACTACCCAACAGAAGGACAACCTCACTCACATTAACAACTTTATAACTTCCCACTTCCCCCACATCCCCACTATCCCCCCAGACACCTTTCACACCACCCAAGATAACATACACTGGACACCCCATACAGCTCAGACTATCTTTACACACTGGTGCCAATACTTACATTTTCAATAACTCCACCCATAACCCGGGCCCCCCCTACTCCCACCCCCACCCCCCCTCCTGCACATTCACCCCCTCAACCCACTCCCACCCTCCCTCATGATTTAATCATGAACCTCTCCACCCTTTTCCAACCCACTTCCCCACAACGCTCTCTGTTGGAAAGGGGGCTTACATTCATTCCACACACCACTCGGATTGACCGGGAGGAACTCCAGAGGGACCTACACCTTTATCACCGCCGCCTCAAAATTCTCCAGCACTTTCCCTCAGACGACACCTACACGCCCACCCCTTTCACTCTTCCCTCCACTTGGGAACCCCACACTTCACAATTAGATAAGAAATTAGTTAAACACATTCACAGGGACAGGCAGGCACTCAATTCCTTTCTCAGGCACCTCCCTCCCCCCACCACCAGTAACCTCACACTAGCAGAAAAACAGGCCATTTCACAACTCACCAACAATAAATTCATAGTCATCAAACCGGCGGATAAGGGTTCCAAAATTGTAATCATGGACACCCATCACTACCTCACTGAAGCACACAGACAGCTTAACAACACCCAGTTCTATTCACCCATTGCACAGTCCACCCAACCCGCAGCACAGTCAGAAATCCGCCGGTTAGTCACCTCACTCTACCAACAACACTTTATTAACCATAAACAAAGCATATTTTTACAAGGACCAGATCACCCCCGACCACGTCAATTCTATCTCCTCCCCAAAATTCACAAACCCCCACACACCTGGACAGTTCCCTCTCAGGTTCCTCCTGGTCGTCCCATAGTGTCAGACTGCAACAGCACCACATACAACATATCCATCTATATTGACTCCTATCTTAACCCCCTTTCCAACAGACACCCCTCCTACCTCAAGGATACATACCACTTCCTCACCAGGCTTCGACCCATGGCAGTCCCACACCACACTTACCTCTTCACCTTAGACGTAGATAGCCTTTACACCAATATCAACACCCCCGCCGGATTACAAGCAGTTCAAAACACTTTTCAAAAGTACCCAGACCCTCACAGACCGGACACCATCCTCCTGCAACTTTTAGAAATCTGTCTCACTCACAATGATTTTAACTTTGACAATAAACTTTACCTACAAGTACATGGGACTGCCATGGGTCAACGCTTTGCACCTTCCTACGCCAACATTTACATGAGTGAGTGGGAGCAGGCCGCCTTAGCCAAGTGCCCCCTTCAACCCACTTTTTATTTTCGTTTTCTGGATGACATCATTGGAGCTTGGCCACACCCCCTACAGGATTTCAACACTTTTTTAGACACCTTAAACTCACATCACCCATCCATCTCACTCAAGGCCACTATTGACCCCCACCAGATTAATTTTCTAGACACCACCATCTTTTTCACCCCCGTTTCACCCACACACAAAACTTTTAGATCTAAAGTTTATTTTAAACCCACAGACACTCATTCACTTTTACACAAGCACAGTAATCACCCCAAACACACGTTTAGATCCATAGTTAAATCACAAATAATCCGCTTTCACCGCATCTGCTCCTTTCCCACAGACCTTCACCATGCCATACAACAACTCTTTCAAGCCCTCCGTAAGAGGCACTATTCTAAACGTTTCCTCCGCCACATCAAGCACTTGACTCTGGCCGGCCTTGCTCCCACTCACTCATACACCCCAAACACTTGCCCATCACCCACTCCCACACCAGACCTTCCTCCTAACCCCAACCCGGACCCCGACCCAGACCCAGATCCTCATCCCAACCCTTTTCCTAACCTTAACCCAAACCCTTTTCCTAACCTTAACCCTAACCCTTTTCCTAACCCTAACCCCAACCCTCTTCCTAACCCTAACCCCAACCCTTTTCCTAACCCCAACCCTCTTCCTAACCCCAACCCTGACCCACCCCATCTCCTGCCCCTTATTGGCACCTATTCACACGGCATACAACACCTACACCACACACTGAAACAACATTATACTGAATTCCAAACAACAGACCCCACCTTCCAACACCACACACTCATCTCTGCATATAGACGAAATAAAAACCTCAAGGACCTCCTCATACGCACCACCTTCACCCGTCACCTACAACCCCCACCCCCTAAAGAAAACCTACACTTCACCCCTCACTTATTCATCACTAATATTCACAGTCACTGCTCTGCACCCATTAACCCTTTAAATTTAGACACTCCTAATTTAGTTTATGCCATCACCTGTACTTTTTGTCACATGTTGTACATCGGGGAAACTGGACATACACTACGCACACGCCTCAAACAACATCTGCACAACATACACAAAAATACACTCAACACTTACCTCGTCACACACTTCCAAACGCACAACATCACACATTTGAGGGTCTGTGGCCTTGAAGGGAACCCAGGCTGGACTGTTTTACAGAGGAAAAGAGCAGAGAGATTGTGGATTTTAAAACTTCAAACATTACACCCAACAGGTTTTAATGAAAAATTAAATTGAAATTTTAAACCACTCTGTGTCTTTTTTACAGCTCCTCTCTTTATCCTTTTAACTTATTTATTTTATTTTATTTTACTTTATTTTATTTGACTTTTAGATGGGATTAGTGGGGCGGGGACAACTGGCCAGTGCATAATGGTCCAAACAACCACTCACCAAAGAAAATTTTAATTCTAATTTCCTAACCCAACCCTTTTCCTAACCTTAACCCAAACCCTTTTCCTAACCTTAACCCTAACCCTTTTCCTAACCCTAACCCCAACCCTCTTCCTAACCCTAACCCCAACCCTTTTCCTAACCCCAACCCTCTTCCTAACCCCAACCCTGACCCACCCCATCTCCTGCCCCTTATTGGCACCTATTCACACGGCATACAACACCTACACCACACACTGAAACAACATTATACTGAATTCCAAACAACAGACCCCACCTTCCAACACCACACACTCATCTCTGCATATAGACGAAATAAAAACCTCAAGGACCTCCTCATACGCACCACCTTCACCCGCCACCTACAACCCCCACCCCCTAAAGAAAACCTACACTTCACCCCTCACTTATTCATCACTAATATTCACAGTCACTGCTCTGCACCCATTAACCCTTTAAATTTAGACACTCCTAATTTAGTTTATGCCATCACCTGTACTTTTTGTCACATGTTGTACATCGGGGAAACTGGACATACACTACGCACACGCCTCAAACAGCATCTGCACAACATACACAAAAATACACTCAACACTTACCTCGTCACACACTTCCAAACGCACGACATCACACATTTGAGGGTCTGTGGCCTTGAAGGGAACCCAGGCTGGACTGTTTTACAGAGGAAAAGAGCAGAGAGATTGTGGATTTTAAAACTTCAAACATTACACCCAACAGGTTTTAATGAAAAATTAAATTGAAATTTTAAACCACTCTGTGTCTTTTTTTACAGCTCCTCTCTTTATCCTTTTAACTTATTTATTTTATTTTATTTTACTCTATTTTATTTGACTTTTAGATGGGATTAGTGGGGCGGGGACAACTGGCCAGTGCATAATGGTCCAAACAACCACTCACCAAAGAAAATTTTAATTCTAATTTCCTAACCCTAACCCTAACCCTAACCCTAACTCAAAGGTCAAAGGTCAAAGGTCAAACTACTCCCTTACCATACCCTTGTCCAAACCCTAACCATTCGTCCAACATATTTCCATTGTGTTTCCATTCAAACACATTTTCTTTCATAACTCTCGAACCCTACCCCTAGTGGCGAAATGGAGGGGTGCAATTGTAAGTCATTTTCAAAGATCTATCCACTCAAACAGTAAAAAAAATTTGTATGGGGAAAAAAAAAAGTTCACTACAAATGTGTGCCATTCGACTCAGAATCACCTAAAACGTACTCCTATACACTTTCTGGGGGAACTTTTTTCAAAACCCACTTTGGACTTAGAAGAATTTTTGATTTTTCCCATTCATTTCAATGGGGAAACTAAAAACGGCTATAACTTCCGAACGAAAGGTGATAGGTCAAATATTTTCTTTTCCGCCTCCCCAAAACCGGCCACGAGGAAGCCGGGGAACTTGTCCGCTTCTCTCTACGACCTTCCGTTCTCGAGATATAAGGATTTTAAGGTTTATTTCCGGTTTTTAACCAACTTCCGGTCATCACAGGAAGTCGAGAGTGGTCTCAAAAGGAACGGCATCAAGAAATACGCAAGTGATATGAGTTTCAAGATGATAGGACCTTCCTGTCTGAAGTTGTCAGACGATCGTCGCTAGCGACGATCCTGCATTTACCCCCTATACCCTAACCCTAACCCTAACCCTAACCCTAACTGGAAGAGGTACCAGAAAAGATTCACCGACTCCACTCTTCCCACAGTTCACCTGGCCCTCAACCCCCCTACCCCGGCCCCTTTGCCCATACCCCCTCTTTCCCATACCCCCCCACCTAACTTAACATGCCTCTCAGATTTTCCACCACTTTCATCCACAACCTCACCATCACACACAAACACAGACACATTAGCTCAAACACTTTCCTACCCTACTTCCACTTCCCCTCCCACTTCCACCCTTCCAACCATACACAATCACAACACAACACCAGGATCCACCAACCTTCAGACTCACACACATACAACACGGACAGCTGACACACACACTACACCACACTCTACACCTCCCCGCACTCCTACCAACACAACCACACACCTTTCCCCCTACATAACATCACAAGCACATACAGCAGAACCACTACCCCAGCGTCCCAAATTTAGAGTCACAACACAGTTTCACCACACAGCACACAGCCAACCTGAAGCAAACACTACCCCCACCACCACACACTCACCCAGGCCAACACCTACACAACCCCCCAACCATTTAGTAGTGCATACCCTCGATAACATAACTCCCTTATCCCCACAGCACCCACCAGAGGAGGAGAGGGAGACTCCGGCGCCTCCACAGCTGGAGAGGGCGATGACGAAAGGGCGGACTCATCAAGTCAAACGATTTGTCACAACCGCAGCTGAGCCCTCTCCATCACCAGCTGTGGGACCGCCGGAGACACCCAATCCTCCTATCCCTTCCACACCCCACACCTCCACCTCACCACACACCATTTGCAACCTCCTCCTACAACCCACACCACCCACTACACATCTCTTCCACCCCACTTACCACCGTGCCCTTAGAAATAAACTGGAAGAATGGTCCATTACAATACACAAACCCCTAGTTTTCATAGGAGATTCAAATCTCAATAGGATTCCCCCCTTCACCCATCCCGATGTACAAATTGACAGTTACCCCGGAGCCACCATCTACCATTTTGCCAAACTCTTACAAAAAACCACCCCCCTTCCCCAAGTGAAGTCGGTGGTCTTGTCAGTGGGCCTCAACAACAAGGACCACGACCCCAAAAACACCAGCATCAGACAATTCCTCATCCTCTACAAACATGCTTCTACAGTTTTCCCCGATGCAATCATACACATTCCACTTATAAATTTCTCACCCCGCCTCACTACCCAACAGAAGGACAACCTCACTCACATTAACAACTTTATAACTTCCCACTTCCCCCACATCCCCACTATCCCCCCAGACACCTTTCACACCACCCAAGATAACATACACTGGACACCCCATACAGCTCAGACTATCTTTACACACTGGTGCCAATACTTACATTTTCAATAACTCCACCCATAACCCTGGCCCCCCCTACTCCCACCCCCACCCCCCCTCCTGCACATTCACCCCCTCAACCCACTCCCACCCTCCCTCATGATTTAATCATGAACCTCTCCACCCTTTTCCAACCCACTTCCCCACAACGCTCTCTGTTGGAAAGGGGGCTTACATTCATTCCACACACCACTCGGATTGACCGGGAGGAACTCCAGAGGGACCTACACCTTTATCACCGCCGCCTCAAAATTCTCCAGCACTTTCCCTCAGACGACACCTACACGCCCACCCCTTTCACTCTTCCCTCCACTTGGGAACCCCACACTTCACAATTAGATAAGAAATTAGTTAAACACATTCACAGGGACAGGCAGGCACTCAATTCCTTTCTCAGGCACCTCCCTCCCCCCACCACCAGTAACCTCACACTAGCAGAAAAACAGGCCATTTCACAACTCACCAACAATAAATTCATAGTCATCAAACCGGCGGATAAGGGTTCCAAAATTGTAATCATGGACACCCATCACTACCTCACTGAAGCACACAGACAGCTTAACAACACCCAGTTCTATTCACCCATTGCACAGTCCACCCAACCCGCAGCACAGTCAGAAATCCGCCGGTTAGTCACCTCACTCTACCAACAACACTTTATTAACCATAAACAAAGCATATTTTTACAAGGACCAGATCACCCCCGACCACGTCAATTCTATCTCCTCCCCAAAATTCACAAACCCCCACACACCTGGACAGTTCCCTCTCAGGTTCCTCCTGGTCGTCCCATAGTGTCAGACTGCAACAGCACCACATACAACATATCCATCTATATTGACTCCTATCTTAACCCCCTTTCCAACAGACACCCCTCCTACCTCAAGGATACATACCACTTCCTCACCAGGCTTCGACCCATGGCAGTCCCACACCACACTTACCTCTTCACCTTAGACGTAGATAGCCTTTACACCAATATCAACACCCCCGCCGGATTACAAGCAGTTCAAAACACTTTTCAAAAGTACCCAGACCCTCACAGACCGGACACCATCCTCCTGCAACTTTTAGAAATCTGTCTCACTCACAATGATTTTAACTTTGACAATAAACTTTACCTACAAGTACATGGGACTGCCATGGGTCAACGCTTTGCACCTTCCTACGCCAACATTTACATGAGTGAGTGGGAGCAGGCCGCCTTAGCCAAGTGCCCCCTTCAACCCACTTTTTATTTTCGTTTTCTGGATGACATCATTGGAGCTTGGCCACACCCCCTACAGGATTTCAACACTTTTTTAGACACCTTAAACTCACATCACCCATCCATCTCACTCAAGGCCACTATTGACCCCCACCAGATTAATTTTCTAGACACCACCATCTTTTTCACCCCCGTTTCACCCACACACAAAACTTTTAGATCTAAAGTTTATTTTAAACCCACAGACACTCATTCACTTTTACACAAGCACAGTAATCACCCCAAACACACGTTTAGATCCATAGTTAAATCACAAATAATCCGCTTTCACCGCATCTGCTCCTTTCCCACAGACCTTCACCATGCCATACAACAACTCTTTCAAGCCCTCCGTAAGAGGCACTATTCTAAACGTTTCCTCCGCCACATCAAGCACTTGACTCTGGCCGGCCTTGCTCCCACTCACTCATACACCCCAAACACTTGCCCATCACCCACTCCCACACCAGACCTTCCTCCTAACCCCAACCCGGACCCCGACCCAGACCCAGATCCCCATCCCAACCCTTTTCCTAACCTTAACCCAAACCCTTTTCCTAACCTTAACCCTAACCCTTTTCCTAACCCTAACCCCAACCCTCTTCCTAACCCTAACCCCAACCCTTTTCCTAACCCCAACCCTCTTCCTAACCCCAACCCTGACCCACCCCATCTCCTGCCCCTTATTGGCACCTATTCACACGGCATACAACACCTACACCACACACTGAAACAACATTATACTGAATTCCAAACAACAGACCCCACCTTCCAACACCACACACTCATCTCTGCATATAGACGAAATAAAAACCTCAAGGACCTCCTCATACGCACCACCTTCACCCGCCACCTACAACCCCCACCCCCTAAAGAAAACCTACACTTCACCCCTCACTTATTCATCACTAATATTCACAGTCACTGCTCTGCACCCATTAACCCTTTAAATTTAGACACTCCTAATTTAGTTTATGCCATCACCTGTACTTTTTGTCACATGTTGTACATCGGGGAAACTGGACATACACTACGCACACGCCTCAAACAGCATCTGCACAACATACACAAAAATACACTCAACACTTACCTCGTCACACACTTCCAAACGCACGACATCACACATTTGAGGGTCTGTGGCCTTGAAGGGAACCCAGGCTGGACTGTTTTACAGAGGAAAAGAGCAGAGAGATTGTGGATTTTAAAACTTCAAACATTACACCCAACAGGTTTTAATGAAAAATTAAATTGAAATTTTAAACCACTCTGTGTCTTCTTTTACAGCTCCTCTCTTTATCCTTTTAACTTATTTATTTTATTTTATTTTACTGTATTTTATTTGACTTTTAGATGGGATTAGTGGGGCGGGGACAACTGGCCAGTGCATAATGGTCCAAACAACCACTCACCAAAGAAAATTTTAATTCTAATTTCCTAACCTAGCCCGTGCCGTTGTTCCACCGCCCCCAGCTCCCACCTTTTAGTCTGCATTTCACTGGACCAAACTGAAAAAAGAAAACAATAACCTTTTAAACCTATTTTTAACCAGTCTAGGCCTGGTTTCCCTTGCCCACTGACACCTTCCTGGTCTAGCCGCTAAGCACAGACCCATACTTGAACCCAGGTCCTTAAGTTGTTGGTCGGCTACTTTACCACTAGACCACAGCAACAATTATAATCTTTTAACCTTTCTTTTATCTATATATTTTCCTTTTATAATCCTGTTAAGGAAAACATTTCCCTTCTGGGATTTGAACCCGGGCCTCCGGAGCCCAGGTGCCACATCATGACCACTGGGCCACTGCTCTTACTCTTAGACTAGTTGTTTTCCACCCCTTTCACTTTCCTGCTCTATTTATTTATTTATTTTAATTTTTTATCATTTATTCTATATAGGAGATTGAGGTCCTTTTCTTTCCCCCCCCCCCCTCCCTTTATTTATTTAATATATAGCTCTCCTAAAAAGTGAACCTGACTGCTGGGCCCATTTGAACCCATGAACCTTGGAGTCCCAGACTAGTGCCCTAACCACTACACTATGGAGCTTTTGGTTATCCCCTACAACAACTATCCCTTGCTCCTCCCCAGCCCTTCTAGGTTCTAAACCTTTTCTTTTTTCACAGCACCACTTTTTCCAACACTACAGGTTCATTATATAGAACCCTTCCTTCTACTTGCAAACACCCACACACATAATGGATTCATTCCTCTTCCACCTTTTTTTTATTTTTACTCCCTTTACTTTTCTCAAAAGTTGGGTTGTTTTGACAGGGGCTTGAACCCAGGACCTCTGCACTGCCAGACCCCTGCCCTGACCACTACACCACCAGAACCTTAGTAGGGATTTACCCCAACTACATCCTTCTCCCCCTACTCCTTAATTTCCTTATTCACATAGCTTCCCCTCCCCACACAGCATTCACCTACTAAAAACGAACTTCATCCAAACACATAGACCTCTACTTAGACTCTAATTTAAATTTATACAAAATACAAATATCTCTTTTTCATAAATGCCATTTTTTATTTTATTTGTTCTGTTCACTCTTGGGTTTGAACCCATGACCTTCCCATCCCCAGACCTGTGCCTTAGCCACTTTACCACTGGGCACTCAAAGGTTATCATCCACTAATGTTTATTTTGTCCCTCTAAGTTTTATTTCCTACACACCAATTGGATGTCAATCACATCCATCACCTTACATCATCATTTTTTAACCAATCCCAAGTTCTCTTCTAGAACACCTGACTCCCACTTCCTTTTCCCAACTTCCCCTCCTACATATAGGACACCACACTACAAACACAGCCTAGCCCTGAGGAAGTAGCAATGCTACGAAACGTCGGCTTTTTATAATTCTTAAATACAAAGACTCAACACAGTGCTAAAACTTTTAAATTCGTTTTTAGAAGTTCTTACCTAAGCTATTTGGCTTTTTTAATAATAAAACTTAAGAAATTTTATATTGGGAAGCTGTGGAGATTCCCCTCTGAAACAAGGAAAAAATTCTCTCAAGAAACCATCAAGGACTCATCACTGGATCAACAACTTCACCCTTCTCCATAAACTATCCGGACAGGTTATTCCAACCTTAACACAAGGATTCTGTACCACTGGCTGTGCAATAAAGTTTCCACTGGACCCTGAGGCTCACCTAACCGCTTAGGTGAGCCTTTTTTACTTGGACTACTGCTTTTACTGAGGTAAGATTTCCCCACAGCTTTCCCCTTTTAATCTTGTTTAAGCCTGTTTTGACTCGTTGTTTTCTTACATTTTTAGCTATCCCCTTCACATTTTAGTCTTTCTCTCTTAATTAAAATTATTTTATTTGCCCTTTCCCTTTTTCTACAAGTCCTTTTACCCACACCTTTTCTTTGCCCCCTCTAATTCTGTCCACCTAGCTATACCCATCACTACACACATTTACTTTAATCTTACCTACCCCACATGGATTAGCCTAGCCTTACACTCCTAGCCCTTTTTCTTTACTTTTTTCCTAATTCTTTTTATTCCACTGTTCACCTTTAACTTCCTCCCTCCCCACTCCTCAACCTTACACCACACACACACACACACACACACACACACACCTACACACACACACACACATACACAAACACACTTTTCTTTCTTTTTCTCTTAGTCCCTACCCCATACATCTACACTTCATATATTTTTTATATCCTTCATTTAATCCATTTTAATTATTTCTTTGTTTTTACTGCATGCTGTGTCTCCATCCACCCATAACATATCATGTCTGCCACGCTTCCCCCTCCCAAACACTTAGCTAGACCCACTCCTAGACATCCCCCCTTTAGACCCCAACCCCGTCCTAGACCCACTGCACTCCTACCCACCCCCCCTCACACTTACAGAAATGCAATTTCCAACCCCACACATAGAGGCTTTCCTTTACAATACCCTACCCACTCCTACCTTCACATAACACGTCCTCTCCTACCTATGCCCCCACCCAACACCAGATACATTCACACACATAGACCCCCTAGGCCCACACATACACGCACATATGCATCCACCCTAGCCTCCACTAGACCCCCCTCTTCTTCACACACACACCCTACTCCACCACCAGACATGTACACAAACACTCTCAGACACGAACCAGATCCCCTCACACGCCAACAAGCCAAACACTATTTTAAACTAATTCAAGTCACACATCACAAACAGATCACACACACAGCTCTGGACACACACACTTTCCCCACAGGCATGCACAGACAGGTCACTAAACTCACGGAATTCATCAAACCAGCCGCCCCCACACCCCAGACACTAGAACTACTCAAAAACAACACCACACAGTGGATGGAGCAGAGCATGCAGATTTTACACAACCACTACACTTCACAGATTTTAAACTTCACTACACTTTTACCACCTTTTAACAATACAGCCTTTCAAATAGCGTGTGGCTGGGCCAGGAAGAGGTACCAGAAAAGATTCACCGACTCCACTCTTCCCACAGTTCACCTGGCCCTCAACCCCCCTACCCCGGCCCCTTTGCCCATACCCCCTCTTTCCCATACCCCCCCACCTAACTTAACATGCCTCTCAGATTTTCCACCACTTTCATCCACAACCTCACCATCACACACAAACACAGACACATTAGCTCAAACACTTTCCTACCCTACTTCCACTTCCCCTCCCACTTCCACCCTTCCAACCATACACAATCACAACACAACACCAGGATCCACCAACCTTCAGACTCACACACATACAACACGGACAGCTGACACACACACTACACCACACTCTACACCTCCCCGCACTCCTACCAACACAACCACACACCTTTCCCCCTACATAACATCACAAGCACATACAGCAGAACCACTACCCCAGCGTCCCAAATTTAGAGTCACAACACAGTTTCACCACACAGCACACAGCCAACCTGAAGCAAACACTACCCCCACCACCACACACTCACCCAGGCCAACACCTACACAACCCCCCAACCATTTAGTAGTGCATACCCTCGATAACATAACTCCCTTATCCCCACAGCACCCACCAGAGGAGGAGAGGGAGACTCCGGCGCCTCCACAGCTGGAGAGGGCGATGACGAAAGGGCGGACTCATCAAGTCAAACGATTTGTCACAACCGCAGCTGAGCCCTCTCCATCACCAGCTGTGGGACCGCCGGAGACACCCAATCCTCCTATCCCTTCCACACCCCACACCTCCACCTCACCACACACCATTTGCAACCTCCTCCTACAACCCACACCACCCACTACACATCTCTTCCACCCCACTTACCACCGTGCCCTTAGAAATAAACTGGAAGAATGGTCCATTACAATACACAAACCCCTAGTTTTCATAGGAGATTCAAATCTCAATAGGATTCCCCCCTTCACCCATCCCGATGTACAAATTGACAGTTACCCCGGAGCCACCATCTACCATTTTGCCAAACTCTTACAAAAAACCACCCCCCTTCCCCAAGTGAAGTCGGTGGTCTTGTCAGTGGGCCTCAACAACAAGGACCACGACCCCAAAAACACCAGCATCAGACAATTCCTCATCCTCTACAAACATGCTTCTACAGTTTTCCCCGATGCAATCATACACATTCCACTTATAAATTTCTCACCCCGCCTCACTACCCAACAGAAGGACAACCTCACTCACATTAACAACTTTATAACTTCCCACTTCCCCCACATCCCCACTATCCCCCCAGACACCTTTCACACCACCCAAGATAACATACACTGGACACCCCATACAGCTCAGACTATCTTTACACACTGGTGCCAATACTTACATTTTCAATAACTCCACCCATAACCCTGGCCCCCCCTACTCCCACCCCCACCCCCCCTCCTGCACATTCACCCCCTCAACCCACTCCCACCCTCCCTCATGATTTAATCATGAACCTCTCCACCCTTTTCCAACCCACTTCCCCACAACGCTCTCTGTTGGAAAGGGGGCTTACATTCATTCCACACACCACTCGGATTGACCGGGAGGAACTCCAGAGGGACCTACACCTTTATCACCGCCGCCTCAAAATTCTCCAGCACTTTCCCTCAGACGACACCTACACGCCCACCCCTTTCACTCTTCCCTCCACTTGGGAACCCCACACTTCACAATTAGATAAGAAATTAGTTAAACACATTCACAGGGACAGGCAGGCACTCAATTCCTTTCTCAGGCACCTCCCTCCCCCCACCACCAGTAACCTCACACTAGCAGAAAAACAGGCCATTTCACAACTCACCAACAATAAATTCATAGTCATCAAACCGGCGGATAAGGGTTCCAAAATTGTAATCATGGACACCCATCACTACCTCACTGAAGCACACAGACAGCTTAACAACACCCAGTTCTATTCACCCATTGCACAGTCCACCCAACCCGCAGCACAGTCAGAAATCCGCCGGTTAGTCACCTCACTCTACCAACAACACTTTATTAACCATAAACAAAGCATATTTTTACAAGGACCAGATCACCCCCGACCACGTCAATTCTATCTCCTCCCCAAAATTCACAAACCCCCACACACCTGGACAGTTCCCTCTCAGGTTCCTCCTGGTCGTCCCATAGTGTCAGACTGCAACAGCACCACATACAACATATCCATCTATATTGACTCCTATCTTAACCCCCTTTCCAACAGACACCCCTCCTACCTCAAGGATACATACCACTTCCTCACCAGGCTTCGACCCATGGCAGTCCCACACCACACTTACCTCTTCACCTTAGACGTAGATAGCCTTTACACCAATATCAACACCCCCGCCGGATTACAAGCAGTTCAAAACACTTTTCAAAAGTACCCAGACCCTCACAGACCGGACACCATCCTCCTGCAACTTTTAGAAATCTGTCTCACTCACAATGATTTTAACTTTGACAATAAACTTTACCTACAAGTACATGGGACTGCCATGGGTCAACGCTTTGCACCTTCCTACGCCAACATTTACATGAGTGAGTGGGAGCAGGCCGCCTTAGCCAAGTGCCCCCTTCAACCCACTTTTTATTTTCGTTTTCTGGATGACATCATTGGAGCTTGGCCACACCCCCTACAGGATTTCAACACTTTTTTAGACACCTTAAACTCACATCACCCATCCATCTCACTCAAGGCCACTATTGACCCCCACCAGATTAATTTTCTAGACACCACCATCTTTTTCACCCCCGTTTCACCCACACACAAAACTTTTAGATCTAAAGTTTATTTTAAACCCACAGACACTCATTCACTTTTACACAAGCACAGTAATCACCCCAAACACACGTTTAGATCCATAGTTAAATCACAAATAATCCGCTTTCACCGCATCTGCTCCTTTCCCACAGACCTTCACCATGCCATACAACAACTCTTTCAAGCCCTCCGTAAGAGGCACTATTCTAAACGTTTCCTCCGCCACATCAAGCACTTGACTCTGGCCGGCCTTGCTCCCACTCACTCATACACCCCAAACACTTGCCCATCACCCACTCCCACACCAGACCTTCCTCCTAACCCCAACCCGGACCCCGACCCAGACCCAGATCCCCATCCCAACCCTTTTCCTAACCTTAACCCAAACCCTTTTCCTAACCTTAACCCTAACCCTTTTCCTAACCCTAACCCCAACCCTCTTCCTAACCCTAACCCCAACCCTTTTCCTAACCCCAACCCTCTTCCTAACCCCAACCCTGACCCACCCCATCTCCTGCCCCTTATTGGCACCTATTCACACGGCATACAACACCTACACCACACACTGAAACAACATTATACTGAATTCCAAACAACAGACCCCACCTTCCAACACCACACACTCATCTCTGCATATAGACGAAATAAAAACCTCAAGGACCTCCTCATACGCACCACCTTCACCCGCCACCTACAACCCCCACCCCCTAAAGAAAACCTACACTTCACCCCTCACTTATTCATCACTAATATTCACAGTCACTGCTCTGCACCCATTAACCCTTTAAATTTAGACACTCCTAATTTAGTTTATGCCATCACCTGTACTTTTTGTCACATGTTGTACATCGGGGAAACTGGACATACACTACGCACACGCCTCAAACAGCATCTGCACAACATACACAAAAATACACTCAACACTTACCTCGTCACACACTTCCAAACGCACGACATCACACATTTGAGGGTCTGTGGCCTTGAAGGGAACCCAGGCTGGACTGTTTTACAGAGGAAAAGAGCAGAGAGATTGTGGATTTTAAAACTTCAAACATTACACCCAACAGGTTTTAATGAAAAATTAAATTGAAATTTTAAACCACTCTGTGTCTTCTTTTACAGCTCCTCTCTTTATCCTTTTAACTTATTTATTTTATTTTATTTTACTGTATTTTATTTGACTTTTAGATGGGATTAGTGGGGCGGGGACAACTGGCCAGTGCATAATGGTCCAAACAACCACTCACCAAAGAAAATTTTAATTCTAATTTCCTAACCTAGCCCGTGCCGTTGTTCCACCGCCCCCAGCTCCCACCTTTTAGTCTGCATTTCACTGGACCAAACTGAAAAAAGAAAACAATAACCTTTTAAACCTATTTTTAACCAGTCTAGGCCTGGTTTCCCTTGCCCACTGACACCTTCCTGGTCTAGCCGCTAAGCACAGACCCATACTTGAACCCAGGTCCTTAAGTTGTTGGTCGGCTACTTTACCACTAGACCACAGCAACAATTATAATCTTTTAACCTTTCTTTTATCTATATATTTTCCTTTTATAATCCTGTTAAGGAAAACATTTCCCTTCTGGGATTTGAACCCGGGCCTCCGGAGCCCAGGTGCCACATCATGACCACTGGGCCACTGCTCTTACTCTTAGACTAGTTGTTTTCCACCCCTTTCACTTTCCTGCTCTATTTATTTATTTATTTTAATTTTTTATCATTTATTCTATATAGGAGATTGAGGTCCTTTTCTTTCCCCCCCCCCCCTCCCTTTATTTATTTAATATATAGCTCTCCTAAAAAGTGAACCTGACTGCTGGGCCCATTTGAACCCATGAACCTTGGAGTCCCAGACTAGTGCCCTAACCACTACACTATGGAGCTTTTGGTTATCCCCTACAACAACTATCCCTTGCTCCTCCCCAGCCCTTCTAGGTTCTAAACCTTTTCTTTTTTCACAGCACCACTTTTTCCAACACTACAGGTTCATTATATAGAACCCTTCCTTCTACTTGCAAACACCCACACACATAATGGATTCATTCCTCTTCCACCTTTTTTTTATTTTTACTCCCTTTACTTTTCTCAAAAGTTGGGTTGTTTTGACAGGGGCTTGAACCCAGGACCTCTGCACTGCCAGACCCCTGCCCTGACCACTACACCACCAGAACCTTAGTAGGGATTTACCCCAACTACATCCTTCTCCCCCTACTCCTTAATTTCCTTATTCACATAGCTTCCCCTCCCCACACAGCATTCACCTACTAAAAACGAACTTCATCCAAACACATAGACCTCTACTTAGACTCTAATTTAAATTTATACAAAATACAAATATCTCTTTTTCATAAATGCCATTTTTTATTTTATTTGTTCTGTTCACTCTTGGGTTTGAACCCATGACCTTCCCATCCCCAGACCTGTGCCTTAGCCACTTTACCACTGGGCACTCAAAGGTTATCATCCACTAATGTTTATTTTGTCCCTCTAAGTTTTATTTCCTACACACCAATTGGATGTCAATCACATCCATCACCTTACATCATCATTTTTTAACCAATCCCAAGTTCTCTTCTAGAACACCTGACTCCCACTTCCTTTTCCCAACTTCCCCTCCTACATATAGGACACCACACTACAAACACAGCCTAGCCCTGAGGAAGTAGCAATGCTACGAAACGTCGGCTTTTTATAATTCTTAAATACAAAGACTCAACACAGTGCTAAAACTTTTAAATTCGTTTTTAGAAGTTCTTACCTAAGCTATTTGGCTTTTTTAATAATAAAACTTAAGAAATTTTATATTGGGAAGCTGTGGAGATTCCCCTCTGAAACAAGGAAAAAATTCTCTCAAGAAACCATCAAGGACTCATCACTGGATCAACAACTTCACCCTTCTCCATAAACTATCCGGACAGGTTATTCCAACCTTAACACAAGGATTCTGTACCACTGGCTGTGCAATAAAGTTTCCACTGGACCCTGAGGCTCACCTAACCGCTTAGGTGAGCCTTTTTTACTTGGACTACTGCTTTTACTGAGGTAAGATTTCCCCACAGCTTTCCCCTTTTAATCTTGTTTAAGCCTGTTTTGACTCGTTGTTTTCTTACATTTTTAGCTATCCCCTTCACATTTTAGTCTTTCTCTCTTAATTAAAATTATTTTATTTGCCCTTTCCCTTTTTCTACAAGTCCTTTTACCCACACCTTTTCTTTGCCCCCTCTAATTCTGTCCACCTAGCTATACCCATCACTACACACATTTACTTTAATCTTACCTACCCCACATGGATTAGCCTAGCCTTACACTCCTAGCCCTTTTTCTTTACTTTTTTCCTAATTCTTTTTATTCCACTGTTCACCTTTAACTTCCTCCCTCCCCACTCCTCAACCTTACACCACACACACACACACACACACACACACACACCTACACACACACACACACATACACAAACACACTTTTCTTTCTTTTTCTCTTAGTCCCTACCCCATACATCTACACTTCATATATTTTTTATATCCTTCATTTAATCCATTTTAATTATTTCTTTGTTTTTACTGCATGCTGTGTCTCCATCCACCCATAACATATCATGTCTGCCACGCTTCCCCCTCCCAAACACTTAGCTAGACCCACTCCTAGACATCCCCCCTTTAGACCCCAACCCCGTCCTAGACCCACTGCACTCCTACCCACCCCCCCTCACACTTACAGAAATGCAATTTCCAACCCCACACATAGAGGCTTTCCTTTACAATACCCTACCCACTCCTACCTTCACATAACACGTCCTCTCCTACCTATGCCCCCACCCAACACCAGATACATTCACACACATAGACCCCCTAGGCCCACACATACACGCACATATGCATCCACCCTAGCCTCCACTAGACCCCCCTCTTCTTCACACACACACCCTACTCCACCACCAGACATGTACACAAACACTCTCAGACACGAACCAGATCCCCTCACACGCCAACAAGCCAAACACTATTTTAAACTAATTCAAGTCACACATCACAAACAGATCACACACACAGCTCTGGACACACACACTTTCCCCACAGGCATGCACAGACAGGTCACTAAACTCACGGAATTCATCAAACCAGCCGCCCCCACACCCCAGACACTAGAACTACTCAAAAACAACACCACACAGTGGATGGAGCAGAGCATGCAGATTTTACACAACCACTACACTTCACAGATTTTAAACTTCACTACACTTTTACCACCTTTTAACAATACAGCCTTTCAAATAGCGTGTGGCTGGGCCAGGAAGAGGTACCAGAAAAGATTCACCGACTCCACTCTTCCCACAGTTCACCTGGCCCTCAACCCCCCTACCCCGGCCCCTTTGCCCATACCCCCTCTTTCCCATACCCCCCCACCTAACTTAACATGCCTCTCAGATTTTCCACCACTTTCATCCACAACCTCACCATCACACACAAACACAGACACATTAGCTCAAACACTTTCCTACCCTACTTCCACTTCCCCTCCCACTTCCACCCTTCCAACCATACACAATCACAACACAACACCAGGATCCACCAACCTTCAGACTCACACACATACAACACGGACAGCTGACACACACACTACACCACACTCTACACCTCCCCGCACTCCTACCAACACAACCACACACCTTTCCCCCTACATAACATCACAAGCACATACAGCAGAACCACTACCCCAGCGTCCCAAATTTAGAGTCACAACACAGTTTCACCACACAGCACACAGCCAACCTGAAGCAAACACTACCCCCACCACCACACACTCACCCAGGCCAACACCTACACAACCCCCCAACCATTTAGTAGTGCATACCCTCGATAACATAACTCCCTTATCCCCACAGCACCCACCAGAGGAGGAGAGGGAGACTCCGGCGCCTCCACAGCTGGAGAGGGCGATGACGAAAGGGCGGACTCATCAAGTCAAACGATTTGTCACAACCGCAGCTGAGCCCTCTCCATCACCAGCTGTGGGACCGCCGGAGACACCCAATCCTCCTATCCCTTCCACACCCCACACCTCCACCTCACCACACACCATTTGCAACCTCCTCCTACAACCCACACCACCCACTACACATCTCTTCCACCCCACTTACCACCGTGCCCTTAGAAATAAACTGGAAGAATGGTCCATTACAATACACAAACCCCTAGTTTTCATAGGAGATTCAAATCTCAATAGGATTCCCCCCTTCACCCATCCCGATGTACAAATTGACAGTTACCCCGGAGCCACCATCTACCATTTTGCCAAACTCTTACAAAAAACCACCCCCCTTCCCCAAGTGAAGTCGGTGGTCTTGTCAGTGGGCCTCAACAACAAGGACCACGACCCCAAAAACACCAGCATCAGACAATTCCTCATCCTCTACAAACATGCTTCTACAGTTTTCCCCGATGCAATCATACACATTCCACTTATAAATTTCTCACCCCGCCTCACTACCCAACAGAAGGACAACCTCACTCACATTAACAACTTTATAACTTCCCACTTCCCCCACATCCCCACTATCCCCCCAGACACCTTTCACACCACCCAAGATAACATACACTGGACACCCCATACAGCTCAGACTATCTTTACACACTGGTGCCAATACTTACATTTTCAATAACTCCACCCATAACCCTGGCCCCCCCTACTCCCACCCCCACCCCCCCTCCTGCACATTCACCCCCTCAACCCACTCCCACCCTCCCTCATGATTTAATCATGAACCTCTCCACCCTTTTCCAACCCACTTCCCCACAACGCTCTCTGTTGGAAAGGGGGCTTACATTCATTCCACACACCACTCGGATTGACCGGGAGGAACTCCAGAGGGACCTACACCTTTATCACCGCCGCCTCAAAATTCTCCAGCACTTTCCCTCAGACGACACCTACACGCCCACCCCTTTCACTCTTCCCTCCACTTGGGAACCCCACACTTCACAATTAGATAAGAAATTAGTTAAACACATTCACAGGGACAGGCAGGCACTCAATTCCTTTCTCAGGCACCTCCCTCCCCCCACCACCAGTAACCTCACACTAGCAGAAAAACAGGCCATTTCACAACTCACCAACAATAAATTCATAGTCATCAAACCGGCGGATAAGGGTTCCAAAATTGTAATCATGGACACCCATCACTACCTCACTGAAGCACACAGACAGCTTAACAACACCCAGTTCTATTCACCCATTGCACAGTCCACCCAACCCGCAGCACAGTCAGAAATCCGCCGGTTAGTCACCTCACTCTACCAACAACACTTTATTAACCATAAACAAAGCATATTTTTACAAGGACCAGATCACCCCCGACCACGTCAATTCTATCTCCTCCCCAAAATTCACAAACCCCCACACACCTGGACAGTTCCCTCTCAGGTTCCTCCTGGTCGTCCCATAGTGTCAGACTGCAACAGCACCACATACAACATATCCATCTATATTGACTCCTATCTTAACCCCCTTTCCAACAGACACCCCTCCTACCTCAAGGATACATACCACTTCCTCACCAGGCTTCGACCCATGGCAGTCCCACACCACACTTACCTCTTCACCTTAGACGTAGATAGCCTTTACACCAATATCAACACCCCCGCCGGATTACAAGCAGTTCAAAACACTTTTCAAAAGTACCCAGACCCTCACAGACCGGACACCATCCTCCTGCAACTTTTAGAAATCTGTCTCACTCACAATGATTTTAACTTTGACAATAAACTTTACCTACAAGTACATGGGACTGCCATGGGTCAACGCTTTGCACCTTCCTACGCCAACATTTACATGAGTGAGTGGGAGCAGGCCGCCTTAGCCAAGTGCCCCCTTCAACCCACTTTTTATTTTCGTTTTCTGGATGACATCATTGGAGCTTGGCCACACCCCCTACAGGATTTCAACACTTTTTTAGACACCTTAAACTCACATCACCCATCCATCTCACTCAAGGCCACTATTGACCCCCACCAGATTAATTTTCTAGACACCACCATCTTTTTCACCCCCGTTTCACCCACACACAAAACTTTTAGATCTAAAGTTTATTTTAAACCCACAGACACTCATTCACTTTTACACAAGCACAGTAATCACCCCAAACACACGTTTAGATCCATAGTTAAATCACAAATAATCCGCTTTCACCGCATCTGCTCCTTTCCCACAGACCTTCACCATGCCATACAACAACTCTTTCAAGCCCTCCGTAAGAGGCACTATTCTAAACGTTTCCTCCGCCACATCAAGCACTTGACTCTGGCCGGCCTTGCTCCCACTCACTCATACACCCCAAACACTTGCCCATCACCCACTCCCACACCAGACCTTCCTCCTAACCCCAACCCGGACCCCGACCCAGACCCAGATCCCCATCCCAACCCTTTTCCTAACCTTAACCCAAACCCTTTTCCTAACCTTAACCCTAACCCTTTTCCTAACCCTAACCCCAACCCTCTTCCTAACCCTAACCCCAACCCTTTTCCTAACCCCAACCCTCTTCCTAACCCCAACCCTGACCCACCCCATCTCCTGCCCCTTATTGGCACCTATTCACACGGCATACAACACCTACACCACACACTGAAACAACATTATACTGAATTCCAAACAACAGACCCCACCTTCCAACACCACACACTCATCTCTGCATATAGACGAAATAAAAACCTCAAGGACCTCCTCATACGCACCACCTTCACCCGCCACCTACAACCCCCACCCCCTAAAGAAAACCTACACTTCACCCCTCACTTATTCATCACTAATATTCACAGTCACTGCTCTGCACCCATTAACCCTTTAAATTTAGACACTCCTAATTTAGTTTATGCCATCACCTGTACTTTTTGTCACATGTTGTACATCGGGGAAACTGGACATACACTACGCACACGCCTCAAACAGCATCTGCACAACATACACAAAAATACACTCAACACTTACCTCGTCACACACTTCCAAACGCACGACATCACACATTTGAGGGTCTGTGGCCTTGAAGGGAACCCAGGCTGGACTGTTTTACAGAGGAAAAGAGCAGAGAGATTGTGGATTTTAAAACTTCAAACATTACACCCAACAGGTTTTAATGAAAAATTAAATTGAAATTTTAAACCACTCTGTGTCTTCTTTTACAGCTCCTCTCTTTATCCTTTTAACTTATTTATTTTATTTTATTTTACTGTATTTTATTTGACTTTTAGATGGGATTAGTGGGGCGGGGACAACTGGCCAGTGCATAATGGTCCAAACAACCACTCACCAAAGAAAATTTTAATTCTAATTTCCTAACCTAGCCCGTGCCGTTGTTCCACCGCCCCCAGCTCCCACCTTTTAGTCTGCATTTCACTGGACCAAACTGAAAAAAGAAAACAATAACCTTTTAAACCTATTTTTAACCAGTCTAGGCCTGGTTTCCCTTGCCCACTGACACCTTCCTGGTCTAGCCGCTAAGCACAGACCCATACTTGAACCCAGGTCCTTAAGTTGTTGGTCGGCTACTTTACCACTAGACCACAGCAACAATTATAATCTTTTAACCTTTCTTTTATCTATATATTTTCCTTTTATAATCCTGTTAAGGAAAACATTTCCCTTCTGGGATTTGAACCCGGGCCTCCGGAGCCCAGGTGCCACATCATGACCACTGGGCCACTGCTCTTACTCTTAGACTAGTTGTTTTCCACCCCTTTCACTTTCCTGCTCTATTTATTTATTTATTTTAATTTTTTATCATTTATTCTATATAGGAGATTGAGGTCCTTTTCTTTCCCCCCCCCCCCTCCCTTTATTTATTTAATATATAGCTCTCCTAAAAAGTGAACCTGACTGCTGGGCCCATTTGAACCCATGAACCTTGGAGTCCCAGACTAGTGCCCTAACCACTACACTATGGAGCTTTTGGTTATCCCCTACAACAACTATCCCTTGCTCCTCCCCAGCCCTTCTAGGTTCTAAACCTTTTCTTTTTTCACAGCACCACTTTTTCCAACACTACAGGTTCATTATATAGAACCCTTCCTTCTACTTGCAAACACCCACACACATAATGGATTCATTCCTCTTCCACCTTTTTTTTATTTTTACTCCCTTTACTTTTCTCAAAAGTTGGGTTGTTTTGACAGGGGCTTGAACCCAGGACCTCTGCACTGCCAGACCCCTGCCCTGACCACTACACCACCAGAACCTTAGTAGGGATTTACCCCAACTACATCCTTCTCCCCCTACTCCTTAATTTCCTTATTCACATAGCTTCCCCTCCCCACACAGCATTCACCTACTAAAAACGAACTTCATCCAAACACATAGACCTCTACTTAGACTCTAATTTAAATTTATACAAAATACAAATATCTCTTTTTCATAAATGCCATTTTTTATTTTATTTGTTCTGTTCACTCTTGGGTTTGAACCCATGACCTTCCCATCCCCAGACCTGTGCCTTAGCCACTTTACCACTGGGCACTCAAAGGTTATCATCCACTAATGTTTATTTTGTCCCTCTAAGTTTTATTTCCTACACACCAATTGGATGTCAATCACATCCATCACCTTACATCATCATTTTTTAACCAATCCCAAGTTCTCTTCTAGAACACCTGACTCCCACTTCCTTTTCCCAACTTCCCCTCCTACATATAGGACACCACACTACAAACACAGCCTAGCCCTGAGGAAGTAGCAATGCTACGAAACGTCGGCTTTTTATAATTCTTAAATACAAAGACTCAACACAGCGCTAAAACTTTTAAATTCGTTTTTAGAAGTTCTTACCTAAGCTATTTGGCTTTTTTAATAATAAAACTTAAGAAATTTTATATTGGGAAGCTGTGGAGATTCCCCTCTGAAACAAGGAAAAAATTCTCTCAAGAAACCATCAAGGACTCATCACTGGATCAACAACTTCACCCTTCTCCATAAACTATCCGGACAGGTTATTCCAACCTTAACACAAGGATTCTGTACCACTGGCTGTGCAATAAAGTTTCCACTGGACCCTGAGGCTCACCTAACCGCTTAGGTGAGCCTTTTTTACTTGGACTACTGCTTTTACTGAGGTAAGATTTCCCCACAGCTTTCCCCTTTTAATCTTGTTTAAGCCTGTTTTGACTCGTTGTTTTCTTACATTTTTAGCTATCCCCTTCACATTTTAGTCTTTCTCTCTTAATTAAAATTATTTTATTTGCCCTTTCCCTTTTTCTACAAGTCCTTTTACCCACACCTTTTCTTTGCCCCCTCTAATTCTGTCCACCTAGCTATACCCATCACTACACACATTTACTTTAATCTTACCTACCCCACATGGATTAGCCTAGCCTTACACTCCTAGCCCTTTTTCTTTACTTTTTTCCTAATTCTTTTTATTCCACTGTTCACCTTTAACTTCCTCCCTCCCCACTCCTCAACCTTACACCACACACACACACACACACACACACACACACCTACACACACACACACACATACACAAACACACTTTTCTTTCTTTTTCTCTTAGTCCCTACCCCATACATCTACACTTCATATATTTTTTATATCCTTCATTTAATCCATTTTAATTATTTCTTTGTTTTTACTGCATGCTGTGTCTCCATCCACCCATAACATATCATGTCTGCCACGCTTCCCCCTCCCAAACACTTAGCTAGACCCACTCCTAGACATCCCCCCTTTAGACCCCAACCCCGTCCTAGACCCACTGCACTCCTACCCACCCCCCCTCACACTTACAGAAATGCAATTTCCAACCCCACACATAGAGGCTTTCCTTTACAATACCCTACCCACTCCTACCTTCACATAACACGTCCTCTCCTACCTATGCCCCCACCCAACACCAGATACATTCACACACATAGACCCCCTAGGCCCACACATACACGCACATATGCATCCACCCTAGCCTCCACTAGACCCCCCTCTTCTTCACACACACACCCTACTCCACCACCAGACATGTACACAAACACTCTCAGACACGAACCAGATCCCCTCACACGCCAACAAGCCAAACACTATTTTAAACTAATTCAAGTCACACATCACAAACAGATCACACACACAGCTCTGGACACACACACTTTCCCCACAGGCATGCACAGACAGGTCACTAAACTCACGGAATTCATCAAACCAGCCGCCCCCACACCCCAGACACTAGAACTACTCAAAAACAACACCACACAGTGGATGGAGCAGAGCATGCAGATTTTACACAACCACTACACTTCACAGATTTTAAACTTCACTACACTTTTACCACCTTTTAACAATACAGCCTTTCAAATAGCGTGTGGCTGGGCCAGGAAGAGGTACCAGAAAAGATTCACCGACTCCACTCTTCCCACAGTTCACCTGGCCCTCAACCCCCCTACCCCGGCCCCTTTGCCCATACCCCCTCTTTCCCATACCCCCCCACCTAACTTAACATGCCTCTCAGATTTTCCACCACTTTCATCCACAACCTCACCATCACACACAAACACAGACACATTAGCTCAAACACTTTCCTACCCTACTTCCACTTCCCCTCCCACTTCCACCCTTCCAACCATACACAATCACAACACAACACCAGGATCCACCAACCTTCAGACTCACACACATACAACACGGACAGCTGACACACACACTACACCACACTCTACACCTCCCCGCACTCCTACCAACACAACCACACACCTTTCCCCCTACATAACATCACAAGCACATACAGCAGAACCACTACCCCAGCGTCCCAAATTTAGAGTCACAACACAGTTTCACCACACAGCACACAGCCAACCTGAAGCAAACACTACCCCCACCACCACACACTCACCCAGGCCAACACCTACACAACCCCCCAACCATTTAGTAGTGCATACCCTCGATAACATAACTCCCTTATCCCCACAGCACCCACCAGAGGAGGAGAGGGAGACTCCGGCGCCTCCACAGCTGGAGAGGGCGATGACGAAAGGGCGGACTCATCAAGTCAAACGATTTGTCACAACCGCAGCTGAGCCCTCTCCATCACCAGCTGTGGGACCGCCGGAGACACCCAATCCTCCTATCCCTTCCACACCCCACACCTCCACCTCACCACACACCATTTGCAACCTCCTCCTACAACCCACACCACCCACTACACATCTCTTCCACCCCACTTACCACCGTGCCCTTAGAAATAAACTGGAAGAATGGTCCATTACAATACACAAACCCCTAGTTTTCATAGGAGATTCAAATCTCAATAGGATTCCCCCCTTCACCCATCCCGATGTACAAATTGACAGTTACCCCGGAGCCACCATCTACCATTTTGCCAAACTCTTACAAAAAACCACCCCCCTTCCCCAAGTGAAGTCGGTGGTCTTGTCAGTGGGCCTCAACAACAAGGACCACGACCCCAAAAACACCAGCATCAGACAATTCCTCATCCTCTACAAACATGCTTCTACAGTTTTCCCCGATGCAATCATACACATTCCACTTATAAATTTCTCACCCCGCCTCACTACCCAACAGAAGGACAACCTCACTCACATTAACAACTTTATAACTTCCCACTTCCCCCACATCCCCACTATCCCCCCAGACACCTTTCACACCACCCAAGATAACATACACTGGACACCCCATACAGCTCAGACTATCTTTACACACTGGTGCCAATACTTACATTTTCAATAACTCCACCCATAACCCTGGCCCCCCCTACTCCCACCCCCACCCCCCCTCCTGCACATTCACCCCCTCAACCCACTCCCACCCTCCCTCATGATTTAATCATGAACCTCTCCACCCTTTTCCAACCCACTTCCCCACAACGCTCTCTGTTGGAAAGGGGGCTTACATTCATTCCACACACCACTCGGATTGACCGGGAGGAACTCCAGAGGGACCTACACCTTTATCACCGCCGCCTCAAAATTCTCCAGCACTTTCCCTCAGACGACACCTACACGCCCACCCCTTTCACTCTTCCCTCCACTTGGGAACCCCACACTTCACAATTAGATAAGAAATTAGTTAAACACATTCACAGGGACAGGCAGGCACTCAATTCCTTTCTCAGGCACCTCCCTCCCCCCACCACCAGTAACCTCACACTAGCAGAAAAACAGGCCATTTCACAACTCACCAACAATAAATTCATAGTCATCAAACCGGCGGATAAGGGTTCCAAAATTGTAATCATGGACACCCATCACTACCTCACTGAAGCACACAGACAGCTTAACAACACCCAGTTCTATTCACCCATTGCACAGTCCACCCAACCCGCAGCACAGTCAGAAATCCGCCGGTTAGTCACCTCACTCTACCAACAACACTTTATTAACCATAAACAAAGCATATTTTTACAAGGACCAGATCACCCCCGACCACGTCAATTCTATCTCCTCCCCAAAATTCACAAACCCCCACACACCTGGACAGTTCCCTCTCAGGTTCCTCCTGGTCGTCCCATAGTGTCAGACTGCAACAGCACCACATACAACATATCCATCTATATTGACTCCTATCTTAACCCCCTTTCCAACAGACACCCCTCCTACCTCAAGGATACATACCACTTCCTCACCAGGCTTCGACCCATGGCAGTCCCACACCACACTTACCTCTTCACCTTAGACGTAGATAGCCTTTACACCAATATCAACACCCCCGCCGGATTACAAGCAGTTCAAAACACTTTTCAAAAGTACCCAGACCCTCACAGACCGGACACCATCCTCCTGCAACTTTTAGAAATCTGTCTCACTCACAATGATTTTAACTTTGACAATAAACTTTACCTACAAGTACATGGGACTGCCATGGGTCAACGCTTTGCACCTTCCTACGCCAACATTTACATGAGTGAGTGGGAGCAGGCCGCCTTAGCCAAGTGCCCCCTTCAACCCACTTTTTATTTTCGTTTTCTGGATGACATCATTGGAGCTTGGCCACACCCCCTACAGGATTTCAACACTTTTTTAGACACCTTAAACTCACATCACCCATCCATCTCACTCAAGGCCACTATTGACCCCCACCAGATTAATTTTCTAGACACCACCATCTTTTTCACCCCCGTTTCACCCACACACAAAACTTTTAGATCTAAAGTTTATTTTAAACCCACAGACACTCATTCACTTTTACACAAGCACAGTAATCACCCCAAACACACGTTTAGATCCATAGTTAAATCACAAATAATCCGCTTTCACCGCATCTGCTCCTTTCCCACAGACCTTCACCATGCCATACAACAACTCTTTCAAGCCCTCCGTAAGAGGCACTATTCTAAACGTTTCCTCCGCCACATCAAGCACTTGACTCTGGCCGGCCTTGCTCCCACTCACTCATACACCCCAAACACTTGCCCATCACCCACTCCCACACCAGACCTTCCTCCTAACCCCAACCCGGACCCCGACCCAGACCCAGATCCCCATCCCAACCCTTTTCCTAACCTTAACCCAAACCCTTTTCCTAACCTTAACCCTAACCCTTTTCCTAACCCTAACCCCAACCCTCTTCCTAACCCTAACCCCAACCCTTTTCCTAACCCCAACCCTCTTCCTAACCCCAACCCTGACCCACCCCATCTCCTGCCCCTTATTGGCACCTATTCACACGGCATACAACACCTACACCACACACTGAAACAACATTATACTGAATTCCAAACAACAGACCCCACCTTCCAACACCACACACTCATCTCTGCATATAGACGAAATAAAAACCTCAAGGACCTCCTCATACGCACCACCTTCACCCGCCACCTACAACCCCCACCCCCTAAAGAAAACCTACACTTCACCCCTCACTTATTCATCACTAATATTCACAGTCACTGCTCTGCACCCATTAACCCTTTAAATTTAGACACTCCTAATTTAGTTTATGCCATCACCTGTACTTTTTGTCACATGTTGTACATCGGGGAAACTGGACATACACTACGCACACGCCTCAAACAGCATCTGCACAACATACACAAAAATACACTCAACACTTACCTCGTCACACACTTCCAAACGCACGACATCACACATTTGAGGGTCTGTGGCCTTGAAGGGAACCCAGGCTGGACTGTTTTACAGAGGAAAAGAGCAGAGAGATTGTGGATTTTAAAACTTCAAACATTACACCCAACAGGTTTTAATGAAAAATTAAATTGAAATTTTAAACCACTCTGTGTCTTCTTTTACAGCTCCTCTCTTTATCCTTTTAACTTATTTATTTTATTTTATTTTACTGTATTTTATTTGACTTTTAGATGGGATTAGTGGGGCGGGGACAACTGGCCAGTGCATAATGGTCCAAACAACCACTCACCAAAGAAAATTTTAATTCTAATTTCCTAACCCCAACCCTCTTCCTAACCCTAACCCCAACCCTTTTCCTAACCCCAACCCTCTTCCTAACCCCAACCCTGACCCACCCCATCTCCTGCCCCTTATTGGCACCTATTCACACGGCATACAACACCTACACCACACACTGAAACAACATTATACTGAATTCCAAACAACAGACCCCACCTTCCAACACCACACACTCATCTCTGCATATAGACGAAATAAAAACCTCAAGGACCTCCTCATACGCACCACCTTCACCCGCCACCTACAACCCCCACCCCCTAAAGAAAACCTACACTTCACCCCTCACTTATTCATCACTAATATTCACAGTCACTGCTCTGCACCCATTAACCCTTTAAATTTAGACACTCCTAATTTAGTTTATGCCATCACCTGTACTTTTTGTCACATGTTGTACATCGGGGAAACTGGACATACACTACGCACACGCCTCAAACAGCATCTGCACAACATACACAAAAATACACTCAACACTTACCTCGTCACACACTTCCAAACGCACGACATCACACATTTGAGGGTCTGTGGCCTTGAAGGGAACCCAGGCTGGACTGTTTTACAGAGGAAAAGAGCAGAGAGATTGTGGATTTTAAAACTTCAAACATTACACCCAACAGGTTTTAATGAAAAATTAAATTGAAATTTTAAACCACTCTGTGTCTTTTTTTACAGCTCCTCTCTTTATCCTTTTAACTTATTTATTTTATTTTATTTTACTTTATTTTATTTGACTTTTAGATGGGATTAGTGGGGCGGGGACAACTGGCCAGTGCATAATGGTCCAAACAACCACTCACCAAAGAAAATTTTAATTCTAATTTCCTAACCCTAACTTTTACACACTTTCCCCCTCTTTTTCAAGGACTCTCCCCACTAGTTCAAGCCCAGCTTGGAGGCACCTTTCTAGGCATGACTTTTACGCATTTCCCCCTCTTTTTCAAGGACTCTCCCCACTAGTTCATGCCCAGCTTGGAGGCACCTTTCTGGGCATGACTTTTACGCACTTTCCCCTCTTTTTCAAGGACTCTCCCCACTAGTTCATGCCCAGCTTGGAGGCACCTTTCTAGGCATGACTTTTACGCATTTCCCCTCTTTTTCAAGGACTCTCCCCACTAGTTCAAGCCCAGCTTGGAGGCACCTTTCTAGGCATGACTTTTACGCATTTCCCCCTCTTTTTCAAGGACTCTCCTGTCATTTTCAAGCCCAGCTTGGAGGCACCTTTCTGGGCATGACTTTAACGCACTTTCCCCTCTTTTTCAAGGACTCTCCCCACTAGTTCATGCCCAGCTTGGAGGCACCTTTCTGGGCATGACTTTTACACACTTTCCCCTCTTTTTCAAGGACTCTCCCCACTAGTTCATGCCCAGCTTGGAGGCACCTTTCTGGGCATGACTTTTACGCACTTTCCCCTCTTTTTCAAGGACTCTCCCCACTAGTTCATGCCCAGCTTGGAGGCACCTTTCTAGGCATGACTTTTACGCATTTCCCCTCTTTTTCAAGGACTCTCCCCACTAGTTCAAGCCCAGCTTGGAGGCACCTTTCTAGGCATGACTTTTACGCATTTCCCCCTCTTTTTCAAGGACTCTCCTGTCATTTTCAAGCCCAGCTTGGAGGCACCTTTCTGGGCATGACTTTAACGCACTTTCCCCTCTTTTTCAAGGACTCTCCCCACTAGTTCATGCCCAGCTTGGAGGCACCTTTCTGGGCATGACTTTTACACACTTTCCCCTCTTTTTCAAGGACTCTCCCCACTAGTTCATGCCCAGCTTGGAGGCACCTTTCTGGGCATGACTTTTACGCACTTTCCCCTCTTTTTCAAGGAGTCTCCTGTCATTTTCAAGCCCAGCTTGGAGGCACCTTTCTGGGCATGACTTTTACGCACTTTCCCCTCTTTTTCAAGGACTCTCCCCACTAGTTCATGCCCAGCTTGGAGGCACCTTTCTGGGCATGACTTTTACGCATTTCCCCCTCTTTTTCAAGGACTCTCCCCACTAGTTTATGCCCAGCTTGGAGGCACCTTTTTGGGCATGACTTTTACACACTTTCCCCTCTTTTTCAAGGACTCTCCCCACTAGTTCAAGCCCAGCTTGGAGGCACCTTTTTGGGCATGACTTTTACACACTTTCCCCTCTTTTTCAAGGACTCTCCCCACTAGTTCAAGCCCAGCTTGGAGGCACCTTTCTGGGCATGACTTTTAATGAAAACTGTCAAGGAAATGCTTACTGAAAAATTCCAGATGAAAGATTTGGGCCGACTGAAGAATTTTCTGGGTATCACATTTGACCAGTGTGATGGAGTTGTGACTATGTCACAGCAGAGTTATGTTGGTAAATTGCTGGAAAGGTTTGACATGCAAGACTGTAAACCCAGGTCGACACCTTGTGAGTCAAAGCTGAATTACAGTGATTTTGATCAAAAGATGAGTGACCCCAGGAAATATAGAGAAGCAGTGGGTAGCCTAATCTATCTAAGTTCATGCACTAGACCAGATTTGAGTTATGTTGTGAGCAAACTTTCACAATATTTCAGTGCACCAACAGAAGAGCAGTGGACTACTGTAAAACATGTACTGAAATACCTGAAGGGTACAATTGACAAGATGCTGTGTTACAGGAAAGGTGATGATGGGTTACAGTTGGTGGCTTACAGTGATGCAGATTGGGCAGGTGATGCAATTGACCGACGTAGTACATCTGGTTATTGTGTTAGCTTATGTAAGAATGGTCCTTTGATTTCTTGGAAGACCAAAAAGCAACCAACTGTAGCGCTATCAACATGTGAGGCTGAGTACATGGCATTAGCTGCCACTACACAAGAATGTTTGTACCTGTCTCAAATGCTCAAACATCTTGACTGTCATTATGATGTACCTGTAATTTATGAAGATAACCAGGGGACAATTGCGTTGGCAAAGAATCCTGTTAGTCGGCAGAGATGCAAACACATTGATATCAAATATCATTTTGTAAGATCTACTGTAAATAATGGTGAAGTGTTTTTGGAGTATTGCCCAACAGATAAAATGGTTGCTGACCTAATGACAAAACCAGCTACAAAAGGGAAGCTTCTTGCCTTTTCTAGGTTTCTGTTTGGGTGACTGCCGAACCAAAATGTGATTTTTGCAGTTCTTTGCAATGTTTTTTTGTTTTTCCTTGAAATGTCTTTGTTTTTGTTGTGAATATGAGAACAAGTGGGGGTGTTGATTGATGCTCGTTGAGGACCTTAACTATCTGTGTGCTCTCAAATTGACAACCTTAATTGGGGCCAGGTCATGTGACTTCTACTTAAGCCTCACCTGTTACCAATAAACGAGTCTCTGCTCATTTCACCCAAGCCTGTGTTGGTGCCTGCTCATTTTTGTCTTTGTCTCCAGTCAGCAGTTCAGTTCAGTTTGTAACAGTAAGCCTTTCTTCCTGGAACATTGCAGATAAAGAAAAATGTATCATTTTCTCTAGGCTATGAATGCTCTTTATAGCCAACTTTAAGATGAAATAAATAGATTCTGATGTTTCTATTCTATATCATTGTTTTATTAATAAACAGCAAGGCTCTGGTGAGGCAGAGAGCTTCTGCTCCTCGTTAGAAATCTCATCGGATATGTGCACTCTTTGCTGTTTCCACAAGGAGCTGCTGTAACATTGGGGACAGCTAGGCCTATGCGTGACACTTTTAAACGCAAGCATGCGTCAAATAAATTACAATGACATTTAAACAAGTCATGAAGAAGCAGTATACTTAATTCTTCTGCAATGTAGAGCTAGATCGTTTTGCTTTACAAATTAAGTAGTCACTTCTGTTGCCAGACAACCCTAAACAAATGCTACGTGGTCTGTTTTTAACATTTCTGTAGTTTTATTGCATCGTATTCAGCTCCAAAAGCCGGTTCAGTCCCAATTGGGCCGTGTGTGTGTTTCTGAAAATAAAACAGATAATAAGTACGTGACTACGGTAAATAAACCACTGCCTATTTAGAGCATGTTACATGCATCACGTAATGACAGTTATCTGAAGAAAAGCGCATTGTAGGCTAAGCTAGAAGATAAAAACAGCGACTTTGCTAACGTTACACCAAGCATCACATCAGCTAACATTTTGATAAAATCCCTTCCCTAGTTTGTAACGTTATACATTAACGTTAAACTCAAAATGTATGTGCTACATAATTCAGCATGTCTGCATGAATTATGTAGCACATATACATTTTGAGTTTAATGTTAACCCTTTTCCTAGTTTATGAAGTTGTGCGTCTATGAGCAAAGTAGACATGGTTCTACCAAAGATCCTTAATATACAAAGATAAAGCAGCACAGGCTTCTACAATGGAATGGAATTGTACACAGTTCCTGCCTCCTAAAAAGGTGTGGTCAGAATGCGCTGACGCGACATTGTTGATGGAATGCCTCAGAAGATTTTTCATTTTCGCGCCTTTCTCTTGACCGGAGCTAACCTGGGTGACTGAATATTGGAGAAATGCGGTCAGATTTCGAGGTAAGTTGCTGTTTGTATTACAAGTTAAAATGTTTAAAGGTATTTGTGTTTAGTCTGTGTCTATGTAATGAGTTTAGCATATCACCATCATGAATATTAGCTCATTGGGGAGTAGCTGAGTAACTTAGCTAGCTGACGTTAGCTCACCATCTGATAGCTGAGGTGCTAGCAGATACCTAGCTGCTATCAGATTAATTTGGTAGTGTAACGGCGCCTATTATCAGATGGAAAGTCAGGAAATTATTTTGTGTGTCTGTGTGTAACTTGAATACCTTAATTTTTATGGGAGCCCTTTCCCCCTTGTTATCTGTTGGTTGGTTCGTAAACATGACCTAAAATCAGCATCAAGATAGGTTGTGGATCCGATCTACTAACCGAGAGGTCTTTTACAGGCAAGCAACATTGATTTAGCAGGTAGCACTAGAAGTTTTGAAATGTATTTAGCTGCTAATCAAAACAAAGAGTATATGTACACAGTTGTAGTGGTGCATTTCATTTTATTACTAGCCTAGCTTTTAAGCTCATGTTTAATGAAATTAATCATACAGAATATCTCAGCAAACCAGTGAGAAAGTAGCTCGAAAAAAAACATTGCTAGACTCCGTCACGTAGAAGCTACAATGAATGCAGCACGACTCGGATCAGGGTGGCTTCTACGACCGCGTGAGAAAAGGAACCAGGTGGACCCTGCCAATTATTATTACCAGTCTAGCTGCTGCTAGCTAGCTAGTGAAACATTTTGTTTTTCTCCGGATTCGCTGTCCGTCCTCCACGATGCGGCGATTTTCTCCTCGGATTTCTGCCCCAATCCTGCACATGACATATTTTTTTAATAATTTGTCCCTTATGGGAAATGCGTGGTCAGGGTGTCGCTCAATTATCGGATTGAATATATCTGTTGTTAGTATTTTTGCTGTAATTGTCTTGCACAGCCCCTCATCGGTCCAATGGGACTTGATGAGGGGTGCAAGATTCTCCTCTAATTTGGTCAAAATCTTTCTCAAAATAGCTGAGGGCTCAATTAAATTGGCAGTGTCCGAATATCTTTTTTTTTTTAGAAAAGTGGATGAGTTGCTGCTGGGTACACTGTAGTTGTGTTCAACTTTACTGTCATAGACTAGCAGCGCATCACATTCAGGGCATGCTGATATTATAGGGTCCCCCTTGATTTCCCTTACTAGCCACCCACAAATGTATGTCAGCACCTCCTCCTCTAGGTCATTTAGCCTATTCTGGTCCTCTGATATAAGTTCAAGAAGCTCAGTGTCCAGTTCAGTGTCCAGTTCATTGATGCCATCATCTGGAACATACTAAATGTAATAGAATTGTGTAAGTATGAGCATATGTTAGGCCCACATGGTGGATATACATTTATATACATACCTATGGTGTTTAATGATACAGACCTGAGGTGTTGGCATTTGGGCATTGCCAGAGTGGGTTGTTGTTGGCCTAGTGCTGTTAAGCAGGAGGGTGCCATTATCAGACAGGCAGTTGGTTCCTATGTTATTTGAAAGCTCTGCTATAGAGGCACTTTTCAGTGATGCTGCAAATTCTCTAGCTGAAGGGTTAAATCGGTGGCCACCTTTGCCACGGATGACTGAGAACAGGTTCTTTGGAGGGAGAGAATTTTCCTTTAGAGTATGGTTGTTATAAGAGATTGTATTTACAGTTGAATGTCAGGACTTATTTGTTTACCAATCCATCCATCCTGTACTACTGTTTGTATTTACCTCAAGGCAGTCCTGATTTAGTTTAGCAGTACAAATGAATGACATGTCTGCATATTCTCTCCCCAGTTGCTGCACAAGTAGAAGGACGCTACGGATGGTGAGGATGAACCCGCGCTGACAGGGAGGAATGAAGTTGGGCCTGTGATATTCAGAGTATAAGTCAATACTATATTGCAATGCATACATTGTGTTCTGTAACTGTCACTGTGAAAGTCAAACTTCCCTCTGTATGAAAAAAACCTAACACACTGAGAAGGATTGCTACACGTTCTGTTCTCTAACAACCTGAAGGTCCAAGACTCAATCCACTGAAGGCTCTCCATAAGATGTTGGATCTGGTATGTGCTTCGTGGTCCTATAGGACGACGCCATGGGCAGGGGTCAGAGATGCGCCTGAGAAGTAAGTGTTTGTGTTTGTAATCAAGTGTTATTTCAATTTGACTGATGTTAAAATGCAGTAAGGGATTTAGAATTTTCAGATTGACACTTTTACCGTGAATTTAAGATATCAAAAAGCCTGTTCATGGCCTCAAAGAAGTCAGCTGTAGGGTTTGCCTCACTTGGCAGTCTCTCCAGCTCTATCATAGTCTTCATTCCTATTGTGTTAGCATATAAAGGGTCATATTAAGCAGTGAAATGTGCAGGTGTACTGACTTAATTTTAAGAACATAATTCCTTACCAGCAGCCACAGTGTGACTGAAGACTTGCGTAGCAAGGCGCACACGCATGTTACTGAATGGTGGCAGTGAAACATGCTTGTCTGTGATTTTGGGGGCCAGTCTCACATTGTTTTGTTTGTCAGTGCTGTAGAATGCAGCAAAGTGTTTCCACTGCACCTGATGTGGTCCAATCTGTAACATGACAGTGTAAATGTATGTTGCCATTTGGTTTGTTGGTGTTGTCTACGATACAATTATTAGATATATGGAGAATTAAACTAACCTTCAGGTCATGTTTTTTAAGATTGTTTCGCACAGACTTCACTAGGTGAGGTACGTCAAACATTAGTGGAATTCCCACCCCATCCACAGATATGCAGTGTGCACTCTCACTTGTGTCTTTTATATCAAGACTGGCTCCTAACAACTTCAGTGTTTTGAGGTTTGATGTTGATTGGTCACAGACCACAGAAAACACCTGTTGTGAGAGATTGGCTGTGTAAGCATGACCATCTCATGTAGGGATGTATGCAGAGAAGTTATACTTTTCTATTATTTCATTGCATTCAAACTCACAGTGAACCCAATCTGTCTCAGCCTTCTCACTGCTATTGATATAATAGTGGCTGTCTCCTCCGATGAGAGGGTAGCTTTAGCCAAAAAGTATCCCAGGGCCTGCAGAATACACCGTGTTGATGGTGCAGGTTATGTATGAGTATCTTGTTCATTTTCAGCCTAGGTGTAGTAAAGGTATGTGTAATGTCAGAATTGTCAATCTGTCCAATCACTAAAGGCACAAAGCTCACCTGCTTCCACTTAGAAGCTGCTCCTCGAGCCATCAGCACCATTGCCTGATTGGCTACCTCACCTTTGGAGGTCAGCCCATCTATCTTATCGAAGGCACGGTTGTAGTCAATGTGCTTTTTAATGGCCATTTCATCAAAAATTAATGACACTACCAGTTGGGATGGCTTCATCGTTTTTGCCATTAATGCCATCTGGTGCAAAATTGAATCAAGGAAACCTGGCTGCAATGTAAAGCAACACTAACCTGTTAGTTGAATAAGCATAATGTATGTATTAAAAACAAATGTCAACACATTTCGATATAAATCTTACTTTAAAATGGCCAACATTTGAGTTGATAAATCTTTGGAGGGTTGATTGACATGGAAGAATAAAATGCCTCCTTAAGGTCCGGTAGGCATTTGGACTGTGGTGGAATATTTGGACTCCAAGCTGCTTTACAGATGTTGGGAATTTTCTACCTTTGCTTTTTTTGCCAAAACTTTTCAGTTGAAAGCTAACAAACTCCGCTGAATCTGGTGGTAGGTTTGTCAGGGCATCAACCAGTTTGTTCTTTCCCTGTTCAGCTGAAAGTCTTGTAAATTGGAAAAGGGGTTGTTTGTTTTAATCAAAATAGATAAAGAATCAGAACATCTAGATTATATTCCGGAAGCCCAGAGCCTTTTGATTAAAAGAAGACAGCATCAACATTTGAACACAGACCCATCAGGGAGTGAACCAGAATGATATCTGACTGGTGGACTTCAGACCAAGTTTATACATAGCAGGGTATTCTGATAAACAGCCATTTTCAAATGTTGATATTTGTTTTGCTTGATCAAAAGGCTCCGAATTGCTGTACTAATAGGCAAACCCACTGTGCTTTAAGGTCTCTAATTTGAGCTTGGAGTTTCCTCTTGATGACCCTCTCTCTCCTTAGCTGCATGTTTGAACGTTTCCGACCTTCCCTCTCCCTCCGTAGCTGCTGCAGGAGTTGTGATTTCTCTCTCTCCATTTGGAGCTCTTTCTCCGACTGTCCCTATTGTTAAAATAGTCATGCGATGTCATCAGCCTTAGCCCTCTTTCAAGTACTTTTATCTACACAGATGTTATGATACCAGTTTTTTTATATACCGCCAAATGGCATCTACATACACTGATTGAAAGTCAGCCTTATGTTACTTGTACTTATGTAAAGCCAGCTACCTTACTACTACTACTTACTTCTATGTCCTCTAGTATGTCTCCTATTTCTTCTACTTCCATTTCTAGTTGGTCTGCATCTTCCCCCATTTGGCTATTCACTATCACTCTGTCCTCTCCTTTAAAAACATGTCTGTATTATATTTCCAATGTAATGCATGATGGATTTAAAAAAATTTTTTGCTGTTGTCTCTTTGTTTTAGGTACTGTGCATGCTGGTCATATCACTTCAATCTTCAGACAACAAAGGGATGAAGAGATTCTACTCTCCTGCATGCACATTAATCTATTGATGATGTTAGTTAATTCAAAGACAAGTGCAGTATTTAGTTTTGTAAATGCTTAACTGTAATCTATGTATAGGGTCAACACCTACCCATATTTCCATGTCTCTGCAAGACACGTCTACTGCCATTTGATGGAGGGGGATTAGGACAGTTGATCTTAGTGGGAATAGCATCGTCTGTAAGACGCTTTCTTTTTTGCTGTAAAATACATTATCATTATTGTGCTATTCCTTATTCCTCCAGGGAGACTAGAATGTGGATATGTATGCAGGTGTTTAATTGTGGGATTTGCTAAAAATGTGATTTTCAAATAAAAACATACCATATGGACAATCATGCTAGTTTCAAAGTGAGCCTCACACACTCCAAACCCTCCTTTTCTCAGGTTTTCCTGCTTGGAGCGGATGGACAGGTCGGCTCTCCTTATATTAACAAGCCACCTCTTTCTTCTAGAAGTTCAATAATATGGTTTAGAAAAGATAAATGTCAGTGTGAATCATATTTTAAGCTTTTTCATCGAGATGTAAGTATTGTGGTTGAGTAGGCTTATTGTATTTCCATTGTAATGTGCATGGTTGGTAGGCCTAAATATAATGGCCGTGTGGTGGCGCTGTGGGATACATCGATTGGCGCTACCTAATTAAACATCAGTGGTAAGGTTGAGTGAGAAAACACGTCGTTTGGTTAAGTGTGGAAATTAGCTGTCCAGATGATGTGATATGGCCTACTCGTTAAACATAAATATAGGAACACACTAGCCTACCCTATGTTAGCCTATTTCATGGTGTATGGCCGTCAGTTATTGGCTATTTGATATGTCCTTATAATCTGGAAACAAACTGCTGTTATTATGCTACTACACTACATACCTATCTACGTCCGGAGGGAAGGAGAAGACCGAAAGGTGTCTGTTATTGCAGCCAATTGCAGCACAAAGTTTTGGCATTTTCGGGATTGAGTGATCAATATCGAAGTGGTAAGCAACGGTAAATGAGCAACGGTAACCTATGTATTTGGATCTTTGAATATTCTTATAAGAACATTCGGCTACCTAGTAGATCGCGTGCCAGTGGGTTACAGAAACAGACAGACAAGTGGCAAACAAAGTCGTTTTTCTCATTAACTGTTTATTTGAAAAACGCTATGTCGGTGTCAGAATGTAAGGAACACATGTGAATTACAGAAAATGCATTAAAATGTCCGATCTCGAACTGTATAATTAAGGGCTGGGGCATAATCCGAGGAAAAATGATTTCTTCCATAGGGCCACAGTGTAAAGAATCTCTCGCTAGTCTCCTAAAAAGGCGTGGCGCTAGTGAACCCTACGTCATAGGGGAACAGGAAGAACCCTTCTGTGAATCGTCTCGCTTTATCAACCGTCTCTGGTTCTACTTTGCTCATAGACGCACAACTTCATAAACTGTATGATATGTTGCCTTAGAGTACGGTAGGCTAATGCAGCTACTGCTAGAGACTAGATACTTTAGTCATCCCCAGACGTGTAACGTGAAGTCGTGCATGGATGTGATGTGACCGTCCTGCAGGCGGTAGCCAGAGCGCTCTCAACTCTGCTGCCATGTGTGAATAAACAAACGTCCCCCCCATATCCCCGGTATAACGTTATTGTCGGGTCCTTAGGAGGTATTTGAAATGACCAAATGCAAATGTCATCCGAGGGACCTGACGGTGACGTCCCCAGAAAGTCCTGCACCGGACGTCACGCAATAACCAAACGATAACTTGCTCTGGACGTCAATAAGGTCACCGGAACGTCTGCTAAAGAACATGACGTTCGGGACCAATCGGGGACGTCGTGAATGTCGGCATGAGGTCCGGGGGACGTCCCGTGTTTGTCGGGCTTCACCTAGTACCATTTTCAGTTTTAGTTTGTCACAAAGTTCATGAAAATGGGGAATCGTTATTTAATTTGGTAAAGTAAATACTCAAGTAGAAAGTGCATGTTTGTACCTCCATATTCTGTCTTTTGGTTGCCATGGTTTTTGTAAGTCTAACTTTTTTTCAATTGACATTTTGTGGTCACTTTACCTGTGTTTGGTAAGGGTCAGTCTCTGTTTTCTATCTCTGACAGTAGAGAGATTCTGCTTATTTTTGTTCTCTGTTTAGGGCCAGATAACATTGTAATGTATTTTGTTTTTTAGTTTATTTCCAATAGTCCAAATAAGCTTATTTATAATTTGGTTTACTCTGATTTTGTTTTTGGAAAACAGTGTTGTGAGACGGGTCCGGGTGTGTTTTGGGTGGTTAGTCTCAACAACTGATGCATGCAGGAGGGGACCTTTATTTTATAAAACTTTTATATTGTGTTAATTGGGTCCAAAAATAAAGTTTACTGAAGTTGTAAATGTTAAAGTATTTGTCTTTCTTGAAAATATTATTATGTAATAAGAGAGCCCTTGTGATATGCCATCTGGTAAGTGAAATGTATCAGACTATCAGTCTGCCTATGGACTATTGAGCATTGGGAGAGGGTGCCACAGGGGTAGGGGGTCATCTGTGTGTTAGTGAGGATGAATTGGGCAACAAAGGGTGAAAGGGTTGGTGCATTGTGCAGGTTAATGCTGTGTGTGCAAAGCAGTGATTGCCAGTTATGCTTTGTCTGACCTGAGACCATTGTGACAGGGAAACTAGCCTATTTTCTGCACTGGTACTGCAATATTTTCGTTTCTAAATGTTGCTTTATGCAGTATAAGTGAACGAACACTATAGGACTAGTATTTGTTATGGATGTATTTTTTTCGTATCCAAGTCATTGCATTTACTGCAGTACTGATGGGTCTACTGCTGCAGTAGGCTAGGCTACAACACAGCTTTTCGTAAGGAGACAAACTATTTGACAAGTTGAACTAAATAGCATAAAGCACAAACCAACATTTTGTACAGATACACCTAATGAACCCCAGTACAATCATAGCTGGCTAAACTATAAAGCAAACTGCCGGTGGTTGGCTTTGTGTTTAAACTTCTTTCCTTACAGTACAGTGGGCATCGCTTTTAAATGACCACTTCATTCGCGCATTACGAGGCGTGAAGCTGCGGAAAGCTTTAGTACCACTTTCAGCCACTGTGCGTCGCTCTGCCACTGTACATCGCTCTGCCTGCCGCCCCAGGATCTACCATTAAACATAATTGTTGCCGAGAGTAATCCCAGCCTACGAATTCAATAACAAAATGTAGTCAATTGACTGCTTGACATGTCATTTTTATTTTTCTGTACAATAAACAAATACATCTGCTTTATGCCACAGAATTACATTCATATTTGGCTAACTTCTGCAGACGCGCAAAGACGATATGAGTCTGTTGCATTTCGTTAGATGTCCGAGTCACGCATAATGTTTGAAAACCACTGGCTCGTAATCACAATAATTTAACACACGACAGTTGGATACTTCATCATGTTCCCATGCCTACATTTTGGTGAGTAGGCCTAGCATAGAGATCGTTAAAACAATAAAGTAGCCTATGGCTCTCCGTTTGGGACATCGAAAACTTATATTTTTAATAGGGTAGCCTAGACTACCGTCGGAGATGCTGACTTGCAAAGGCCTCAGGATAACACATTATCTCCACTATCATCAGTCAATGCCCCCTTGATCAAAGTGGGGAATGAAAGAAAAAGTTTGAGAACCACTGGCTTAACAAGTTAGGCTACCTGCAGTCCAGAACACACAGAATATTGCAACAGAAAGTTGCCTTTATAATCAACTACTATTTGTTCCAACAGCATTCAAACAAAGCCTTTATAAAAGTGAAAAAAAAAATATTCCATAAGAAGTAAAATAAAATACTGTTACTGTAACTGTATGCCAAGCTTCAGCTCCCCACTGTGACAGGCAGACGTGACACCGCTAAATTCTCAGCTTGTTTATAGCCTACCCCACACTGAACGCGTAAGACCGCTAGCTAGGCCCATCACTGTGGGGTGCGGTAGCCTACTCTCTGGGATTTAAGTCAAGCAATATAACCATACAAATGTTTCAAAATGAGTAATTTCGGCTTTGTCTGAACTGGCCATTGTAGGCTACGTAAAAAATAAACAAGTAGGCCTAGGCCTATCCCCTATCCAATGATATCGGTAAATGTTTGTTTTCCAAAGTAAGAATTTCACTTCACCATGCACCTTCGACAATGAATAGCTCATTACACTTATGTTACTGTTGAACGTAGGCCTAACTGGTATCATTACAAACATTATTCTGTGTCCTAAAAACTGGCATTGTGTCATGTAAGGTCGTTGCAAAATCTAGAGAAATGTGTGAGGTGGTCAACATTGGGTTAGACACCAGGGGCCATATTCACAAAGCCAATTATCTTACCACTAGGAGTAGGCTACTCCTAAATAGCAATAAAAGATTTTAGCTAGGAGTTTCTCTTATTAAGTTATTCACAAACCTTTCAGATCTAGCCTAGGCTAGGCTACTCTTAGTAAGGAAAAATTACAACTCCTGAACAGATTCTGGAGCTGAGCGCTCTAGAATCTTTGACTAAGAGTGAGTGAGTCTTCGTTGCTATGGATGACGTTATTACTCATGCACGAGCTTGACTGAAGTGACCACCTTGATTGGCTGATGATTGTAACGCGGGAATGATTCCAAACACCTCCCTTACGATGAGTGGCAGGTGACAGGTCTGAGAATGCGTGCGCTACACAAGGACGGAAGATGATAAATAACTGAATAAAAAGGCCTAGCCTAAATGAATCAAGAGTAAGGCAAAACAAATAGCCTAGTAGCCTAATGAAACATATAGATTGATGTAGTATCTTTGTAACATTATTAAATTAGCCTAATCTGTAACTATGCCTACGTTTGCAAAAGAGAACATTTTAATTTGATTCACAATAATGTTACATTTAATTTACATGTTGACAATGAGTAGCCTAGTTTTGGTTGTTGTTGGTGGCGTTATTGCATGTTAGTTATGCCTACAATGCAAAATTGCTTCCTCACGATTGCAAGCTCCTGTAGCCGCATAGGATTTCAAAACAGATGAAATGCCACAAAACCGGTTTGTGAATAGGTCTGTGAGTTAGAAGTCATCTCGACTTCTTTTAAGCTGTCACAGCTGGTGGGAAGGTGTGATTTGTTGGGGGCAGGGCAGCGTCGGCGCCAGAGAGCAACTGGTGGGGGGGCTATGAGAACTGACGGGGGGCACCTCACCTCACTTTTATTCGTTATTTTGCCATATAATAAAGAGCATCCTTCGAGCCTTTTGGATAACTGAATCAATATGATCAAGGGGGGAAATAGTGCAAGAATATAGCGGTCATAGCCGTTGAATAAACTAGCACACAACGTTTAGAATAATATAATTTTAATAGAATAGCGTTACATAGGCTACAATACAAGTAAATAGGCTATAACAGACTCACCACTAACAAGCCTAGGCTATAGGCTTCACTGTGTCTTTCCATTCATTTCGAAATGTTCTTGTAAGATCCTGCTCAAAAGCAAATTACACATACTGGTAATATCACAACATTGCACATAGGCTATGTGATCCCTCAAAATGTTCTTTAAAGTAGCCTACAGAACAAATTCTAACACATTTACGAAGTGGTAAATGCACCAACTGTGATGGAAAGTTTAAGAGCAAACAGGACACTCGGCATGACTTTTAGTATTTTGTGCTGCTCTGACAGTCCACTTTTATTGCCACTTTTAAGTCTACTGTTTTTGAGTTTGGAGAAGTACTTGCAGCGACAGGCTATAGCCTAAGAATGCCGACTCCACTGTCGCATTTCCCAGCCAGGTCCATGATAGGCTTTTTGTCACTGCTTCCAAAAATGTCTCCCTCTGGATAAAGCAGGTTAAGACCCGTGCTGTGTTGCGCTCAGGGCGATTCTTAAAGTAGGCCTAGCCTACATGATCCAAAGCACTATCTCCGTTGCTCGAGTTTATCATTAGCACTGGACAATATCGGAAAATATAGGAAATGCGACATGTCAGTTTGGCCCTTTATGGTTTCTGCAATTTAGATTAACAGATCATGCATTCAGCTTGGGTCATACGAAAAACCTTGTATTTTCCATTAGGCCTATATTCCCAGATCTATCTTGAGACCTTTTACTGGATTTCTTATGCAGCAGTGTCTAAAAACCCTACTGATCGAGATTTATGCTCATTTGGCGTTGCATGAGTCGTGGTAAATATATCGGTGGCACTCATTGCAACGGTGCAGAATCCCTTTTCATCGCGCAGTTTGCATCACGCAGTTTGCGCACATAATCAACAGTAGCATAGTTGACACATGTCATGTTTCATTTGGAGTAGTAAGTGTTCAACATGGATTTAATTTCAATCATGCATAATAATATTTAGATTTTTTTATGTGAGGGAGAGAACTCAGTTGGGGGGGCACAGTTTGGACGGGCCTGGCCCCCTATGGGCCGCCCTTGACGCCGACGCTGGGGCAGGGCCGGATTAACTGGGCACAAATGTCTGATGGCCCCCCTGCCCCCCAGCCAACGTGAATCGGGTGGTCAGTTAATAGGCATAGCCTAGGCTATATCGTGAATATTTTTCTTACCATCTAAGGCACGAGCGCATCTGTGAGGCCAAGCCTCACCAAGTAGCCCGTTTGTTTACAACTAACATTACATTTAATTAAACTGCTTATAGGCTATGCCAAAATATTTTTCAACATTTTGAATATTAGTGTTGGGTGAATTAGGAAATGTTCTCAAAGTAGCCTTAGCCTATGGCTGAAAGCTGCTTGGGATCCCCCGTCAAGCGGCACTTATTGTTTCAAAAGGAGTAATTTTGGCTTTGTCGGAACTGAAGAGCTGTGGACGTTACGGCAGGCATGCCCAATGAAAATAAATTAACGCAACCCAACGCAACGCAACACAACACAACACAGACCCAGCTTCTCTCGCGTCAGTCACTGAAATGAACTAAACAAAGAACCAGCTTCTCTCGCGGCAGTCACTGACAGTAGCCTAGAATAAATGCACGGGGGAAAACACTTCCCCATGACAAAGACATCGTAAAACACTGAAAGTTAATATTTTGTCACTAGCAACATACATCTGTCCTTTGTCAAACGTGTTACGTAGCCTAGTGCATTCTGCTTCATAAAGTTAAACAAATACATTTGCTTATTTCACAGAAAAATATAAATAGCCAGTTTAGGGTCTACAGTGCAGAGTTGGTAAGTTATGGTAGGCCAACTTGGAATGAACATACAAACAGGGGAAAATCTTTCTCTAGTAGCTGAGTAGCCTGATGGTAGGCAGGTGCGCTCGTAGACATACGGCCGAACATGCAAGCGCCAATGAATCGTGCTCTCCGGTGTTGTGTGCCTTCTTGTTTCTCCACCTACTGGTTTCCTTGCGCGTGCATGCGCTGCAGCAGTTGTCAGACATTTACAAACAAGTTGTTTTAGGCGGTTTGAAGTTGCTTTTCATAAGCCATGAGCGCTCGGCTACATTACAGCCACTCGGACAAAAGACATGTAAAAAAATATATGTTTTGAAAACTAGCATTAAACTGGATTCGATCCCGCAAAAGCAACACACGCGTAACTCTGTGATACCAGGACGTAACAGGAAGGCCTTTGGCTGAGCAACGGAGGTTCATATGCTCTATATTTTGTCCAAATGATGTCTGTCTATCATCGTTGCACTCGTTTGCATTTTTATTTTTTTATTGACATTACAGAAAATGCAACACTACAACGACATGCACAAGAATACTACATCGGACAAACAGATGTACATTACACAAACACATACTGTAACTTAACAAGACATCACATTGACATGGCTTATTAACACACAACATTAATAACAGAGAGGCTAAGGATGATTTGCGTCCAGGATGATTACAGATATGATTATCAGGGATGAAATTGATGACCGGAATGACAAGAAGGGGGGCTGGGGGGGGGTGCGGATGGTAGCTCTGAGGGTGTGAAGGAGGTGGTGTTGGGATGGGGGTGTGGGTGGGGGGGTAAGGGGTAGTGAGTGTGTAAGGATGTATGTGTGTGAGTGTGTGTGTGTGCATATGTGTAAGGTTGGCTTGCTGTTGTGCCAGGAGGAGAGAAGCTGGAACACAGAGAGGGAGGGTTTCAGAGGAGAGGAGTTGTAATTATTCTGTTAAAGATGAGTGTAATAATAAGAATAACTGATTGCCTGACTGATTGACAACCTGGGCACCCATTAATGGCCACAAATCCACCCAGCCCTGGCAGTTATGGCGATGAGCTGACAGAGAGGAGGACCTGCGTGCCACCCATCCCCCCATCATATGCACACCCACTACCAGAATGTTGAAAACCAGAATGTTTAATTTGTCCTGCGTTTCTCCTACGGCTGCAAACGGGATTCACTCGCCGTTAACCAAATATTTCTTTATTAGGGCAGGGCAGGCATATTTCTGGCTATTAAATTATTTCTAAACCAGTCTGTTAAAGTCTGTAGTGAAGTCTGTGTAGGGTTTTCCAGTTCCATTTATTTTTACAAGACACCCTGCTCACTTGAGACCTCTGCCGGTTGTTGCAGCATCGTTGCAGCGTCACTGGAAAAATACAAATTAAAGTCGCGTGATGCCGCGTGATGCCGCGTGATCCCGCGCTCGGACCGCAAGGGAAGCTGGCCAAGTCGAAGCACTGCCCACTGTAAGCGTAGTTTTCTTGAATGTCCCCTTGGGGATCAATAAAGTATCTATTCATATATCTAGTTTTTGCCTTGAGGCATTGACATTCTGTAGAAAATATCACAGATTCATGCCCCCCAGGTTTTGATTCAAATGGCATTGTGCATGTAAATGGATCTGAAAATGTTTATAGCACCACTACTTTAGATCAAGCTGCTTCATGTAGTAGCATGGCATGCGCTTATAGTTATATTTCCATATTGATTTCTGCCCAACATATAGTGAAAAGCAAAGGCAATTTTAAAACTAGAAACCCAACTAATATTATTTCTATACCTCAGCATATTCTTTTATTTGCCAGATGCATTGTCAGCTAACATGTGTCTATTAAATGTAGTTGAACTCTCGGGAAAAGGCAGTGCTCTCTAGGGCAGAGGGGACCCCTAGTGAGCAGAGCAGCAAGGTCCTCTCATCCTTCATCTCGAGTGCAGCTTCCAGTTACGCTAACCCTAACAGCAATTTAACTCTCCTGGCATTGGTAGACTCTGGAGCTGAGGAGAACCTCCTTGACATCACCCTGACCAAGCAGCTCGGTGTACCCTATGAGGTAAGCCCTGCCTCTTTCTCTGTTCAAGCACTAGATGGCCGACCCCTAGGGTCGGGGAAGATTGAGTTGGTCACTAAACCACTAAAGTTGTGGGTGGGGGTTGTACATGTTGAATGGTGTCGTTTCTTTTTAATTGACTCACCTAAGGAGACAGTAGTGCTGGGTTACCCCTGGCTTAAAACTCACTCCCCCCAGTTTAACTTGAAAGAGGGCACCTTGTTAGCCTGGGGTCCTGAGTGCGTCCGCGGGATTCTTTTTTGTGCCCAAGAAGGATGGGGGGCTCAGGCCTTGCATCGATTATCGGGGCCTGAATAAGATTACTGTCAAAAACAAGTACCCTCTTCCCCTGATGTCCACTGCTTTCGATCTGCTCCGTGGTGCGAAGGTCTTCACTAAGCTCGATTTGCGGAATGCGTATCATTTGGTGCGTATTCGCAGCGGGGACGAGTGGAAGACTGCTTTCAGCACTCCTAGTGGTCACTTTGAGTACAAGGTCATGCCTTTTGGGCTTTCTAACTGTCCTGTTTTTCAGGCCCTAGTGAACGATGTCTTGCAGGAAATGATTAACCGGTGTGTTTTTATATTTCTGGATGATATTCTAATCTTTTCACAAGATCTTGAATCCCATGTTGTCCAGGTCCGCCGTGTCCTCAAACTTCTTTTGGAGAACCGTCTCTTTGTCAAACTGGAGAAGTGCCAGTTCCATGTGTCTGACACCTCTTTCCTAGGATTCCGAATATCCCCAGAGGGAGTGTCCATGGATCCAGAGAAGGTGCAGGCTGTTGTAGATTGACAGGAGCCCAGTACCCTCAAGCAAGTACAATGTTTTATTGGTTTCGCCAACTTCTATAGGCGCTTTATCCGCAACTTTAGCTCAATAGCAGCACCTATTACGGCACTCACTCGGGGTCGCTCCACCAAGATCCGGTGGACCTCCGAAGCTCAAGCAGCCTTCGGATCCCTGAAAAGAAGGTTCACTACGGCTCCTATTCTAAAGTATCCAGACCCAGCCCTCCCATTTGTGGTAGAAGTGGACGCTTCCAACACAGGGGTGGGAGCTATCCTCTCTCAGAGGTCTCAGAGGTCTCCAGAGGATAGCAAGCTCCATCCATGTGCGTTCTACTCTAAGAAGAAGGAAGAACCAGACCCGAGGGGTGGTCCGGCCGGTAGCCTGTTTGTGCCCACACGAGTGCGCGCCGAGGTGCTAAGGTGGGGTCATGATAGCCGCTGGGCTGGGCATCCAGGAGAGCAGCGGACCTTGGATTTCTTGAGGCAACGGTTCTGGTGGCCTGATATGAATAAGCAAGCAGCTGCTTATGTTAAAGCCTGCACTGTGTGTGCCACTCAGAAGTCGTCACATAAGGCACCCACAGGGTTGCTTCACCCTCTCCCTATTCCCAGTCGTCCATGGTCTCACTTGTCAATGGATTTTATCTCAGGTCTACCTGTGTCTGATGGCCATACAGTAATCCTGGTAATAGTTGATCGGTTTTCCAAAGCTTCTCACTTTGTCCCTTTTCCCAAGCTCCCCACAGCCAAGGAGACGGCGGAGGTGGTCTTGAAAGAGGTGGTCCGCTACCATGGGGTCCCTGCGGATGTTGTGTCAGATCGTGGTCCACAGTTTGTATCCAGATATTGGAAGGCGTTCTGGTCCCTCTTTGAGACATCGGTAAGCCTTTCCTCAGGATTTCACCCCCAGTCTAATGGACAAACGGAGAGGATCAACCAGGAGTTGGAGAAATACCTGCGTTGTGTGGTTGCCGACAACCCCAAGACCTGGAGTAGAGTACTCGTCTGGGCTGAGATAGCCCATAATCAACTCACCGCCACATCCACGGGTATGTGCCCTTTTGAAGTGCAGTTTGGCTACTTACCCCCGTTTTTCCCTTGTGAACAGCCCAAGGTTGCTGTCCCTTCGGCTGAAGCCGCTGTTGCAAGGTGTAGGAGAGCCTGGAAGCGGGCCTGTGCAGCTTTGAAACGTACCTCGTCTCGCATGCAACGGCAGGCAAACTGCAAGAGGAGGGCGACTCCCTCTTTCCAGGTGGACCAGAAGGTGTGGCTGAGCACTAGGGATCTTCCATTGCGGGTGGAATCCAAGAAATTCAAGCCACGTTACATCGGGCCCTTCCGAATTGTGAGGCGTATAAACCCAGTGGCCTTTCAGCTGGCCTTGGCTAGGTCTCTTCGGGTGTGTCCTGTGTTTCATGCATCTTTGTTGAAACCAGTTCTAACGTCTCCATTTCCTTCTCCCAAGCCCACCCCCCCACCCCCTCGTCTCCTCGCAGGTGGTCCTGTGTACTCCGTCAAGCGCCTCCTGGATTGTCGCAGAGTGGGTCGGGGAATGCAGTACCTGGTCGACTGGCTCGGTTATGGTCCTGAGGAGCGTTGCTGGGTTCCTGCGCATCACATCTTGGACAAGAGCCTTATCCGTGACTTCCGAAAGGACCATCCAGGAGTGGATGGACCGTCTGGGGACGGTTGAGAGGGGGGGTACTGTCATGCATCGGTCGGCCAGGAGAGGCCGCCAAGTCCACCAAGCCCCTGCCTAACTTGCCCTTCTGGAATTATCCCTGACACTGTCCTCTGACTATTTTTGTGGGTCTGTACGAACTCTTGTTTCCTCAGTTATGGAGTTTTAAGTTATCTCGGAATGCCTGTGGAAGGACTGAGTTACCTAATTATTGTTAACTGCTAAGACTGTTTGGGTTCTTGCATTTGATACCGAAGATCTGATTTACTTACCTGTGATGATTGCCTGTGTTTATGGAAGTCCAGTTTGCCTGTGAAACTTACCTGTGATGAATTCCGAAGATCTGATTTATTTACCCGTGATGATTGCTTGTGTTTATTATGGAAGACCAGTTCACCTGTGAAACTTGAGTTGTGCCCTGTACTGGAAAGAAGTTTTGTGTGATTCTGCAGACCCGTGCTGAAGAAATAAATACTACCTGTGAACGCATATCTTCTGTCTCCTGCACTAGTGTTCCTCTAGACCTGTGACAATTTTAACTTAGTCCTGTGTACAGTTGTATAGATTATAACATTAAGAAACACACATTCATTCAGATATCATACACTTCTATGCAACACCAATGCTACTATTCAAGTTACGTTACTCATTATTGCCCGGCAAGAAGCTCACAATCAATTCAATTGTCTTGCCACGATCTGTGGAGCTTACAGACAACGTTGAATTACAATAGGTTCTGTATGCCATTTAAAGCTGACCTAACGACGAGTCTCTTCATGACGGTGTGTTGCAATGCATTTTGGGTGCTGTGCTGTGATCCGACGGCTCGTCACCTGACCCACCTAAACAACGAGTAAAAATAAATCGGTAGCATAATGAGGGTATCTACATGTAAACCGAAGCATTGAGAACTGTGTAAGTCTACAGGCAGTTTATCAAAAAGAAAAACAGTACCGTTCACGTCTCGTTCACATTTACAGACGGGCGCCATCTTGGGAAAACAGAACTCTCTGGGATGTGGCGTGAAGCCCGGTGTAGGCTCCCTGTGTAGGCTCCCTGTGAAACACTTGTTTGTTTGTTTGAAGTGCGTATGTATAGGCTGCTTCTGTGAGAGGGGAATCGATGTACAGTAGGCTACTTTGATTTTAACTTGGTAGTTGCAGTCTACGCGATTAAAAAGCAAGCAAACAACACCTTGCAAATTGTCCTCGCGAATTCAACAAGTGATAGCTATGTTTATCCTAAAGCGAAAGTATCTTCTGCCCGGGCTGAGGTGAATTCAGATTAGGGAAGCAGAGGTAGAAGTTTGTGGCAATCGCCTTGTTGCTTTGTACTTTTAGTTCAGTTTAAAACGAACAACTTAGTATCCAAACAACACCATTCAGATCTAAAACTTCAAAGAAAAAAGTCCACCGGGACGTTCGCTTAATATGAGCCCACTTCATGCTTTATGCGCAACATAGTCTCGCTTAGTAGTGCTTAATAACCTAAACAAGAACATGTTCGGTTCCAAAAAAACCTTCACGACACTTTAATTACGACTGCGCTGCGTTAGCCACAGACTTTCAGCTATCTTCAGTAGGCTACCTACTGTAGCCTATGTGTATGGAACAGTCTAGGTGCACTGTTTGACATGTCAGTTACTGTAGCCTACTCATTTGCACCACTGGTTAGATGTAAAACGGTATTTCACTCGTGCAATCACAATAAGGTTGAATATAGGCCTACTCTAATCTAAAAGCTTAGACATATGAAATAAATGTGAATTAAATCTTAGTGGAATAAAATCTTCATCTCCTACTTATTCAAAAATATGTATAAGAAAAATTAACAAAAAATCCATGGCATGACCTGTATTCCTGATAGGCCTACCAGTTGAAAAGTCGAACTGCATGGACTGTCAGGGATTGTTTTTTTGTTTTTACAAAAACACAACAACCAAATAACATCATTCTGATAGCTTTTGTTCATCTTAAACACAATGTAGCCAGGTGAGATGTTTGCAACTACACAACCTTTTATCAATCCAATTGCAGTAGGCCTGGAACCCAAACACAATTGATGAACTGCCCTACTTGTGATTGTTTTTAGATATTTTAGAGGTTTTATATCGATGCTACAGAATTTGTGGCTGGTGCTACAAAACTTTTAACCTCTGTAACACCAGTATACTTGCAAAAAAGTTAATGTACAGCCCTGCTGCATTATGTGATTATTTCTGAGATTCTGATATGTTTTTAACCATGACCTATGCACAGTTCTGGTTTGAAAATGTATCTCTTAAAATAACTGCAGAAGGCCTAGATCCCAAACACAATTGATGAACTGCCCTACTTGTGATTGTTTTTAGAGATTTTATATCTGCTACAGAATCTGTGGCTGGTGCTACAAAACTTTTAACCTCTGTAGCACCAGTGTACTTACAAAAAAGTTAATGTACAGCCCTGCTGCATTATGTGATTTTTCTGAGATTCTGATACGTTTATAATAGTGCTGTCAGTTAAACGCGTTATTAACGGCGTTAACGGAAACCTATTTTAACGGCGTCAATTTTTTTATCGCGAGATTAACGTTCATTTTGGTGTAACAAACTTTGCAGTTTTTTCACATGCTGTTGCAACAACTAGTAACGTTAGAACAACTACAACACCACACCGATCTAGCCAGACCGGAAACTAAACAATACGCACTGACGAATGGAATGGAACAGAACGTTATATGTGCTGCATACACGCCCCCTTTTAGGGGGAAGATGACTGATATAATGGAAATCTATGCTGCATCAAAGTGGAGAGCGCAACGTGCTTATAGTAAACTTACTAAATCTTGAAACAAACATGAATAAAAGGCACAAAATAAGGTTGGGGTAAGAGTTATCTGTATGGGATTAATGTGACCATGTTCCTATGTTTTGCTCTGTCCAGTTTACTAACAGGAGTGTCACGAATGTATCGATAGGCACAGTCAAACTGCCCGTGGCTGACTAATTAAGTTCAGCAAGCTTAACTTTACATGTCATAACATCAACTAAACATATTTCACACATTCATTCTATCACTTGTAATATGAACGTAGCCTATTTCCTACAACTAGGTGAGATAATTGGCTATGTTATACTGAAGTTCCAGTTAGCTAGCTAGCAAGCTAACCGTTTTGCATGGGATATTATGGTAAGTGTACATGCTAAATTTGTATAATACATGGGGTATTGCAAACGAATAAGGTTGGTAATGTACATCGTTTCGACATGAGTAAGTTACATAAACACAATTCTTCATAACTGCCGTGTTAGTAAAATGATTGAATGTCCTGTGAATTAATAACTAGATGTAAAGTCAACGTGTGATTGCTAGCTGTCTTTCAATGATATGTTTACATGTTTTCCGCTAAAATGGGGCGTGATGCAGATGCAGATCAAATGTATCTTTATGATTGTAGCGCCCCCTAGCGTATCTAGCTATTAGTTTGGAGTGCGCTCCCGAATTCTTCTGATAGCGAGAGATCTCTCTCTCTAATGTTAATTAATGAACTAATGTAATTCACTAATTATTACCTGTAAGCATTAGCAATATATATATAGGCTATAACAAATTAGCTCCCATTAACCTCTACCCCTTATGCAAATGTCAATAAAGTAACTATAAGGCAAGTATAAAGCTAAATTAAAGCAACTTCAAATGTGTTCAAATGTATTCTGTATCTTTAAATGAAATTGAACTTTTAAAGTTACATCGCTATTTTAACCTTTTAAATAGCTACACATATTACCAGGGTAATCAATAACAAATGAAATATCATGCATCAATATGACTTTGAATTAAACTACTGACAATGTTCTAACAATTACTTACCATCAACAATAAGCTATCAGTATCAAAATACCCAATGACATAAATCCAAGAAGTACGTTTTAACTATTTACTGAAAATGTAATATTTACACATATACACAAGAAATGTAAAAGATAAATTCAAATGAATGCTTTTCATCTCTTTTTTCAATGAAATGCATTCACACAGTTCAGAGTTCAGTCCAACAATATTTCAAGCACACTTTCAGTTTCAATAACCTAAACCTAAGCCGGCAACTAACTAAATTAATTCACTTATGAATGAAATGGGTACCCAACAACTCATCGTTTGTAGAGACGTTAGGAATGATGCAGGCCTGTAGCGTTGTTAGGGAGCGGAGAGACCTTAAACAAAATGGCCGTTTCGCGCCGTGGCGCAGCAAACAAAAGAAACTCACTACCGTAGTGCTGGTCAATGTCGTCCTCGCCGTGGCCACGCAGTTCTGGCGGCTCGTGAAGTCGTCAAATCAAAGCAGGTGATCCCGGAGATCGGAGCTCGTTCCAACTGTGCACACAGGGCGGCCGAGCAGGCTACTCGCTGGCAAAGTCTTTTGAAACTCCTCTTGGCTAAGTCGAGCTGACTAGCTTTCCGTTTTCTCCTCGGTGAAAACTCTATCCGAGTTCTCCACACAAGTTGCATAATGCACGCAAACTTACTGCAAAATGTCTCTTTAAGACTCACTGTTCGTGCAGTCTATAAGCACATTTACACCAATAAGCATAAACTACTTTTTAGCAACTTCTAAAGCAACCATGCAGTGCGCAGTTCTCACTCATGCCTCTCTCCTCCTTTCTTTCTCTCATGTCCTTCTCCCAACGTACATCTTCCTGCTTCCTCGCGACCTCTCACCCCGACTCCTGATTGGATCTTTCTTCCAGGTAAGTGAATTTTAACCAACGTAATTTTTAATACATGTAAAAAATTTTAACACATTCTTAACAACATGAAATGTACATTTTACAAGAAAATAACCAAATTAAAAATAGTGGTTTCAGGAAATACCCTAAATTCCCATGGGGCTACATGATGATGCGCCGTTAGCAGGCTACGTAAAGGCATGCTGCACACACTTGGTTGGGCTAACGAGCCGGCCAAAGAGTAGTAGCCTAGGCTGACGCATTAGTTGTGTGCCGCCAAAGATTTTATCACCGTCACTTGTTCTGTTATCAACATTCCTCTTTGGCTGCTACTATTTGCGATGCACTCTGCTTTCGACATTCATTTACATTAGATTCCATTCTTTTCAATACAACTCCGCACACCAGCATCGCACTTTGCAGCCGTATAATCACGATTCAGTTATATTTGGTCGCTGCTCCATAAAATCCATTGTTCATCCAGTGTTTGCCTGTTAAAAACTTCGGCGTTGATGTGTGTGGCAAGTGACAGTGCACCATAGACTGTAGGCCTATAAAATGGCAATGCACTCATGTTGAAAAGTTCCTTATTTTCAACTGAACTCACATTTTGTGCATGCACTTCTGCAGTAGCATTTATTTCAGTTTATATCAGCTATATTTCTGAAGAATATAGTGTTGCCTCAGGTCTGCTGCACATCTTTTGAAATTTGATTTGAAATAATCAAATAGACCTATGTCTTAAAAATAATAGAATTTTAATCATATGATAAAATATGTGATTAATCGTGATTAACTATAGGAATTCAGCGATTAATCGTGATTAAAATTTTTAATCGTTTGACAGCACTAGTTTATAACCATGACCTATACACAGTTCTGGTTTGAAAATGTATCTCTTAAAATAACTGCACTTTATACAGTCAGCTTAAGATGGCTGCAGGCGGCTACATGAAGTTGAATCACCCTATTGATTGGCTTTAACCCTAGCAACCACCATAGCAATTGTGTTATTTAGCATAGCAACCACCAGTACCCTAGCAACCATTTTAATTACCCTAGCAACAACCTAGAAACCACCCCTGTAATGTCAACCTAGCGACACCCATAGCAACCAGCATGATTGCCCTAGCAACCAGCATAGCAACCACGTATTTATGCGTTTTGATTTATTGGATGTTGCATTAATGTAGATAACTTTTGATCCGTGTGTCCGATTTTCATAAATGAGGTACCGTTGGAATCCTTGGATGAAGCCGAGTTCCATGCCCTTGATCAAACCCACTATTGCAGTTCCTCGGAACCGCAATTCTAGTTTAATTAGTCATGTGAACCGAGCTAGCTAACGCTATCTTAAAATGCTGTACAAGTGGATGGGAGTAGCTATGGCAATACAGCTATGCGCTAACAAGTGACTAGTAATTAAAGGACTTCGCTTAAACTTAATATACTGTTGCAAATTCACTTGAGTATAAACTATCCACTTTAACTAATGTCAGTAGTGTTATTCAGCTAGTTGTCATTTCAAAGAAATTACACTTCTCTGTTTAAAATGTTACCTTAGCTAAAAGGTTAGCTAGAACTAGACAGTAACTGGCAGCAGCATGGTCTAATATTAAGTTATTTTATTACAAATCCAAACACTAACAAATTACACTATTAGGCTTGAAATGATCCCAAACACTTACAGATTATGACAAAATTTTCCAAAAAACCCTCAACAAATCCAGAAAGACATAATGACCAATTTATTGGTAAAATTCCACAAGTCTCCATTGACATTACCGCAGCGAGGGCCTACTCTGGTCTGCATAAAGGGGGATTTCCCCCCCTCCCCCTTGCAATAATCGAACGCGGAAATTGTCGACCGTTTGCGCCTCTCGCTCCGCTTGAACCCTCTCTGATAGAATTCTACTGGGGTATAGAGGGTTAATGTGTATTCTAGAATTCTACTGGAATAGAGGGTTCATGTGTATTCTAGAATTCTACTGGGGTATAGAGGGTTAATGTGTGTTCTAGTATTATAGAATTCTACTGGAATAGAGGGTTAATGTGTATTCTAGAATTCTACTGGGGTATAGAGGGTTAATGTGTGTTCTAGTATTCTAGAATTCTACTGGGGTATAGAGGGTTAATGTGTATTCTAATTCCACATGAGTGCCCTCTGCTCTGGCTTGGGGCTCTTTGTCTTGGTTTCACTTTGCAGCATCGTGCTGTATCTTGCGTGGAGCAGAGGCCATAAACTCTGCTGTAACACTCAATACTGAATGTAGGACCTGTAGTGTAATTGGATCTCTTCTGTTTTTCTTTCACTTCCTTTTTTTCTCCTAGACAGATAGAAGGGTGAGATGACCGGACCACTTTTCTGAAGATTCAGGATCCATTCAGGATCATATTTCATGATGTGGGTCATTTAGTGACTGGATGTGCATGTACAGTATTAGAGATATTATTATTATTAGAGAGATATTTTAATGCCTAAAAGGTCATATCCATTTTCAGCACTCTTACAAGTACTAAATAAGTTGCTTACGTTATCTTTTGAAGAGGTAGATTGATTACAGTTTCTGAAACATAGTGAGTAGGCCAAAAAGCCTTTCAGGTTTTAAAAAAGGTTTTATTTACTTGACTTTGGGGTATTTTGTAGATGGCCAAAAAATTGTCACATTAATCCTATGACGTTAAGAATGGGGTGAAATGACATTAACATTTTGACAAATTACATTATCATTATGACTTTGAATATCAACTGTAGCTTACAGTCCCAATTCCAAACAAGCAACAAATCCAGCCGCTAGGTCCCACACGTCAGGATGGTTTGAGAAGGCCACACACGTCAGGATGGTTTGAGAATGCCACACATGTCAGGATGGTTTGAGAAGGCCACACACGTCAGGATGTTTTGAGAAGGCCACACATGTCAGGATGGTTTGAGAATGCCACACACGTCAGGATGTTTTGAGAAGGCCACACATGTCAGGATGGTTTGAGAATGCCACACATGTCAGGATGGTTTGAGAATGCCACACAAGAAGAGCATTCTACTCTGGCCATCACTGACTACACCTTTCAGTTCAAGATTTCTGTGTGAAATAAATAAAATGAATAGATGCATATTATTGCATAGTTTTAATTTGATGTGTTCAAACAGCAAACCACTTTAGCTGGTTGGTGCTGGTGACTGGCAGCTGATTTCCTGGTCTTTATCGGCTCCTGGTGTCAGGGTTGCGAGATAAATGGTTGACAGGTACTCCCTTAGAGCAGGGCTTCTACTCAGGTGCCATGACAACGGAGTGTCTCTGGACTGTACATCGACCAAACTGATCCAGTGAAGGGGCCTGCACAAACACAGACACACAACACACACATACACATTGTCAGGATATGCGGATAGGACCCAAATGCAAGACTCTTCCAGGCCGAATTACAGACAAAAAACACTTTTATTATGAACTACGAACTACTTACAGACATACGGGGCTTCGACAAGACAAACAGAGAGACGATCCGACAGGGAACAAAGAAACAGGAGGGTAGAAATACACAGAGCAATTAACAAGAGAGACAGAGGACTGGACGAAACCAACGAGACAATAACAGGGAACAGGTGAAGAGGCAGAAAAGGAGGGAAAACTAACGAGACAGGAAGCATGACCAAATAAGGAGATGGGGCGGAGACAAGACAGGTGACAGGCAGGTAAACACAAAGCACATGGGAAACAGGCAAGACAAACACAGGACACAAAATGGCCACCAGGGTGGCACAAACTCAGAAGTCCGGGCCAGATCCTGACAGTACCCCCCCCTCAACGGACGCCTCCCGGCGTCCCCAGAAAAGTCGAACCAGGGTGGGCGGAGGGGGCCTGGACGGAGGGACCGGTCCGATAGACCGTAAACACTGGGCGGACTCAGACGGGGCGGACTCAGACGGGGCGGACTCAGACGGGGCAGACTCAGACGGGGGCAGACTCAGACGGACTCAGACGGGGCAGACTCAGAGGGCTTGGGCAGGGAACAAGCAGACGGGACCGACTCAGGCAGGACAGACAAAGAGGCAGGGACAGACTCAGGCAGGGACAGACTCAGGCAGGGACAGACTCAGGCAGGGACAGACTCAGGCAGGGACAGACTCAGGCAGGGACAGACTCAGACTCGGACAGGGCAGACTCGGAGGGCTTGGGCAGGGAACAAGCAGACAAAGACAGGACAGACTCAGACTCAGACGGGACGACAGACTCAGACGGGACGACAGACTCAGACGGGACGACAGACTCAGACGGGACGACAGACTCAGACACAACAGACACAGGGGCAGGGGAAGGGACAGGAACAAAGACAGTGACAGGGACAGTGACTGGGATGGTGACTGGGACGGTAACTGGAATGGGGACTGGGACGGTAACTGGAATGGTGATTAGGATGGTGACTGGGACAGAGACACAGACAGAGACAGAGACGGGGATGGTGACGGGAACAGAGACGGGAACAGAGATGGGAACGGTGACGGGAACGGTAACTGGCACGGTGACGGGGATGGTGACGGGCACAAAGACAGGCACAGTGACTGGGACAGGGACAGACCACTCAGGATAGACAGGAACGAAGGGCTCGGGCAGAGGCGGGGCCGGAAAGTCAGAGGTGGGCGGAACCGACTCGGGCAGAGGCGGGGCCGGAAAGTCAGAGGGAGGCGGATCCGGCTCGGGCAGAAGCGGGGCTAGACAGACAGGCAGAGGCTGGGTTGCCGGCATGGCGTCGGGAGACGCGGCTGCAGGCGTGGCGTCGGGAGACGCGGCTGCAGGCGACTGGGCTGCAGGCGACTGGGCTGCAGGCGTGGCGTCGGGAGACGTGGCTGCAGGCGTGGCGTCGGGCGACTGGGCTGCAGGCGTGGCGTCGGGCGACTGGGCTGCAGGCGTGGCTGCAGGCGTGGCGTCGGGCGACTGGGCTGCAGGCGTGGCGTCGGGAGACGCGGCTGCAGGCGTGGCTGCAGGCGTGGCGTCGGACGACTGGGCTGCAGGCGTGGCGTCGGGCGACTGGGCTGCAGGCGTGGCGTCGGGCGACTGGGCTGCAGGCGTGGCTGCAGGCGTGGCGTCGGGCGACTGGGCTGCAGGCGTGGCTGCAGGCGTGGCGTCGGGCGACTGGGCTGCAGGCGTGGCGTCGGGCGACTGGGCTGCAGGCACAGGAGCGGACTCGGCTGCGGGCACAGGAGCGGACTCGGCTGCGGGCACAGGAGCGGACTCGGCTGCGGGCACAGGAGCGGACTCGGCTGCGGGCGCAGGAGCTGACTCGGCTGCGGGCGCAGGAGCTGACTCGGCTGCGGGCGCAGGAGCAGGCGCCTCTGGGCTGGGCGCAGGAGCAGGCGCCTCTGGGCTGGGCGCAGGAGCAGGCGCCTCTGGGCTGGGCGCAGGAGCAGGCGCCTCTGGGCTGGGCGCAGGAGCAGGCGCCTCTGGGCTGGGCGCAGGAGGCATGGTGTCAGAGGACCGGGTTGGACGACGCTTGGCACGTCTCCTCCTGGAGTTAGCCTGAGGGACCTGAATGAGTTCAGGGGGGAACTGGAACTCGTCAGGCTGAGGCTCTGGACCTGAGGTGACCGGCTGCAGGCGCAGCACGCCCACCCTAAGCCCCTGGCAATGAGCTGGAGGGGCAGGGTCAGGTGGGAGACTAGCAGCCTCACTGGAGGGAGCAAGGAGCGCCTGCAGGCTTCTCCTCAAGCCAGTGGTCTGAGCCAGCAACTTGGCTGCCGCTGGAAGTGCCGCCAGCCAAGATTTGGAGGAGAGATTCTTCTCCATTAGGGTCACGGCTGCCAGCTTTCTCTCCAACGACGTGTTGCCATGTAGGACTGCATTTAAGCTCTCAAACAAGTAGGCCATCTGCTGAGGTTCCTCCCAGGGCGGTTCAGGGTCTGCTGGGTCCATTATTGGTCGGATCGTTCTGTCAGGATATGCGGATAGGACCCAAATGCAAGACTCTTCCAGGCCGAATTACAGACAAAAAACACTTTTATTATGAACTACGAACTACTTACAGACATACGGGGCTTCGACAAGACAAACAGAGAGACGATCCGACAGGGAACAAAGAAACAGGAGGGTAGAAATACACAGAGCAATTAACAAGAGAGACAGAGGACTGGACGAAACCAACGAGACAATAACAGGGAACAGGTGAAGAGGCAGAAAAGGAGGGAAAACTAACGAGACAGGAAGCATGACCAAATAAGGAGATGGGGCGGAGACAAGACAGGTGACAGGCAGGTAAACACAAAGCACATGGGAAACAGGCAAGACAAACACAGGACACAAAATGGCCACCAGGGTGGCACAAACTCAGAAGTCCGGGCCAGATCCTGACACACATAGCCACACGCTACAGTGGATGTGCGGAGCAAGTAAGGACAGTGAGGGTGAGTATAAGCACTTTCATATGTGACCAGCCAAATGAAAACAAGCAGCAAGTCGGCCTAGATGAAATCGCGCAAAACACAATTTAAGCTTTTTTTTTCAAATTAGTGATTTTTGTTTTTTTGCAGAATGTGCAAGTTGAAGTCATGAAGAAGCCACTCCATGTTTCAGATAACAGTCTTGGTTGCCTTAAAAGTATACATTTTGTCGTTGAAATTGGGTATAGTTTTGGCAAATTTCGCAAATTTTCTGCTGGGGCGTGTTAGCTAATTTCCATACTGAACTGCAGTTGGCCATTGACGTGCTTTTGTTATTTTTTCGGCCAATCAGCTGCATGTTACAAGCGATACACATGGCTACTTAATATACAGCAGAGGAGCTGGAGCGTGAGATATCAGACACTATCTCTACGGTAACATTTGAAGGGGAAAAAGACAAAATGGAGAAAATCCATAACTGTAGCGACAAACTTTCTCCAGAGCTTATGTACAAAATACGGAGTGATTCTATAGCTGCCGAAAGAGAGTGGCAGGACATGTGAATCATTGTAGTACAGTACGCTGTGTTTGGAAAATAGGGTCCCGCTGGATTTTCATGTAAAAATTTATTTTTTTGCATATTTTGCTAATATAGTACGGAGCCCTCCGGGTGACATGGGGGGAAAAAAACATGGGTTAGAAAAAAAAAAAAAAAAGTAGTGGGGAAAAAAAAACATGAGGAAGAAAAAAAAAACGATGCACTTTTGCGGGATCTCATTGCGGGATCTCGCAAAGTTTTGCGAGATCTCGCAAAGTTTTGCGAGATCTCGCAAAACTTTGCGAGATCTCGCAAAACTTTGCGAGATCTCGCAAAACTTTTTTTCTACTTTTGGAACTTGCTGGGCTTCCTACTTGACCCCAATAGGCCCACAAACCACTACCGCCAGATGGCAATCGTATCATGATACTATGATTGCTCTATCACTGTTGCGTGTTGTGGGTTTTCTGGACACATTACATAGGCCTATGACACGGGAGGGAGAGGGAGACACCTGCGTGCAGACACGCACACACGCAGGCGCGTAGCAAGCGTGGGGGATGTGGGTGTTATAATGTACACAGTTTTGCTGGAACACCATTATATCCCCCACACTTTTTGTCAGATTAAATTGAAATTAAAATATGGAAATAAACGCTCCCGTAAAGAGTTGGAACCGTATCTATAACGAACACACAGAGACACAAATAGGTCTGTTGATTTGATTGAACGGTCATCCAGCCAATCACACCAAGTCAGGTGAAGAACCAGAGCCGCTCTGATCAAATTCAAAGTGTACGTCTTTCAAGGCTGCTGCTTGGGTCTGCATTGTAACGTCTGCAGTGAGCAGATTTCAGATAGAATTGAAATGATAATTGTTACCGCATTATGCTAATTTAGTAAACCAAAATTCACTGTCTGACTGACAGTTTTTGCCACAATGCAGGGAGTCAAAGTGAAAGCGGGGTGCGTGCACCAAGGCACCTGTTTCTGCAGGAAAACCTTTGGCTACTGTTCTCAGAGCATTATGCTTTCTCTGCCTATGATCTGCAGCTTTTCTCAAACTATGGGCCTCCTCAACAATGAACCTACTACTGCTCCACGTAGCCGCGAAATTAAGTTATGCCCGGTGCTTCACACATCTGCTCATTTGCAGCATACTGTAGTGAATGGCTACTTGCGAACGTTGTGGATTACTTGCGAACATTGTGGATTACTTGCGAACACTGTGGATACTTGCGAACTCTGTGGATTAGGCTACTTGCGGACTCTGAATTATCTCTGGACACTTACGGTCAGTCTCATAACGCTCCAGGCTGGAGCTGCTGTACGGACTAAACCAGTACTTTCTCAAAGCCGGTCATAGGACCCTGTGATCTAGCTCAGTCTATTGATTGCCTTGTTATTGCAGTCTAGTGTGACCTACTGTGTGTGTGTGTGTGTGCGCGCGTGTGTGTGTGTGCGCGCTTTGAGTTTAGCCCCCGGCCGGGGTTAATGGCCAGTCCCTTCCCCTAGTTTAACTCGGCCATAGAGAGGGCTAGTTTAAGCGGGTTGTATGAATGTGGGTGGTTGTGTGTGGGAGGTAGTGGTGTATTAATTAATTGTTGTGAATAAACTGTGAAAAGTAAATCCCGAGTTGTGTGTGTGTGTGTGTAACTCCTCCGACTACCAATAACATAATTACAATACTTATTCATTTGGTGTCATCAACTATATAGACATAGCCCAGTCAGCACACATACAGTACGTCTCCAAGACGCTTGGAAAGGAACAGCTTAATTACATCGCGTTCCATTTAGAACGTTTTATTTGATCTGATCTTACAAACGGCGGCGTCAAGACACATTTGAGTTCTACATCGGAGATAGAACGCTTATGATCGATCATGCAATGTGTGCGTCCCTGCAGCAAGTGAAACTGGAGGTAACGTGGGCTAGAAGCAACAATAGTTTAAACAAAACGTGGCTTCCTGTAACTATCAATGGAAAAATGCATAGAAACTGCTAATCATAATCTTTAAATTGACATTAATTAAGCTGGCTATATGCAACACAATTTATATATATTCCCTTTGCATATGTTTGGGTAGACTTCAAACGTTTTTGAATTTGAGCTTACAGTTATGTGTCCTTTACATTTATTTAATAGGTATTAGTGATACCCAGGGTGCGATTTGTGTAAAAAACAGAGGGGGGGGGGGGATTTTGAATATGTTTGTAACCCCCCCCCCAAAAAAAAAAAAAAATGAACGAACGAATAATTTCATAGCTAATAATAGCCTATATTAATTTTGCCAACTTTGTAACATTTACCTTTAGCTTAGTTTTAGTTTACCGTTGTGTATGACTTTAAACAGCGAGTGTGCTCAGCTCCTCTAATGCAGGGTTGGACTACGTTTTGAGAAACATACAAATTCACCTTGTTCTTGACCCATCTGAAATGACTCCTCTACCTTTGCTGCCTCCATCCTTTCTGTATTTGTTATGTAAAATGTTGTATATGATGACACTGAAGTCTTGAGTTAGTGAATTGGCTAACAGTGTTAGTTGGTATACAAATAGCCTACACATTGCGCTACACGCTGCGTAGGCTGCGTGCATTCTCTCTCCTGCAGATTTGCGTTCAGTAGCCAAGTGCGTAATATTGTAAAAGTTGAAAAAATAAATGTGTTTATTGAAGCCTACAGAAAATAAATAGCTTACTATCATACTGTCAGTTAATTGGCTACAGTGCAGTGAAGAGTTTGGAGAGAAGTTATAGGGCAACTTGAAGTTTTATGAAAATAATTTACGAACCAGAACATATGGGCCATAAGCTTCTATTTCTTGCAGCTGTTAAAACACCCGTTAGATAGTTTAAATACCCACCAACATTTGTTTTTGCTGTACAGATTATTTCTGTAAGTTATTTGTCTACTAGGCCTAGCCTACTGGCTGATTTATCAAACAAGTGCTTTCTCGTTCGTCCTCCGCAAACTACTAGGTGTTTAAAGTAAGACGATATGCTGCTCTGAGCGCGTTTCATGTTTGGTTCAGCGCTGTTTTCCCTGCGGAAGTTCCCTCAATAAAATGTTGAGAGGGACTGAAAATGTTACAATGTTTTTGTGTTCGATGACGTTCAGAAATATGCGCCGTCTGCCAGAAGGCTACTGAATAGCCTACTCTGATGTATTGACACTGAAGATCGCTAGATTTCAAGAGTTTAAGTAGGCTAGCAGTTAAGTTGCATTCATCGCTATCAAGGGGTTTAATCCTTGTCCCCACCGGAGATAAAAAATAATTTAGCAGAGGTAGGGATAGGAAAACCAGAGTTGGGGAAATCCTCACCATCCTCACCACCAACACCATCCTCACCACCAACAATTTATTGTAGCCTGCTGTGTGTGCGTGTCTGCATGCAGGTGTCTCCCTCCCTCCCTTGTCATAGGCCTATGTAATGTGTCCAGAAAACCCACAACATGCAACAGTGATAGAGCAATCAGAGTATCATGATATGATTGCCATCTGGCGGTAGTGGTTTGTGGGCCTATTGGGGTCAAGTAGGAAGCCCAGCAAGTTCCAAAAGTAGAAAAAAAGTTTTGTGAGGTATGCAAAAGTGCATCGTTTTTTTTTTCTTCTTCATGTTTTTTTTCCCCACTACTTTTTTTTTTTTTTCTAACCCATGTTTTTTTTCCCCATGTCACCCGGAGGGCTCCGTAATATAGAGTCTAAGGAACAACATTTTTTTTGTCTTCAAATTTTCACAATCCATCTTTAGTGTTTTTTTTCTGTATGCTTTAAAATAAGCGATTATATCTAGTCCGAAAAGTGATTTTCACATTTTCTTCTAATTTTTTGACAATTTTTTCCACTTTTTGCACACAAAACCCCCAGATAATGTAGAAAGGTTGTTGGTTCTAAAACAATATCCATAGTTTTTTCAAACTTTGAGTTTCTGAAAAGTGTAAAAACACCTCCACCCTTGTTGCCTATGTCAAAAACGATTTCTTAATCTTTGCTTTTCTTGATGCTTTCCTTGACCTGCGATGTCATTCTATTGTCTACCTTAAGATAAATTTGTCTTGGAAATAATCTATAGTAGTACAGGCAACACAGTACACCACTAGGTGTCATAGGCATGGGTAGTTGAGTAACAGTAGGCAAAATTAACAAACAAAAGAATATAAGGTACAAACAAACAAACCACGGATGGCCCTCTCACAGCCTGAACTAATAAAAAAAACAAATAACTCAAGGGAAAACATTGCTCGGACACTAAACCATGTGCATTTGCTCTCTTTAAAAGCAACGGGTTATCCACAGCCAACAGGCTGGGTGTGCGAGAGAAGCAATGAAGTCTTAGAATTAAGAATAAAGCCATGTTCTTCCAACAACAACAACCACAAACAATAATATTTTCAAATGACCGGCTGTGCTCTCCCAGAGAGGAAGCTACGTAAATGATCACCACCCACGGGTGGGTAGAATATTTACTTCTGCTACACTGGCAGGAGGTGGAAGGGCTTTGAATGCTGTCCGGCAGTATTATGAGTGGAACGTCTTAAGGGGGCCCTTTTCCCCATACAGCCTGATCTTATAGTGTGTGCCAATTCCATCAAGACACTCCACAATTTCATACTTGGTAGACACCCATGTATCCTGGATTTTGTGGCGACCGTGAAAATGGTTCTTGCAAAAGAGTTTACATGTACATTATATTTAACAGACACTTCTTGACCAAAGTCACTTACATACTGTATGTCAGCTATATTACAAGGAATCACATTGTCCCCGGAGCAACTTTGGGTTAAGTTCCTTGCTCAAGGGCATAACAGTGAAAGCCGGGAATTGAACCAACAACTTTCAGGCTACTGCACACTAGCCCAGCTCCTTAACCACTTCACTACCACTGCCCACTAGAAAAAGACTAGAGTGCCAGGTGGTAATATAGGTACAGTGTCAGGACCGCACACTGCAACCTCCCAGAAGAACTAAATTTATTGAGTTAAAAACATAATGCAATGTTTCGACCCACCAGGGTCTTCATCAGGCCTGATGATGACCCTGGTGGGTCGAAACATTGCTTTGTATGTTATGATTGCAGTGTGCGGACAACTACTCTTCTTTCCTTGATAAGCTTTTTTGTCCTGCACCTGGCCTCAGTGAGGTGGGATGTGCATACAACCACTTTGAAGAGGACTACAGTGTTAGGACCACCATGCCTATGATATGCTGCAGCCTCTTCTAAGTGTCTCCTAGCACTAGCATAGACAGAAGTCAGGTATTCTTGATGTTGCACCACCCAATCAGTCGGTGGACTGTCCCTGTGGTCACCTCCTGTATTTCCAAGTAGGTGGTCGACTGGTAACTGTGGCTTCTGACCAAACATCAGCTCGTATGGGGAGTGCTGTGTGGACTGGTACACGGTGATATTATAGGCGAACAGGAGCTGAGGGAGCAACTGGGGCCATTTACGCTTCTTTTCAGGGGGTAAGGTCCTGAGCAAGTCATGAAGTGTCCTGTTGAAACGTTCACATTGACAATTCCCCTTTGGATGATAAGTGGTGGTTCTAGTCTTTGTTATGATGTAGGTGTCACACAGGTGCTTCAATAGCTCCCCCTCAAAGCTGCACCCCTGATCAGAGTGGATTCACCTTGGCACGCCATACACATAGAACCATCTCTCAGTTAGAATCTTGGCTACGGTGGAAGCTCTCTGATTAGGGGTGGGAAAGGCCTGGGTAAACTTTGAGAAAACATTTGTGACTACCAGAACAGTCTCTTGTCCTGTGCTAGTCCAATCCAAGAGAGTAAAGTCAATGGAGATTATCTACAAAGGCTTAGTGGCTAACATATTTTCCAAGAAGGTTCTGGCTTGTCTTGCTTTAGCCACCACACAGTGCTCACACTCAGAACACCACTATTGCACCTCATGCCACATCTAGGGCCAGTAGCACCTCTGTCATATCAAATCTGTGGTCCTGTCCACCCCCAGATGGCCGTGGTTGTTGTGTAGGCTAGTGAGCACTTTGACTCGCAATACCTTTGGCAGTAAAAGCTGCAGCACTGGATCCCTGGAAGAAGGAGCCTGGATCGCTTGGTACAAGGTCCCATCCACTTCCTGTATCTGGGACCACTGCTTTATCAACTGCAGACTTCCCTTGGTTCACTCCACTTGTCTTAAAGGGTGTGTGGTCGTCCCTGTCACCAAAACCACAGGTATCTGGAAATACAGGGATCAGTCCCTTGCAGGACTTTCAGGTCTCTTTTGGTTCAACCAGGGATGGTGTCCACCATACAAGATTCTGTCATCCAAGAGTCTTGGATAGGTGCACTCGAGGCTTGCATGTTGGCTATGGCAAGCGGCAGGGGGACGTCCAGGCCGTGTGACACAGATAGCAAAGTGTTAGTGGGGCTTGTGGGAAGCCTAGAAAGGGTATCGGCATTGCAATTAGCTGTCCCAGGACAATATTTGATGTTGTAATAAAGAGGACAAGCTGAGAAACCCAGCAATGTTCCAGAGCGCCCAGTTTTGCTGACTGCAGGTATTGGAGGGGATTGTTGTCAGTGTACACGGTGAACGTGTTGCCCAGGAGATACTGGCCATTTTTTTCTGTGATAGCCCAATTGACTGCAAGGAGTTTGAGTTTCATGGCACTATAATTTTACCCTGGAAATCCAGAGTTCTCGCGAGAGCACAATTTGAATTGTGCCCGCAAGATACTCTGGCCACGAGCAATGATCCAAATTTATTCTACCTCTCGAGCGAGAGGGACCAATCAAATCGGTGTAGGCGGGACAAAGGCGAGCTGCACTGATGACGACGGTGCTGCGACGTCCGGAATCATCTAGAAAACATTGCAAGATAGCTACCGATGTTTGAAACGGCTTTGGCCGCTACAATAAAGGATTTAGATTTGGCTTTTCAACTAAAAGAGGAGCAGAAAATCGCCCTCAAATCGTTCCTTTGCAAGAACTGGATACGTCACACCGTGAATTGTTGTGATTGGTCGTAGCGTTATACAATTGCGTGCAGTGAGAATTTCAAATGCATGCTTGGTGCCGCCCCTCGAATTGGGCCATTTTCATTACTCGTGGCCAGACCCTTAATCTGAAAGATTCCAGGGTCTGGTTTACCAGGCTACTATAATTTCACATGTTCCTCTCACTTGGCCGCAAGCCCCGGCTAGCAAAGGCTAGGTCGCTGTTACCCATCCTTCTCCCTTGACAGAACTGCCCCCAATCCTGCATGGCATGCATCCATCTCTAAGATAAAGGGACGACTAAAATCGGCATAACCTATGACTGGTGCTTAAACAAGCCATTCTTTTAAGGCTCTGAATCTAGAAAAAGTTCTGAAGGCAAACCTGAAAGTGACTACATTCAATGTTAACTATCCAATATTCAGATGTCTGTAATTGAAATGTATGCAAATTAGTGCATAATTAATGAGATATTGTTAAATTGCATGCATAAACATATATTTTCAGAAAACTTGTAATGCAAAAAAATATTGTCTCTACATAAATAATCAACTAGTAAAGTTTCATAAGAATATCAAGGAGTTAAATTTTTTACCCTATTCACCCGTTCTATGTTGCCTATGGAGGCCAGTTTTAGGCCGCAAATGCTAATTAGCAGGTTTAAAACTAAAAAATCAGCTAAGTAAATATTATTCAGAATCAGCACCCAAAAATTAGGCAGAATACCCTCTTTACCAGTGTTTTCACAAAAAAAATCTTGTTCCTTAGACTCTATACTAGCAAAATATGCAAAAAAATCCATTTTTACAAGAAAATCCAGCGGAATTACACAAGACACCGTACTATTGGCCATCTTGAGACAAACAGACATTAAGTAATTACTTCGGAGATGAATACATCCACCAAAAAGCCGCAGACGAAAAGGAAGTCCCCCGGACCACGTATTTCATTGGAGGCAATGAAGTCTGCAGGAATACTTTTCAGTTTCTCATGGCGTAAGTAGTCTCATTTACACCACCCACCTCACCCGCAAGGCGACCACAATTGTGACCAGGCATGGCAAAACCAGGCACATGTCTCCCCAGAGACATTTTGAGTTAGATTCTGAAAGTGTAGTTTCAAAGCTATCCAATGATGTCTCACTCATGGAGATCTGATAATATTTGAATAAGTTGTAGCCATTTTAAAGTATACACATCTCAAAGCTACAAGCTGAGAAATCAGGGTTTTCAATTTGACTACTTTCTCCCTCAATCCATGGGAGGGGAACACAATGGTCCTCATTTACATGACATTAAGATCAACCCTCCCCCCTGTCACGGTCACTGATTAGTCAGCCTGCAGTGCTAATGACCCATCGAAACTATCTGTAATGGGTTACAGAACCAGCTAGTAGCAATGGATAAAGTAGTCTAAAACAAACTGTAAGACAGGTGTCACTTGCGCTCAAGCCTTAACGGTGCTCACAGTCCAGGACTAAAGAGTCAGAAAAACTGGCTGGGCCACTTCAGAGAGACTGCACCCAGGGATGACCGGAGCACTCAGAGAACTTTTAAACTTTTTTTATTCAGGTGCACAAACGACTGACATTTCGACGCACTGCGTCTTCCTTTTTTTTGACTCTGAGGAAACGTCATTCGTTTGTGCACCTGAATAAAAAAAGTTTAAAAGTTCTCTGAGTGCTCCGGTCATCCCTGGGTGCAGTCTCTCTGAAGTGGCCCAAGCCAGTTAGTCTAAAACAAACATGAGATCACATTTGCAAACCATGTTATTTTGAATGAACACCCAGTGCAAGGCACCAAGTTGGCAATGGATTTAGCAGGTTTAGCAATGGATAAAATAGTCTAAAACGCGAACTAAACAAAAATGAGATCATGTTTGCAAACCCTGTTAATTTGAATGTACACACAATAAGGCACCCTGCCATCAGTCAAAACAAGACATTCTCGCATTATTCAAATTAATTGCCCACGAAACTGTAATGGGTTTTGGCTAGTAGCCTATGGTGCCAATAGATAATGACAGTAGGCCTACGTTAGCTAGTAGCAATGGATAAAGTTTCCCCGTCAAATGTAACTGTGGAAATAGCATCTGATATCTTACAATCTAGTTCCTCTGCTGCCAGACCGAGAGATTCTTCCTCGTAATTATCTTCGGCTAAGGTCAGCTCTAGATTAGGGATGTTCTCCAATGTAATGAAGTCGCCTTCATCATCAGATTCAGGTCATCTGCAATCCGCTGTGCTTTGTCCATCTTCATTCCAATTGTAAACAAACAGCATGCTGGTTCAGTAAGTAGCCATGAGGTTACTTCTAGCATACAGCTGATTGGCCGACAAAACAAAAGAGCTCTAATAGTCACGCCCAATTCAAACGCTGGTTTACTTCCTGAAACGTAACCATTTTCAAAGACAAAATGAAGAGTTTGGTTCCAAAACGCGATAAACGCCAATTTTGAAAAAATTGAGTTACCGCCAAAACAAGCTCCCCATTTACTCTCTATTCAAAGTTCGATAATAAGTTTTTAACAAAACGCGATATCCGCCGGGTTTTGCTGCCCTGTTTCTTCCCTTTTTTCCCAAACAGAGACAAACGCCAATCCTGTTTTTCCGCAAAGCCCGACAGTTCCATTCGACCAATCACCGCGCACCATTCTATGACGCAAACTGTCATGGCGCGCGCTGTCAGTAGACGCCGGTAAACACTCGCCTTAGACTCGTTTTTATACTACTATACTAAAATGAATAACTTTGATGGTATTGAGGAGCCAGTGGTCGTGTCGTCTGTGGGAAAGAAGCGGAAGCCGTCAAAAGACAACCACGATAGGGAAGTCAGAAAGAAAATCAGAAACTCAGGCGGTGGTAAAATACCGGCGATTGCTTGTTCTCACAGTGAAGCAAAAAACTTTTGTCATGCCGACAAACTGACAGCTGACGATCTTGTTAAAAACTTCGACACTCTCTACTGTCATACAACGAAGGCTGAACAAGACCAAGCAATTTTACGTCTGATAACAGTAAAACGGGTACAGCGAAGACGTCCCAAGGTGGAAATTGAAGATGCACAGAAGGAGAGGGAGGTCACGAACGAGTACTACTTGCTCACTAAGGATCATCCCACAAAGGTTCCTGTCTGCAAGGCAACTTTCTGTGCAGCGTTGGGTGAGTTTATTTGTTTTATTTGATGACACTAGTTCACTGCCTGTACAAAAATGTAGCCTAGTCTAGGAAACGTGTTGCTAAGTTGTGCTCTGATTCGCTCCTGTAGCATGTCAGCATTGTAAAGCAATGACGGGACGAAGAACGAAAATGTTGGAACATTAGCCTACTTTTCAGAGGAAACAGAGGAAAACAATAGCCTATAGACACTTTCAGACATAAACTAACACCCTTACATCTATCAAGAATAGCCTAGTGCTGCATGTCAGAACGCAAAACATTGGTATTTTTTTATCTGGACATAACACTATGATGTGCACAATCCACCAATTGCTTATATTCCAGTAAACTTGTAAGCTTCTAACATTAGCCTACAGTAAGCTTGTAGGCTACTGTAGGGTGCCATAATAGCCAACATAACATAACTAGCCAGATAACTGCAATGTTACTGTTACAACCACAGGTTAAAACTTACAAACTCATATAGACCTCAGTCTGTCAGATGAGTGGTGAGAGAGAGAGAGACAGACATTCGTGGTTTAGGCCATGGTAGAACTAGTGGTTTTCCATAATAGTTTTGTTCCTGAATAAATAAGTAAATAAATAGATAGATAAATACACAAATAGATAGATAAATAAATAACATGCTAAAAGTGAGATATTATGTAAAAAGTTACTCAAGTTGTTGGTTTGTAGGCCAACCCATTTCAGGCTGAAATGGATTTGTGGTTGACTGCCACTGTATATTCTGATGAGCCACTAGCCTATGCTATCTCAGTTTCCACATATATATCTTTGGTGTTGTTGTCCATGTTGGGAAAGGTAGCAAGCAAAGCAAGGATGACATCCATCTTTACACATGGATGGAACACGAGAACAGAAAAGACAGTAAGACTGCTCTGAACCATTGTTTTCGGCAGCCATTGAATGTTGCACTTTGCAATGTTCAGAAGTTGAGATTATTCAGTGATTCCTGTTTTGGACAAAACAAAAATGTGAATGTTCTGTCAATGTTGTTTGCTTTAACAAAGCAGAATTTTCCGAATATGATCACTGAATATGTGTTTCCCATCAGGGGACACAGTTTCCTTCCTGTCGACCGCGTTTTCGGGAGGATTGAGCAGCAGATTCGAAAGCACAATACCATCCTCATGCCAGAGGAGTACTATGACATTTTGCGGAACCATGGGCATGTCCATGTCTACGGCCAGGACTGGCAAGCTTATGACGTCAAGAAGGCAACACAGGTTTTTGTAAAGGCACAGAAGTCATTCAAGCTCAGTGATGCTAGAATGCTGGAATTGAGGAATGACAAACTTGGATTCAAGACTGTGTACAACAGTGACTTTCTCGGTTTTGAAGCGAGGACAGAACTGGGCAAACTTTAAGCCGAGTCAGCTCCCAAATGTAAGCACAGTGAAGGATGCAAAAAGAAAGGATGTGCTTAACTTGCTTGCTGAAATTGGTGCCAGTGACACTGTGCGTGCCTTCTATGATGGGGCACTCATTGTAAATGATGCCGACTGTGACAGCCATGAAGAATAATTCTGCCGATTGTGCCCTTTGAGTTCACTGTTTCAGTGCATAACAAGTGTGTGTGTACACGTGTGTATGTGAGAAAGACCTGAGCAAACAGGAGGAGGAGAGTTAAGTGAGTGGGGAGAAAGTCTGTGTGTGGTTGGGTGTGTCTAGATAATGGCACTTCACAATGGCACTGAATTGTAGTTGTCCATAATAAATAGATAGATAAATAAATAACATGCACTACAACATGATTAATGTATTTCATATATCTGTGTTCCACTATAAGAAATTTGTTCAAGTTGGCATTGTTATGTAAATCGACTGTCATGGTTGCTTATAGCCTATGTTGCACAATCTCACACAGATGTATCATTTATTTAAAGTTATATTTTGCACAGAAATATTGCTATGTTTTTTAATGACACAGAAATATTGTTTTTATGAACATGTTTTTATGAAGCATTGTGATGGATGTATTTTTTAAAAATCTGTTGTCCAAGTTTGGGACTTGTATTTATAGATAACTCACTATTTAATACTATTTAACTTAATAATTGTACAGTTTCGTACATTGTTTTGAAAATTTAATGAATGTAGTATGTACAGAATAACAAGATGAATGCAACAGAAACAAAATGTTGCTCTAATGTTGGGATGAACTTGAAATGTTGCTATTAACAGCATTAATATCAGACTGAAATTAATGCAATCTGAAAAAGGCGGCGAGATGAATGTACTTTTAAAAATTGGTTTATTGGTTTAATATAAGTGATGTTGTTCAAGTTTGGGATTTGTCATATGTATAGACAACCTTTCCTTGTTATTTATTCTTATGTCTTTGCTCAATTTCATACAGAAAGTGAGTTTTTGTTGATGAAATGGATTTGTAGCATTTTGGGGAAAAAACGTGTTATGGATATATTGCATTTTTGAGAAAAAAATATATATTTGTTTAATAAATGTTTAAAATCAAAATATGGATTTGATTTTTTGATGTTATTACAAACTCATAATGATATATTACAGTTTGAAACAGAAAATAACAGTTTTCATACAAACAGTCTTTTGGGAAAGAAAATGCCTTTTTTCTCAATTTAACAATTTTGGATTTATAGCGTTTTGGAACCAAACTCTTCAAATATACACTTTTAAAGCAACCAATGCTGTTATCTGAAACATGGAATTGCTTCTTTAGGACTTCAACTTGCACATTCTGCAAAAAAACGAAAATAACTAATTTTGAAAAAAAAAAAAACTTCAAAGTCGTTTTTCGCGACTTGCGTCTGGTTTTGCCATGCCTGGTCACAATTGTGAGTGATGCAAGTCACCCCGCTCACAATTTGTTTGATCTACTGCCCTCTGGAAAGAGGTACAGAAGCCTGCGCTCCCGCACCACCAGACTCACCAACAGCTTCATACACCAGGCTGTTAGGATGCTGAACTCTCTCCCCCCTCCACTCTCAGCTACATAACATCCTGGACTTTGGACCCACAATGGCTGCCTTGCACTACTCCACTTGCACTACTCCACTTGTACACTTGCACACTTTGCAACTTGTTGTTGTTGTCCTGTTGTCCTGAAAACACTTCTGAACACACTTCTGCTGCTCTTACATAACTTGCACCACTATGCCACTTACATACTTAGGTCAAACAGAAATACCTCAGCCATTTATTGGCCTGACTTTTGCACTATTATATTGACTGTCTACTGTATGCAAAATTGCACAATTTCAACCAAAATTTTGCTGCTCTTATTTCTTCATTGTATGTGCCTTCTTATTTACTTTTTATATTGTTTACTTGAATGTTATGTTTGTCTGTGGACTTAATTGGTAAAATATGTCTTGTCTCCACCGTGGGATAGTGGGAAACGTAATTTCGATCTCTTTGTATGTCTTGACATGTGAAGAAATTGACAATAAAGCAGACTTTGACTTTGACTTACATTGCAATCCCTGCTACATTGCTTGCTAGCTAGCTACATTGTTATTAGCTAGCTCAGTACTGCCGTTTAAAGTGATGTACATCGAAACTAAGCTGTAATGGGAGGTTTTTGGCTAGTAATGTGAGCATCTGCTATTAATTTGAATAATGCTTGAATTGCTTGAATGGACTGATGCTAATGATTTAGCACCTAGCCTACTGGAGGATGCAAAGGGGCCTGTTAGCATTGCCTGAATTGAATGCGACGCTAATGGTTTAGCAACTAGTCTACTTGAGGATATAATTGAGGAAATAATTGGACACTCCTTCACAGCCTCTTGCTTGCTATGTTAGCCTTTATGCACAGCTTCTCCCTCCCTTCAACAGCCTGGACTAAATTCACTTAACTCTAGTTCTGACTTATTGCGTTGCCTCCAAAGTCTACTGACTTAAAACTGCACTGTCTTGCCTTACTTTTTTGCACTTTACCAAATAATACCTGAACTCTCCTGAACCACAGGGTCAGTCCCTGCCCTGTCACCCTTATCACACAGCCTCACCACATTCATGTGGACCTTGTTTGTTATTTAGTATCTTTTTCATAGTATCTTTATTCTTATTGTCTAGTGTATAGGATCTTTATTCTTATGTTTCTATTGGATTCATATTGACAGTGATGACTGATGACAGTGTGATGACAGTGTGACATCTGTAGAGGAGGGCTTATCTCAATGAGATGCAAATGAGCACAATTGTCTTTCATTTGACTCAGGTGAGGTAACAATTTGCAAATCTATCAGGCCAGTTTTCTTAGTAAAAGGTTTTCAGAGGGGTATACATTCATTTGACCACAACTTATTCAAATATTATCAGATCTCCATTTGTGAGACATCATTGGATAGCTTTGAAACTACACTTTCAGAATTTGTGAATAACTCAAAATGTCTCTAGGGAGACATGTGGCTGGTTTTCATACGGCTGGTCACATATGGTTATAATTACGCTACTTAGTGCATCGTATGGTTATAATTATGCTACTTAGTGCATCGTATGGTTATAATTACGCTACTTAGTGCATCGTATGGTTATAATTATGCTACTTAGTGCAGTGGTTCTTAGAGAGAGTAGAGCCTGTTCATTTAAAAACATAGCCAGAGGACGTATTCTTGCTTTAATATAGCCTACATAGGCTTATTCTCAAATTCAGATTGCGTTAGGGGGACAGGATTATTAGCCAATTTCAATCGGACAATTTGACCGGAGAGATTTAATTTTGTTGGACATTTTATTTTTTTCCGGCCAATGTCCGTTAATTACCAGACAACGGAAACCCTGGCCACCCGTCAAACTCATTTCTACTGTTAGCCGTCATCTAGCATAGTTTAACGTTCCGGCTTTTGCTAACATCATACTGTTGTGTTAACCAAAGAATCTACGCTCATTCTTAAAGATGCATTCAATTCAAAGTCATGTCTAGTGAGACAGCTCTCTATTTAGGCAGTGAGGCAGCAGGTAGCTGTCTTCCATTTCGAACAGAGCCCCTGTCTCCTGCAATTGATGAGTCGCTTTGGATGAAATACATCACCTAATTGCATAAATGACTCACCTGGGAGGGGACTGAGTAGAGGCATAGGATTGGCTGATGAAGGGCTGAATTGACAGGTCGGAATCAGACTGGAGCCCTAGTACCTGGTTGAGGAGATCTAGCGCCCCCTCTGATGGCAGCACAGAATTGCACATGTTCAGCAGGGAGTACAGTACAGCTGGCAGCCATCCAGTACCAAGACGCATCCCACCTGAGAGAAACATGCAACAGCCCAGCTAAGAGAAACATTCAACAGCCCACCTGAGAGAAACATTCAACAGCCCAGCTAAGAGAAACATTCAACAGCCCAGCTAAGAGAAACATTAAACAGCCCACTTGAGAGAGAAACATTCAACAGCCCAGCTGGGAAAATAAACATTCAACAGCCGAGCTGAGAGAGAAACATTCAACAGCCCACCTTGGAAATTAAACATACAACATCTCACCTGAGATTGAAACATGCAACATCTCACCTGGACATGCTCCAGGGGGCATTAGGTGACTCCTTTTGACAAGGTGACTAGGTATAATCAATCCATTTGACAAGGTGACTGGGTATAATCGATCAATTTGACAAGGTGACTGGGTATCATCAATACATTTGACAAGGTGACTGGGTATAATCGATCAATTTGACAAGGTGACTGGGTATCATCAATACATTTGACAAGGAGACTGGGTATAATCGATCCTTTTGACAAGGAGACTGGGTATCATCAATACATTTGATTAGATTAGATTAGATTTAACTTTATTGTCATTGTGCAGAGTACAAGTACAGAGACAACGAAATGCAGTTTGTGTCTAACCAGAACTGCAAAAAAGCAGAAAAGTGCAATGTGATATACAAAGCAGGTGGTGCATGGACAGGACAAAAGATATAGTGCAGTGCAGACAATACTATACAGTTGTTTTCAGAAGGTGGTTTAGAGTAGTATAAATTAAATATAAGTATGTGCAGTGTATTAGCAGTAACCTTTTAAGAGCAGAATAAATATGGCTATGTAAAATGAACAATGTATGAACAACATGTACAGATATGTGCAATGTAGTGGTAGTACCAATATAGTAGTAGTAAGAACAATATAGATATATGCGGTGTATTAAAATAATATATTACAGAAAAAGTGAATAAATATGGATATTTAGTATGAACCATAAACCATAAACAGATATGTACAGCTATGTGCAGTGTGGTAACAGTACCATTTTAGTGCAGAAATAGTAACATTATAATAGTATTAAGAATAAGTGTATGTGTAGTAGAATATGGCTATGTATAAGTGTAATTACAGTATGTACATTTGTAAAAAAATAGACACTATGAATGGGATAGGGTAGTGCAGTTGTGGGGGGGGGGCTGAGGGATGTCTGCCTCCTTGATGTCCCTGTCAAGGCTGTCATGGAGATCAGTAAAGTATCTATCTATCTGGTCGTAGACACCTCAACAGGCACAGGCAAGGAGGCATCAGGCGGGGGCCGGGCGGGGGGTGATGGGGGCTAAGTTTGTTGGATGTCACCGGGATGCAGAGCTAGAGTTTAGTAGGGTGACAGCCGCAGGAAAGAAGCTTCTCTGAACCTGCTGGTTCGGGTGCAGAGAAACCTGTAATGCCTCCCTGAGGGGATGTGGTTGGGGTGAGAACAGTCTTTGATGATGCTGCGTGCCTTACGCAAGCATCGCTTGCCCTGGAAGGCCTCGATGGAGGGGAGTGAGGAACCGGTGATGCGTTGGGCAGTTTTCACCACCCTCTGCAGTGCTTTCCAGTCCCAAACTGTGACACAGAATCCAGGATCTGAGGAGACAGATGGACCTTCTTTAGTCTCCTCAGAAAGAAGAGATCAGGGTAGAGGTGTTGAGGGTCCAATAGAGGTCCTCAGAGATGTGGACACCCAGAAACATGAAGCTGGTGACGCGCTCCACCTCGGTCCCGTTGATGAGAATGGGTGTGTGTGTGCCAGCTTTAGTCTTCCTGAAGTCCACAATGAGCTCTTCAGTCAGAAGAGACGCTGGTGAGCCTTTTTGATCAGGGTAGAGGTGTTGAGGGTCCACAATGATCTTTAGTCCTCTTTGTGTTGACAAAACCAGGTTGATATCAGTGCACCACGATGTTAGGTGCTGGACCTCCTCCCTGTAGGCCATCTCATCGTTGCTATCAATGCACCGTGATGTTCGGTGCTGGACCTCCTCCCTGTAGGCCATCTCATCGTTGCTATCAGTGCACCGCGATGTTAGGTGCTGGACCTCCTCCCTGTAGGCCATCTTATCATTGTTGCTGATGAGACCAAATCACCGTAGTGTCATCTGCAAACTTGATTTGACAAGGTGACTAGGTATAATCAATCCATTTGACAAGGTGACTAGGTATAATCAATCCATTTGACAAGGTGACTGGGTATCAATCCATTTGACAAGGTGACTGGGTATAATTAGAGATGCACCGATTGCAATTTTTGGGCCGGTTCCGATTTTTCATAGAGTTTCACCTGCCGATACGGATTTTAACCGATTCCGATTTCATTTCTTCTGACCATTTTACAGCACACACACATAGTTATTTTCTATCTTTTCTTTAATAGAACATGTTCATATAGAAATGTAATCAACTTATCAATAATGAAATGGAAATGAAATGGAAAAGGAACCGTTGATTAGACAGAATCTTTTTCAAGTCCAACTTAAGCTGCAGTATCAAACTATAATGCCAGTGTAATTATAATGTCATATGCTATAATGCCAACTACAGTGTAGGACATTCATTTCACAGACTACTAATATAAATGCACTGTTATGGAACATCCATTTTTTTATTCTCACATCCAATATCCAACTAAAGATATAAGAACAATTTTCATGATACATTTGAACATGCTACCATGGAACATATTTTCATATGCATTGATGAATTTATGGGAGGGAGAGGGAAAAGTAGGAGTAGGCCATCACGCAAACACAGGGGAGGAGAAGTGCTAATAGCGATTAGGTGCTCCACCATATGAAAACAGCGCACGTCTGTTTTGCGGTGAAAAGTGAAACTTTATAGAAACTTTCAGAGACAGCTGATTCAGTATTCAGAGCATCAGTTTTCTTCATTGTAGGCTACATTGTAGGCAACTTTAACTTTTGTTTGCCTTTTTAATAGGCCATCGTTTGTTCATTTTCACGACATCACTTCTCAATCTGCTAGGCATAGCCCTAGTCTACGTACAGTAAATAGTTCTAGTATTTTTTTTTAAGTGGAGTAGAACTACTAGGGCTATACTACAGTATGTCGCTGCTTGTTGACATCTTATTATCATGTAGCCTATGATCGCTAAACTTTGATTCTTTTTAATGTCGCAATCGGTTAATCTCCGTTCAGCTGCGCTTGTGGTTCAGCTGTGGGCACGCAATTAGCGGCAGGGATGGGCGGTGATGAGCGATGTTTAAGTAGCCTATGAAGTGACAGCTTAGTAAATTCCACGCAATATGGCAAAGCACAGCGTTCGCTGCATAGAAAAACTCAATAGCCTATTAGCGCTTTCTGTGTACGTCCAAGGGGACAGGCGAATTCCCGGAAGTAGAAGAATCAATGGAGGCTGGAGGGACCACTTCTCTGCTAACCCCATAGAAGCCCATTCATTTTAGGATTTTTTTGAAATGCCATAACTTCATATAGCATATATCCTGTGCCGACATTGTAGCTTCTGTATTATCTACATAAACAATAGAAGGCAAAACAGGCTCAGCTACCTTGTATGTAACGTTGAGGTTCCCGTAAGAAGTATAGTTAACGAGTCCGGTTGTAGGGAAGCTAACGCACCGTAGGGAGATAACCGTATTGTTTGGATAAGAAGCTCAGTCCAGCCAGCACGGAAACTCATGAACAAAGCTATGTAGCCTACAATAGCATTGTATGTTAAGGTAAAGCATTGGAAAGAGGCAAGTAATTGAAAAACGGCACTAACGATAATCATTTGAGGTTTTCGATGGATTGACCGTAGGTCAGAAAAGTGTTAAGAAGATTAGCTTAGATAGATGATAGATAGATAGATACTTTATTGATCCCCATGGGGAAATTCAAGGGTCTCAGTAGCATACAGACATCACACACAACATGCACTTACAGCAGAAATGGTAAACATAAGTATAAGTATAAACATATAACTAAACTCCACTGTACAATAAAGACAGTAGAAGATAAGAAAGATAAGAAAACTAACAAAACTAAATACTAAATACACTATATAAATTAAATTAAGAAAGTCCAATGTGCTTGAGGGTGATCAAGCATAAGATGCTTGTAGTGACAGGGCCGGGACTGGTAAGGTGCTAAAGGGAGTGAGTGTCATGGTGAAGGTGCAAAAGTAGTCCAACCATAGTCCTTTAGTTATGTGTGCATCAGAGGAGGCTCCTTCATTGAGGAAAGGGAGGAACACCCAATTTCAAAGAAAATAAAAAATATATAAAGTGAATTACTAATCTGATAAATTACTGTTAATATTACTATTTTTAACACTTTGAATGAACAAAATCGTTCCCCTAGGTCAAATTGCCAACAGCACCCCCTATCGCTATTGAAAATTACTGTATGGAGGAGCTTCCTCCTCAAGCCCCTTATTGAAGTCCATTATAAACGCCTCGGACCCCAGCGGCTCGTGAATCACGTCGTTTTCAATGGCCAAGGGAGGAAGCTCCTCCGTACAGTAATTTTCAATTGCGATAGGGGGTGCTGTTTTTAGCGGCAACGGTTCAAGAACGTTATCTGCAGTCTACGAATCTTATGTTGAACGGAAAGCTTGTTTGTTGTTTGCTCGTGAAATAAACTGTATAATGGAATCAGAGGACAATCTCAAATCTTTTATACATTCAAATACACTGCGAATACACTGATGTATGATGAATGTTTATCAAAGCAGGAAGACCAGCTCCAAAAATTCATATTCCAAAACAAGATGGTAAGGCTAGTGTAGGCTACTGAATGCTACATAGTCAGACAAATAGGCTACTTATGGCTAACTGGTAACGTTAGCACAGAAAACAATCAGCCATAGCCTACTGCTGGCCTGTCACATACGTGGACAGTTCACTTGGTGATAAAAAAATTTTGGATAGTTATGCGTTGTTATAATCATCCAAGTTATGCCTTAACTAAACAATTGTTAAATAAGGTTCTTGTTGTTATGTTCTTGTTTTCACCGTTCTAAATGTATCTTTGGATGGTAACATTGTTAATGAATGTTTCAGACCATGATGCATTCCTTTAATGACGTCTTCAATAACATTTGCCTTTCGAGTATGCTTTCATAAATTCCCACTTAGCTATTACAACCTGTCTTTAAATTATAGGGATTTGGCTTTAAAAACCATAGCATGTTACAAATAACCACATTTAAGGTCTATTTTTAATGGTAAATAGTTACATGGTTTTATAGAACAAGTGTCTATTTTTATTATTATAGACTTTTCTGCCAATGTATTACACTGAGCAAAACCTCCAGACTTTCCGTAATTTTGCACATCTGGAAAACAGTATTTCATAACAAGACCTACATATCTTCCCTGACTTCCCAGACCTAAATTTACATTTATTTACATTTACATTTATTAATTTAGCACTATTATCCAAAGTGACTTATATATTTAAATTATATTACAAAGTCCATTGTGCCCCCCCCCAGACCCCCCCGAGAATGTCAGAACAGCATTTATTGCACAACATTGCCAGTTAAAATGCTACATAGTACATACTGCTGCTATAAATGTGTCTGGGTAGGCGGCCTACATACTCTATTGTTCACATATGCCACCAACACCATCACAACCTCACATTTGCCACTAATGCCAATCAAGCAGACATTCCTTCCTCCGTTATTTTTTTAACCACCAGCCGCCACTGGTGTGCATGGCAAGGTGCTCAAGAGAGTGAGTGTCATGGTGAAGGTGCAAAAAGTAGTCCAACAGTGCAACAGTGCAAGAGTAAGGTCTAGAGACCAGCATAAATAATATGGTCAAATAGGAGAGTAAAGTATAATGTAGACAAGGTAAAATAAAAAACTATTTCAGTGCAAGAACAGGTTGAGGTTTTGTAGCAGAAGCCTGACCCGCAGCCATTGATCATGTGTGCTAATATAGCATGAAAAACAGTGTAGCAGTAAAACAGTAGTGAAAACATTAGTGTGTACATTGGTAAAACAGTAGTAAAAAGTAGTAAAGCAGTAGTGGGCAGTCAGTAGGGCTGTCACTTTTGTGAAAAAATCCTGTTCGATTTTTGAGACATAAGTGTTCATTGAATCGATTGTAAAATCGATTTTTTATGTCTAAAGACGTTTCCATTTTCAACGCCAAATATAGGCCAATCCACAAACAACTAACAGGCGCAAGCCAGCAATATTTCTGATGATTTATTGGCGTGAAGTTTCGTGCACAAGGACAAACAGGAGTGCAACATTCTCGAAAAACAATAAGCCGAGTGGACTGCCATTACATCAGTGACAAACATGACTGCAGGTTTTCACGTAGCTGTGTCTGTGTTTACGATTAGAAATGTCAAACAAATTTCGCCTACGTAGAACTCGATTTAATTGCACAGTTTGCATAGCCTACCGCTTTGTTCTTCTCCATAGTTTGATATACCAAAAATCCAAAGTACTTCCACATCGAACTCATCAAGTTATTAGGGCCTATCACTCGTCTCTCTACATGTCGCACAGGTTGATAGCGTTGTAGCAAAACACGAGCTGCACAGCAGCTGATTGAAACAGCTGTTTCCGGTGCGTAAAATTGGTGGGAATTTTCTTTTTAGCTTTCGCAATGCTTACTGCACTTCGGAATTCTTTTATATTCTTATATTCTTGTTTGTGAATTTTGTTACATCTATCCTTTTTGTTTGTTTAATTCGTTTAAAATTAATAGTGTACATATTCGGTTAAAATCGATTCCCTATTTTAGTTTTCGAAACTTGTGTTGTTTGGTCCAATCGATTGTGCAATCAATTTTCGAACGTAAAGTGACTGCCCTAGCAGTCAGTACTCAAACATGGAGAGGGTGGAGAGGCAGACAGACTAAGCAGAGAAGTCTATCTCTCCTCTTCCCTTTAGTGAGGCATTGAACAGTTCAATGGCCCTAGGAACAAATGACTTCCTCAGCCTTTCAGTTGTGCATGGCAGTGAGCGAAGTCTCCAGCTGATCAAGCTCTTGCTTTTTGATAGTGCTGTAGAGTGGGTGACACTCATTGTCCAAGATGTTGATCAGTTTGTTTAGGGTCGTTTTGTCAGATATTGAAGTGATGCACTCCAGTTCAGCTCCCACTACAGAGCCAGCCTTCCTTACCAGCCTGTCAAGTCGCCCAGCATCCTTTTTCTTTGTGCTTCCTCCCCAGCATACCACTGCATAGAAGAGGGCGCTGGCCACAACAGACTGGTAGAACATCCTAAGGAGCTTGCTGCACACATTGAAGGACCGCAGCCTCCTTCTAGTGGCTGCTTCCAGCTTCTAGTGCTAGGTAGCAGTGCTAGGCTATAACTTTTTTGTTTGTTTAACCATGACTGTTTTTGAAGATGATCATGTGTGGTAGTTTCAACATTAACACGACTTGATATCACTTGTAAGGATGATATTAATAATAATACTTAAATAAATGTTTAACTTTGATGACTTTGAAGGCAAAGGAAGTGTGAGAAGAATTTCTGTGTAGCCTATCTATCATATGATTTAGTTTGATGGCTTACGTCACAAAGTTAAGTGCGAGTCTGCGCAGTACTGGGGGGACCAATGAAAAATCGTTCAATTTGACTCAGTGCCCTCCCATTGAAATCGACGGAGTCTGTTCGTCCATTTCTTTTACTGTCTATGTGTACGTCCAGCCCTGAGTGTTGGCCTGGTTGCTAGCTTCTTTAAACTTTGCAAACTCAGGGTGTTACAATTGCAGCAGGCAAGTGTATTTGACCGGCATAAAATCGGCATGTCTCAGACTGACCGGCCGGTCACCGGTCATGGCCGATCACGTGAAAATCGGCCAATTCCGGTCACTAGCCGAAAAAACATAACTTCAGCTGGTTTACCCAGTTTACGATGGTGATTCAACTGGTTTTGCTTGTCGTACCACCTCAAGCTGGTCATTTTAGTTGGTGTTGCTGGTCTACATTGCTGGTTTAACTGGCCATGCCAGCTTATGTTGGTCATTCTAGCAAACCAGCATGACCATCTTACAACAACAACATCAAGCTTGGCAGGCTGGTGTGAGATGGTCATGCTGTATCCGACATGAGGTGGGACAGGGCAGAGTGAAGTGCCGTAGAGATGGCATCCTCTGTGCTCCTGTTCTGACGGGTCCAGTGAGGGTGGTAAGCAGCAGTGGCGCCGCTAGGCGTAATCCTGTACGCACTGTGCGTACAATTTTCTCACGGCTTTATTTGTGAAATCATTCAATATTATCCTACAACAATAAAACAAACTTGTGTGACAACTAGCCTATATTTATTTACTCGTGCAATATGAATATAGGCATTATTCCGAATAAAACTGGAATATGGTGTGCAAACCATAGACTATAAATTTATGAAAACGTAACATTATAACATGATAACGATTGACCTGTGGCAGTTTTCAGGCGTGGCTTTGGATGGGTCAATTCTGGCGCTTAAAAACAACGTTCTATTCATTCATAGAATAGCCTAAATCATCATGAAAAGAAAACAACAGCAGATTAATATTTTTCAGGCATTTAACAACGTTAAAAGACGTACTGTTAGCAGTGATGCAGACACTGACAGCAGTGAGAGATTGTCCTCTACTGTCACTTCAGGAAGTGGACACCCGAAGTAGATGAGGCTCTGAGAGACTGCTTCGAGTGTACTGACTGGAGTGTGTTACAGAATGGAGAGGACTTAGAGGAGGTCACACAGTGCACAACTGACTACCTGAACTTCTGCATGGACATTGTTGTTCCCACCAGAACTGTACGCTGCTTTCCCAACAAAAAAGCCTTGGATAATCAGCAATGTCAAAACCCTTCTTAAAGGTAAACTAAGCAGTATTGGCAATTTCCTTTCTGTTTTCTCGGTTTTTGCTTCTTTTTCGCTGGCTCTGTCATGACGAATGTCTGAGAAACTCGTTACCTTTTTCTAGCCGGTGCCTGGCGTGTATGTGTATTTGAATGCAGTAAAGCAATTCGTTACACTCGTTATACTTCCTGACACTGAGGCCGTCGGCCCGTCGGCCCGCCGGCCCACAGTTGCAAGGGTGGTTTTTCCGCTCACAGGCGCTAGGGGGAAGCGAGACGGCCACCATTCACCCCGACATTCACGAAAAACTATGCGAGTTACTGCCTTCTTTGTCTTCATCCATCACTAAAATTATAGTTCATGTGGGGTCAAACGACACTGCCCGTTGTGAGTCGGAACTTACAAAAAAAAAAATTCTGGCTCTTATGGGGTTTTTGGAACAATGTGGAAAGTCGATCTTTTTCTCAGGCCCAATTCCCACTGTAGGACGGGGAAACGAGCGTTTCAGCAGGATTCTTAGCCTCAATGACTGGCTTCAGCATACCTGCAGAGAGCGCGGGGTGCGTTTTATTGACAATTTTAGGGTGATTCTTCAATTGGAGGCAATTTTGCCATCTCAAATTTTAAATTATAAAATCAGGAAAAATTTGGTTTAAATTATGCCAAGACAATGCTAACATACTTTAATATGAAGGTATAATGCTGGCCACAACCGAGTTGAAATATATTTAAAATAATTTATATTTATTTGCCAACTGGCATTACAAAATGTCATTCCCATCACAACATCAAAAACTTGAAAATAAATAAAATGATCTAACAAGGAGATAATTTAAACTCATTCATGTTGTAAACATTGTTAACCATCAACAATAAGTATAAATTCAAAATGTTCACATTCAGCAAATTACATATATTTTGATATTCTCACCATCAAAATGTGATTCTCTGTGTTCAACAAAGTACACTTTTGTTTAATTTCTGGAAAAGTAGTTTTAGATATTTTTTCTTTGAATATGTGGATAAGTATTTCATTAAGCTTTTCATGTAGCAGCTCAATATTGACGATAAAGCTATTTTTAAAGTATTTTTACTGTAAATTAAGTAACGTGGCGGTAGGGTTGGGTATCGTTTGGGTTTTATCCGATACTGGTGCTAAATCGATACTTTTAAAATGGTGCCGGTGCCGAAACGGTGCCTGAACCGGTACTTTGTTTTTAAAATGTTTTAAATTAAAATGGTCTAAAGCATGAATTGCTTTTTTTTATTGATAAGACAAATTTGAACATGAAATTGAATTGTTATATTCAATTTACTATCAATATCTCAATGCTCCTACGAATAATACATTTAAACGTTAAAACAGCTTGCCATGCATGCACACACAATGGTGAGCTCTGCTTTCAAGTTTACCCAGTGTAGGCGGTTTGCCATAATGTATGTTAAAACCGCTTGCCATAAAACTGCCAGGTCATGGACAACGGCATTTGCAAGCAAGCTAATCTAACAGGGACTCTATTTTCCAGTTAATTCAGTGTGTTCCCAAATGCTTCAAGAAATTTCATGTCTTAACCCATAACACGCAGTAGTTTTGAACATGTTAGGCTACAAGTGTTTTGTGTTTAGATTCCCAGCGCTAGCCTAGTAGGCATTTTAAAAGCAACTATGGCTCTGCGCTAACATCAGTCAACTGAGTTTAATTAGCGATAACGTAGCCTACGGAGATGGTTTCGTAGCCTCTTTGACAGCTCAGTGACATCAGGTATGTAACCTACATATTTATGTTTTTGCCAGCTAACTTTTAACATGATCTTCATATTCATTGTGATGCTATATGGGCATCATGCACATGAAAGATTAATATCATGCCATTATGTTGTTTAATACCGTGAAATAAAGTTTTCACCTTACAACTTTGCTGATAACATTTCAAATAAATGTCAGTTAGCGCATTAGCAAGGATATTGTGTAATGTATAGGCTAGCCTACTGTTGATGTTGTTTCATAGCCTTTTGCTTGTGTGTAGTTAGGCCCACTGCTAGATTTTGACAGGAGCTCGCAATATCGCTTTAAAGTAAGCTACTTGGGCTCACACAAGCTGTCAAACACTGTCCACTCGCCTATGTGGTGCACCCCTCTGGTTTATACATCCAGTGTTTATCATATGTTAGCTAACTGTATCTAGATATGTTGCTATCAGAGCAAGACGTTAGAGATGGCGCATGACATGCAGTGATGCCTTGTATAATTTTTTTTTTTTAAAAACGCTATTTAAGCACCGAAATGAGGCACCGAAATCCACGTTGTTATTCGATGCAGTTACTACCGTTTGTGTCAGCACCGGTGCCCAACCCTACGTGGCGGTAATGACATAGTGTTTTGGTAATGACAAGCAATGAAAAAATGGGAATGTTTGAATAGACAAAAATAGGGACAAAACTAAACCAGAAACCTCTAAAAAATATTCTAGAGAATCACATGAAACAATGGCATAAAACAGCAGAAAATATGAAAATACAGACCATAACTATATTGAGATTATTACCGGTAGGAAAAAGATGGCATGGTTTAACAATGCATATTTCAGGCCTAAAATGAAACCTCCTTGAAATATGGATTATTTAAGTTTTTTTTTCTTTTTGTTGTTTAATCTGCATCCCTAGGAAGATACAAATAAATGTTTCATGGCAACTGGTCATTGACAATTCTTAGGTATACTTCCAATTTTAAATGCATGCTAGAGTGGACATCTGTAAAAGTTAAGGTTAAGTCAGTATAAGGTTAAATATTTGCATAAAATATTTGTAGGCCTAGCATTTATTATTGTTCCTTGACTGACAGAAAAAAGAGGTCTTCCTATACTTTTCCCCTGTATTCTCTAGACCTTTCTGCTAATGTCTTGGGAGTCATGCTGGTTGAAAAAAAAATAGGGTAAATTAGTTTTAGGAAGTAAGGTATCTCACTTGAGTTTCATTGCAACATCACACCATTAGGCTTCTTTAGCTTAATTTCTAAACAGATGATAAAATATAGAAGGTGAAACAGAAAACTTGTCATTACCGCCATCACCTGTCATTACCGCCATCACCATCATGACAAGTTTTGTGTTGGTAATGACGGTTGCGGTAATGAAATTTTTCATCTTATTTCAGGAAAAAAGATGCTAGGTCATGGATTTGCTAACATCATTCATCAGCTACATAAATAATGTGAATATTTCATTTTTTTCATAAAAATATTGCTGCAACAGCATTTATGGTAATGACGCTGTCTACTAAGTCTACTCCATGATCAGAAGGAACACATGATTAAATTACTTACTTTTTCAGACATCAGATATCACTCTTCTCTCATGGCTGACATGTGCTTCCCTGTCACTATTCATTTCCATGGTTACAGCACAAACAAGTCTTATCCTAAAAAAATCCTAGTAGTAATCATAGACTGTCGCGGTAATGATGGTATTGTTGGGGGACAATACTAAATTGTTAAAAATATTCACAAATTGTATAGATGTGAACCAAAATAATGCATAAAATGCATTTTTTTTAGTTACTATTTAAACATATGTTGTGATTTTTTAATGAAATGATAACATTTAATCACATTTTAAGAGCAGAAAAGTTTGAAAGTCTAGGTAAATCATAAAGATTTTAGTGTATTACTTTTTTTGGTGGTGCAATAAACATTATTTGAAATAACTAAACTATTTATTTTGTAATATAGTATTTCTAACATGAATTTATAACCTGGGGACATAAAAGTTCCCCTAATTGAAGAATGACCCTTTAATGTGTTTTGGCACAAAGACAGCCTTTTTAAGCCCGATGGAACTCACCCAAACCGTATGGGCGCACGTATGCTGGCAGCAAATATTCTATACACGGTTCAGATGACCCCACGCCGTTTCAGAAACGATTGACTGAATGCAGCAGCAGAGCTTCCTGCTTCTGATGCCGTATTGTATCCGGCCAAGAAGGCAGCCAATATCGGTAGCCCCCCCTCCTGTTCCGTCCAGGTATCACCTAAGTGATAACTTAAGTGTTCTCCCAACATTCTACTATTAACCATTTACAGGCCTCCAAGACAGTCAGTTAAAATATTTCTAGAAGAATTTTGTGAACTACTGTCAACTATTTGCTTAGAGTTTGACTCTATAATTCAGAGAACACCAATGCAAGGGATTTTATTATGCTCATGGATACATTTAGTTTAACACAGCATGTACAGGAGCCAACACACTCCCATGGTCATACTCTTGACCTTATCATCACCAAAGGTCTCACTGTGTCTACTAATGTCATGGATTTGGCTATATCTGATCACTTTTGCATTTTCTTTGATGTGTACATGTCACCCTGTTTAGAGAATGTGTCTAGGACTGTTGGAAAGAGAGTCATAAATGAGAACACCACTGCCCTTTTTGAGCAAGCGCTCTCCCGAAACCTACCTCAAATCTGTGACTCGGTAGATGACTTGATGAACAATTTGACATCAAGGATGAGACAAATCATAGATGACATTGCTCCAATGAAAGTTAAAAAAGTCATAAACAAGCAAAGTGCTCCCTGGAGACAAATTCCAATGGTTAAACAAAAAAAAAGGGAATGCAGGAAAGCCGAGCGAAAATGGCGCAAATCCAAACTGCACATTGACCAACAAATTTATAAAAACATGCTAAAGTTGTATAATTATGAAATCCGCAAGGCAAGGGAGACCTTTTTCTCTGAGATTATTAGCAGGAACATAAATAATGCCCGTGTGCTCTTCTCTACTGTTGAGAGGCTAACAAACCCTCCTACTGGCACAACACCGGAACTTCTCTCAGATCACAAATGCGAAGAGTTCGCAGCCTTTTTCAATAATAAAATTGAAAAAATAAGACTGAACATAAAAACGCAGCTGCACACAACTCATGTTTTGGAACTACCACCTACCGAAAGAGGACCCATACACCAAATGTCAGAATTTAGTTCCATCAACCATGAGAGTCTAATTAAAACCGTTCAAAATCTTAGCTCTGCTACCTCCCAACTGGATACCTTCCTCAGTAGTCTTTTTAAATCTGTTTAAATCTCATATCAACAGATGTACTTCAGATCATAAATACATCACTACAAACTGGTACCTTTCCCAGATCCCTAAAAACAGCAGTCGTAAAGCCCTTACTCAAAAAGAGTAACGTGGATCGCTCAGTACTGAGCAACTACAGACCAATGTCAAATCTTCCTTTTATTGGTAAAATAATTGAAAAAACTGTTTTTAACCAATTGACTGCTTTTTTATCATCACATAGCTATTTTGACGATTATCAATCTGGCTTCCGTACTAACCACAGCACAGAGACAGCTCTTGTAAAGGTGATAAATGACATCCGTCTGAACACAGATGCAGGTAAAACAACTGTCATGGTATTATTGGACCTCAGTGCAGCATTTGATACTGTCGACCACCAGATACTACTCCATCGACTGGAGCACTGGGTCGGTTTTTCAGGTGCTGTCATAAAATGGCTACAATCTTACTTACAAGGCAGGAGCTACTTTGTAGCCATAGAAAATTTCACCTCAAAACCAGCAACCCTGAATTGTGGTGTTCCTCAGGGATCGATCCTAGGCCCCTTATTGTTTAATCTTTACATGCTCCCACTCGGCCAGATTCTCAGGAAAAATTCAATGTGTTACCATAGCTATGCAGATGACACTCAAATTTACCTTGCTATGTCTCCCAACGACTATTCACCTCTCGACTCTCTCCATCAGTGTCTTGACCAGATTAATACTTGGATGTCACAAAACTTTCTTCAGTTGAACAAAGACAAAACCGAGGTCATTATTTTTGGGAACAGAGAGCAAAAATCCAGGGTTGCTACTCTACTTTGCACAAATGGACTTCAGGTAAAGGATGCTGTAAGAAACCTTGGCATAATAATTGACAATGACTTGAGTTTTAATAACCATGTAAAATCAGTCACTAAATCAGCATTTTTTCACCTGAAGAACATTGCAAAATTGAGGAACCTAATGTCAAAGAGTGACCTAGAAAAACTTATTCATGCTTTTATTTCAAGCAGGATAGACTACGGAAATGCCCTTTTAACTGGGATTTCCAAAAAAACTATAAAGCAATTACAAACTATACAAAATGCAGCTGCTAGAGTGCTAACTAGAACTAAAAGAAATGAGCACATCACCCCTATCCTGAGGTCCTTACACTGGCTTCCTGTCATCTATAGAATTGATTTTAAAGTTTTACTTCTTGTTTTTAAAGCACTAAATGGCATTGGACCAAAATATATACATGACATGTTCATACAGCATACCCCAGCCAGATCACTGAGGTCTCAAAACAAAAATCTTTTGGTTCAAACAACTGCCAAAACAAAACGTGGTGACTCAGCTTTTAGTGTTTATGCAGCTAAACTATGGAACAAACTGCCAGAAGAGATCAAAAATGCTCCCACAGTTACCATTTTTAAATCAAAACTAAAGACCACGCTCTTCAGTGATGCATATCATTAACATTGCTAATGTTTTCCTTTTAGTATGTATACATTTATTTTATTTCCTATCTCTTTATCTTTTTATATCTTTTTATTTTTTATCTTTTTATCTATTTCACTCTCCTTGTTCTTTTTTAATACATATGTGGTTTTATTGAATGTCTTTTATTGCTGTCATGTACCTTTTTACTATAAACTACACTGCTGTCTCCTCTCTGTAAAGCACATTGAACTGCTTGATGTAAGAAATGCGCTATACAAATAAAATTGCCTTGCCTTGCCTATATGTCGAAGATTTCTACAGAGGGGTTTGTTGATATTATATATATTAGATATATATAGATTTTTTAGGGCTAGTGACATCATTTTCTGATTTACAGGATAACAAAAGTAGATATTCATAAATCCCTCTGTAAATGTTTCCCCATCTAATATCTGAACACAATGAAAACATAATTTTGAACCTGGCTGTATCCAATGCTCAGGTTTCGTGCCTTAAAATGTATGCAAATTAGCACATATTTAATTAGATAATGCCTAATTTGCATATGTAAACATTAAATTACAGCAAACTTGTAATACATTTTTTTCTCATATTAATGTAAGTAATCAACTGGGGAAGTTTCATAGTGATATCTGCTTGTTAAAAATGTTACCCTATTCACCTGTAGTGTCTCTCGCCTTAAGTGTTAGTTAAGCATATTCTTTATCTTCTACTGTCCTTATTGCTTAGTTGTGTTTTTATATTATATACTTTAATTACTCTTTCTGCTGTTAAAGAATGTGTTTGTGTTGTCTGTATGCTGCTGAGACCTTGAATTTCCCCTGGGGATCAATAAAGTATCTATCTATCTATCTATCTCTATCTGTCACTTCTAGCAGCAGGGATACTGGACGATCACCAGTCCTCTGCTGCATCTCTGAAGCTAACAATTGTCGCCATCTAGGTGATCCTGCTTCAGACTGGTTTAAAAGAAATGAATTGTCGACACAGGCACAGCAGCCAAAGCGAACAGTAGGCCTATGTGACAGTGACAGTGGAGCGGACAGCTACACGAGCCTGGGCAGTGTGTCTTCTTCTAGTGAAGATGTGGGTGAATCCCCCTTGGTCCCTAGCATTGATGTGACCTCCGAAGCTAGCCTGTTACATTCTCCTGCTTCGCATATTGGTGATGACTGCCTAGCAGTCCTATCTACACTGCAATCATCCGTGGTGTTTATAGATGATATCGGCAGTGTTAAAGCTGATGAACTGAACTGATTCTGTGAAGCTTAAAGTATTACAGTCACGTTTCAAACCCCCTAGAGGTTGGACAGCTCCAAGTAGAAATATTTGTGGGAAGCAACGGAAGATGCCAGAGGAGTTTTTCGACGAGGGCCTTTACCCCACTCTGCGTTATAGCCAGAGTGTTGATGGCGTTTTTTGTGTTTCATGTATGATTTTCTCATCTGAGGACGTGGTTTTGACAACAAAGGCTCTTACTGACTGGAGCAATGCCAAAAGAAATGTTTCGAGACACTTGGGAACAGCAGCACATACAAGTGCCCAACTACGCGCAGCTGAGTTTGTCAACATTGCCTCGGGAAAGAGCCAGTCAATCTGCTCCAGGCTGGATCACTCACACCAGCAAGCACTAGAGCGGAATAGGTATGGACTCAAAGCCATCATCGATCTTGTGGCCACTTGCAGACATCAGAACATACCTACTCGTTGCCACACCGACGAACGCAGCAATTTCCAGGCGATTTTGAAATACCGTATGAAGGGAGACGAGATGCTCAGACAGTATGTCAACAACGCACCAACCAATGCGAAATATACTAGTCATCAAATTCAAAACGACCTCATTGAGCTCTGTGGAAGACACATACTAGGGGAAAATATCCAGAAATGCAAGGATGCCAAGTGGTTTTCTCTTTTGGCTGATGAGACTACGGACATCAGTAACTCTGAACAAGTGGCCTTTGTCATTCGGTATGTAGACTGTACTGAGAGCTACTCAGTCAGAGAGGACTTTTGGGGATTTGTTTCTACATCTGTCACTACAGGGGAGGCCTTAACACAGCATTTGATGACCCGGTTAGGAGAGCTTGGCTTAGATCCTACCAATATCGTTGGGCAGGGGTATGACGGTGCGGGTAATGTCAGCGGGAAAGCACGCGGCGTTCAGGCACGCATTGCAGCACAATTTCCCGCAGCAGTTTATTATCACTGCAGAAACCATGCACTTAACCTAGCGATTGTGCACTCTACTAGGATCAGGGTTGTTCGTAACACTCTAGACACTGTTCAAGAAATAGTGAGCTTTATTACAGCCTCACCAAAGCGCATGCATATTTTCATGGAAAATAGCAACAAAAAACGGCTGCAGAAATTCTCAGACACCCGCTGGTCTCAGCATGATGCATGTATGTCTACAGTCATTGAAAGCTACGAGGACATTTTAACTACGATGGTTGAGTTAAAGACACGGAGACGGCAATTGCAGCTCTAAAGGGGGTTCACTCTTTATTACGACATCCCGTTATTACGACAACCCTCTATTACGACATACCGTTATTACGACATGCCTCTATTTAGACATGCCCCTACTCTGACTTTTTTTAGTACCGCTATTCCGACATTACCAATCCTCATTTTCAATTTATCTCAGTTCCTGTATCCTATCAAATTCCAACATCCTAGATGCATGGATGAGCTGTAGTCATGTCATCTGCACCTGCAGCTACATCAACAATCCACCCGCCATCCACTCCAAACAATGTTTTTCCCAATAATTGATATCGGCACACATTTCAGTCAAAACCTTAGGTGATTTTGAACTGGCCATGTGAATAAATGTTACACATTATATGTAAAACACAGGTAGCTCTCCTCATTTTATTCTCTAAGCTCTCAGGGGAAAACGGTCGGAAACTCCATGCATCAAACAAACTCTGTGCATGCAGGCCACCTATATTAATTCATTAATTGGCCAATTGCGCAAAGACGGGCGGAATTCTTGCTCCAGTAGCCTAAACCACTTCAGTGAACGTTCAAATAACCCACAGAGTTCAGTGTCCATCAGGGTGTTCAAACTGGGTGTGCGATATATTCAAGTTGCTTATATTGCATTTTAGAGGACAATGATAAAGCCATGTGCAACGCATTTTGGCTTGCCAGCAGGTTGGATAAACTCAATTTACTACACAATAATGTAGGCTAGGAATATATCTTTTATATGTCATGCTTGCAGTTGTTGAATTGCACATAACATGTCTGCATATTTATTTAGTCTTTCTCTCGACTCTAGGCTAGCACATGCATTATCATGGCCCTATAATTGTGCAAAGACAGGCGGGATATCCGACGCTCCTTTTACAGTAAACCACTTCACAACGAACGTTCAAATAACCCCCAGAGTTCAGTGTCCATCAGTCCCAACATTTAGAAAAATAATCGAAAAGTCCAAGCGTGAATTGGGTGTGTTTTGATTTTGAGAGAGACTGGAGAAGGGCCGTATGTCTCACAGCAACTGCGATAACCTTGTTTCTTGAAGGCTATCCTAACCTCCAAATATCCACATCTAATGAGGGTCGGCGACTATCCAATACCCAATACTATTTGCAATACCCTCGATATGCATATTATTGGAAAGTTTAGTTTATGGCCGTTCGTGTGAGTATAATAACTTAATTTTGTAAATTTTACCAAAACGACTGGTTTCGCCTTGCAGGGTCACATTTCATTTGTTGTCTTATCTTTTTTTATTCAAAACAATTCGTAGGTATCTATACTCAAGTCTAATTACCACCAGACACAAATAATCATCACCTAGGTTAAATCTTCTCTCTCTCTACAAAATCTCTTCCTCTGAGATGCACGCGCTATAGGCTATAATTTAGACTACCCGACATTTCAAATGTGACTCTCTAATCAACTTGTTTTAGCTCTTAAACACGAAAAATACAATGTTCAACGGAGCTGGTGTGTGTGAGGCACACTCTTAAAGACGCGACTAACCTTTCGGTTTCATTCGGTTAAAGTTCTTGTGCGTAGGCTATTATAGAATCCAATGCTGTCGATGCCCCTGCTATTTATCAATGTTTTTTTGTTTTATTGTTTTTTTGCCATGAATTGTCTGAGCTGTGATGAAATCGTGAGTTGGGACGATTACTGTAGACCTAGGCTATAGTGCCCATATTGGAATAAAAAAAATAAAGGCCCACCCTAGGCCTACTTTGCAAAAGTCCACTCCGTTGAAAAATCCTGGCTATGGCACTGTTAATGACCTCGTGTCGGAATGGCAGGACGTTTGAAAAAAGGTCAAGTGCCGCTACTCCGACAATGAAAAAAAAAATGTCGCAGTAGTGGGACGCTTGAAAATTAATGTTATGCCGCCACTTCGACAATTAGACGCCAATGTCTAAGTAGCGGCATGTCGGAATAGCAGCATGTAACCGCTCTAAAGCATCCTCCCTCACAAGAGCCATGGAGTCATATGAGTTTATCATATGCCTAGTTGTAGCACAGGAGTTGGTCTTGCTTTGCCACGTCTTAAAGCACAATATCTCCTACCCAGAAAATTGCAACATTTGACACAGAGCATTTGGGAGGAAATAAAGGTGGAGTATGCCGCCCTGATGCCAAATGTTGAAAGTGCAGATGTGGAGCTTGAGCTGTGGAGGCAGCACAACATAGGCCTTCATACACATTCAATCAGTGACGTCTGCCAAGTCTTGTCAATGACTGCAGACTTTTACCCTAACATTCACGCGGTGATGAAGATTCTGTTGACTATGCCTGTTTCTACTGCCAGGGCTGAACACTCCTTCAGCTGTCTACGACGATTGAAGACATACCTCAGGAATACAATGACTGACAAGCGTTTGACTGGACTAGCACTGATGCATATCCATCCAGAAATTGAATTGGATGCGGAATCAATTTTGTTGGAGTTCGATGCAATGGGAAGACGCAGGATGAATTTCCAATAGGTAGTGATCTAAGTTCTGACTTCACTTGTATGTGCATCAATTCATTATTAGGCTAGGCTAGAGTTATCTGTAAAGCCACGAGTTAGCCTATCAATAATAATAAAATAAAAAAGGCCAAACTCGTATGATTACTATTGTTAAAACAATCTATTATTGTTTTACTTTATTATTTGTAGGCCTACACATTTGCACTTTTATTATTAGATGTTATGATGTAGTCTAGGTCTACACATGTTTAAAATGTTGATTTGTTTGCTTTTGCTTTCCTCTGTAGGCTTATTTAAAAAAATAAAGCACTATTTGGAACAGGGATTAAGTTAATGCATAGAGCAGACTTCTTTTCTTTCCCTTTTTCGCGAGTTGGGCAGTGAAGTTATAATGCGCATAAGGTAGGCTATGCTCACCTAATTTGAGCCAGAGCCGCTTGCTCTGTAAAGGTATTTCTGTCCTTCCCAAACTACGTTAAAATAGTGTGTTTAGAAACCATAATTGTAAAAAAATCCCGGAGATATCTCCCTCATCACAGTTTATGTAAAGGTTTTTCTTAGGCTCAATAAGGAGAGAGCAAATTTTGTAAATAAGATCGGGTATTTTTTTTGGGGGGGGGGCTGGGTGGTGCGTACTATGGAATACAACCCTAGCGGTAAGCTGGTAAGCAGGTCTTGAGATGGGCTAGGACCAACCTCTTGAAGCACTTCATGATGATGGGGGTGAGTGCAACTGGACGGAAGTCATTAACCCTCTACTGCATGAATTATCACATACACTTAAAAAAAAATGTAATGCATTTTTTTTACTTAAAATGGTTTAAATAATAGAAATGTTGAAAAAAATATGACAGTATAGTGCAGTGATCCTCACTATTTTTTTCACAAGAGCCACATTGGCAGTGCAAAATCAAAAGAAGAGCCTCTTTTACGACAACATACTAAGTCACCTTTGCAAATGTGCATTTCTACATATAAATTGGACATCCCACAAAAAAGAAATAACACAGCCAATACTGGGTAACGTTACGCTGGGTAAAGAAATAACAGCCAATACTGGGTAACGTTACGCTGGGTAAAGAAATAACACAGCCAATACTGGGTAACGTTACGCTGGGTAAAGAAATAACACAGCCAATACTGGGTAACGTTACGCTGGGTAAAGAAATAACACAGCCAATACTGGGTAACGTTACGCTGGGTAAAGAAATAACACAGCCAATACTACACTGGGTAAAGAAATAACACAGCCAATACTGGGTAACGTTACGCTGGGTAAAGAAATAACAGCCAATACTGGGTAACGTTACACTGGGTAAAGAAATAACACAGCCAATACTACACTGGGTAAAGAAATAACACAGCCAATACTGGGTAACGTTACACTGGGTAAAGAAATAACACAGCCAATACTGGGTAACGTTACGCTGGGTAAAGAAATAACACAGCCAATACTGGGTAACGTTACGCTGGGTAAAGAAATAACAGCCAATACTACGCTGGGTAAAGAAATAACAGCCAATACTGGGTAACGTTACACTGGGTAAAGAAATAACAGCCAATACTACACTGGGTAAAGAAATAACACAGCCAATACTGGGTAACGTTACGCTGGGTAAAGAAATAACACAGCCAATACTGGGTAACGTTACGCTGGGTAAAGAAATAACAGCCAATACTGGGTAACGTTACGCTGGGTAAAGAAATAACAGCCAATACTGGCTAACGTTACGCTGGGTAAAGAAATAGCAGCCAATACTGGCTAACGTTACGCTGGGTAAAGAAATAACAGCCAATACTGGGTAACGTTACGCTGGGTAAAGAAATAACAGCCAATACTGGGTAACGTTACGCCTGCAGTTTGTCTGCTTGTCCCCTCGCCGGTGTCTTCGTGCTGATTTTTGTTTGCTGCTTCCTCAGACTCATTTCCCTCATACACTCTACTGTTCGTTACAACACTGTGTGTCTGTCCGTCTGGTTTTTGAACTCGTTTCTGTCCCTTTTTTTATTATTATTAAAAACCGGTCCATTTTGTGTTTCGCGCTAGCGGAACTAACGTCGCCTGCCTGCAAACGTGCGCTGCGGTTAAGTTTTGTAAACAATGCCACGTGGCATGCGGGCTGCGTGTTGCCAATAGGAAGCACTATTATATTAAGGCTTAATAACTTCCTTTTACCTTCATTATTTGGGTGAAGGGAGAAGTATAATTCAGATGTTTGCGTTTGCGGATTGCATTCAAAGGTGTTGCAAGTGGAAGTGAGATACTGTAAGCAGAACGAAACTAAAGATCACCTCGTTGAAGTCATACAGTAGACTAGGCTAAATCAGAGCCTACCTTTATTTTTATCAACCTGGGGCCAGAGATGATGGCCTTTGGCGAACAGTTTAGGCCTACTCAAAATGAGTAAAACCAAATTTGGCAAAATCTCGCCAAAGCCACGCGAGCCACCAATTATAGCTTAACGAGCCGCGCAATGAGTAACACTGGTATAGTGGCTAATATAGAGAGCATAGTGGCTAATGTAGTGATAGCATAGTGGCTGATGTAGTGAGAGCATAGTGGCTAATGTAGTGATAGCATAGTGGCTGATGTAGTGATAGCATAGTGGCTGATGTAGTGATAGCATAGTGGCTGATGTAGTGATAGCATAGTGGCTAATGTAGTGATAGCATAGTGGCTGATGTAGTGATAGCATAGTGGCTAATGTAGTGATAGCATAGTGGCTAATGTGGTAGTGATAGCATAGTGGCTAATGTAGTGTAGTAACTATAATCAGCCCAGATTACAATAAAAAATTGTGTAATCAGATTACAGTTACATTGTTGGGGATTACCTGATTACATTTTATCATGCAAACAATGCAACTTTTTTTATGATAGCCTATCTTTTAATTTGACAAGCTCCCCGACCAGTAGAAAAAATGTGGGCTCTCCCATGCCTACATCCACGGCTGAAGTGACCTTGAGTAAGGCACCTAACCCCTCACTGATCCCAGAGCGCCGCTGTAGCAGACAGCTCACTGCTCCGGGTTAGTGTGTGCTTCACCTCACTGTGTGCTCATTGTGTGCTTCATCTCACTGTGTGTTCACTGTGTGCTCTGTGTGCTTCACTAATTCACGGATTGGGAGACCAAAATTCCCTCACGGGATCAAGAGTACAAACTTATTTACTATTGTGGCAGGTCTCTCGGCACTGCCTGATCTTTTCCTCCTAATCTTAATGTAGCCTCTTGTTTTAGTGTTACTGTTTACTTTGAGAAAGTCACCAGGTCCCCCTGGTTGAAAAACATCCCAAAGGAATAATTTTCTCACCCCCACAATTGAAATGGACATGGTGTCATTCAATCTCAGGGAATGTCCCTGGGTCAAAAAAATCCAGCGAAAGCTAAATTCATTGTCCAAGTGTGCCCTTATAAAGGTTAAGCTGAGTTGTGCATGTTTGGAGAATAGTGATCCATGAACACATCCATGATGACTAAGTGATCAATTTTGGGATGGGGTGAAAATTTCAACCACCAAAACACCACCCCCAAAGTGGAGAATAGCAGAGCAAAGAGATTTCTTAGATGTAATGAAATAATAAAGAGAAAAATAGAATGAGAATTTTTTCATCAATTCAGTGGTGGTGTCTTTTAATTAAGGGACATATTTATTGAAGTAATTTAAAAGTAATCCTAAAGTAATAAGATTATGTTACATATTTTTGGTAATCCAACTGATTATGTTACTGATTACAAAAATTGCCATGTAATTTGTAGTCAGTAATGGATTACATTTCAAAGTAATCTGACCCAACCCTAGTGATAGCATAGTGGCTAATGTGGTAGTGATAGCATAGTGGCTAAGGTAGTGATAGCATAGTGGCTACCTTAGAATAATAAGGTTCTATCTGACATTTTTGTCAGAATTGAGTTATTTACATATTCCTACTCTGGTATAACTTGTGAACATTATTTAATGTGTTTTTTTTAAATAATAATAAAAAAATGGGTGTTTTATTCTGAAAACAAAAAGGTTCTATCTACAAAGTTACACTCAGACTTGGTGTTAAAAGGTTCTATCTGTGGCCCAATTATATTTTGGAATATTCGTAGAAGGACCAATCAAATACTGTCTTTTTATGGTGCCAGGTTGTCTTTTTCCCTCCAGTAGGCTAGAACCTAGGCTGTTTAGAAGCTGGAAAAATGTCTCTGAAAACTAAAGCGAAACTTAATCGCAATTTAAGGGTTCATGATTTCCTGGATGATCTAATAAATAACAGGTGAGTTCTCTTCTTTAAAAATATTTTTGTTTCAATTCTAGTTGAGAAAATTGTCATTCCTGTGCAGTATTAGCTGAGGAGATAATCACTAGCTAACAAATAGGATATCTATAATAGCCTACCAGGCTGTTAATGTAGTAGCATGTAAACATGCAATTTAGCCATCCATTAGCTAGCAGTAACTAGCCTTAGACTATGATAGTGTTACATACTTATTAATCAAGTTGGAAATGTTGTTTGGCAAGGACATTATTGGATACTGGATTTCCATTTGCTGAGGTCAACTTTTAGAATTAGGTCATGTTAGCTAACGGTAGCTAACGTTAGCTAGCTAGCATATGATAAAAAAAATATACTTTGAACTGATGTTTGGCAAGGCATTGTTTCTATGTGACTGTATTTGTTGCTCTAATGGTGTTGTAATGTGTATGTAGAGAGGAAAATGCCAGACGGGGAGAAAAATAAAATAAAGATCACCTGCAGGAGGGACTGCATCTTGTAAAAAGGTAACCTCAGGGCTCCAGACTAACTTTTTGCACTGGTTGCACTGGTGCGCCTAACTTTTTTTCTTAGGTGCACCAGCACAAAAGTTAGGTGCACCCAAATTTTCAACCACATCGCATTTAACACCGCAGCAGGTTCACTTTTTTTCCTTAATTACTGTCCTATATAGGTTGTCCTATGACTTATGATTTACAATTCTACAAGAAAAGTAACTTAATGAAGTGTTGGTGCTTTAAGTACTTCACTGAGCTGAAATTTAAACTTAAAACATCTCAAGATGAATTAAATAAAAATAACAGTAAGTAAATTAACAGTGCACGTCTTTTAAGGGCTTCAAACTGCACATCTCATGGCTCAATGTCTTACATACTATCCTTCATGATCTTTAGGCCTTGGCTAAACCAGCTCACCATGCTAGCATCTTCCATAGAAATGTATTTGAGCAAAATTTAAAGAGATGTTCCAAGTAGCCTGGGGGATTTTTATGTGATTTTGCAATGATGATTGCAATAATCATTTGACAGTCCCACAATGCAATTTACTTTTTAATTTTAGTATTTTTAAATTTTCAATAAGAACATCACTATGGTTAATGCAGTAACGAAATGGTAGGCCTATTATTATAGGCTATTGCAATGACTTGCCATGCTCGATCTAAATATGTCCATTCAATTCACCGTACACAATGACCACAGTTATACATGCAGGGAATATTCGGGCTTTAAATGTAGCAGCGATATTCGGCCAAATACCGGATTAAATTGATTGATGCCATCAGAATGAGTTTACACAACTTGCGCGCAAAACGAATATTGCTGTTGAAAACCGGGTTACTCCCTGCATGTAACTGCGGTCAATGACGCACTCCTTTTCGGCGATATCTGTATCTCTGTCGTTCGCGAAGGCCTTGCATGCATTGTTCGCAATTTTAAGACGTCTTTTCATCTGCAATGACTACTATAAATTTGGCGCAAGTGGCATTCCTGTACGTCGGGTTTACGTTCAAACTATTTTTCTGGTGAATAATTATTTCGGACTGAACTTGGTGAAGGGAAGTGTCACTAGGCATTTTGTAGGCAACGATTAACTTGATCATCATCTCGGGCTCGTCTGATCGGTTTGCTGCTGCCAGCCGCCGAAAGGTAGTGGGGTGAGGGTAGGCCTACATTTATCTCGGCCTATGTGACCACACTGTAATGCAACTACATCCACTCTGTTTATCTGACGGGTCTCTGACCTCTCTCTCTGCAGCACACGCATTTTCAAATTTACACACAGGCACTGGGCCACGGCCAATCAGAGGGGAGGTCCTGCCCTTCACTATCTGTGATTTGTTTAAACCACGATATTGGCCAAATATGTGTCTGTTATTTAAACAAAGGTAGAGTTTCAATGCGGACACTTTTTTCTCTCTCGAATAGCTGGTCGCACCGGTGCGACCTCCAATTTTTTTTAGTCGCACTTTTGAAAAATTAGGTCGCGACCAAATTGGTCGTACTCTGGAGCCCTGAACCTTGTCTCTGTGTCTGCGTGTGTGTGTTATAATTACAGCAATGCTATGATATCTGTAATTTTCCCACAGGCTGGTGACATTGAGCCAGATGCTGGGCCAGCTAAAGATGGAGTGAGGGCAAAATTTGCAACCCATGGTCCTACATCTGAAGAGCTGGAGACTGTGGAGGACATTTCTGGGATGGTGGCAGAGGAGGTAGGAGCAGTGGAGATGGAGTTGGGGTCTGCAGACAACCTGTATGTTACTGTAAAAGAAGAGCTGGGGGATACAGACATCATGTTTGGGACTGTAAAGGAGGATTTGGTTGCGGCAGACATTCTGGTTGGGACTGTGGAGGAGGAGTTGGGGGCTACAAACATTCTGGTTGGGTTAGAGGAGCTGGTTGCTGCAGAGGAGTCGGGCATGGCAGGAGAGGAGCCGGGGGACACAATTACCAACTGAGAACCAAAGAAAAAGACCAGAAAAAGAGCATCAAAACCATTTACATGGAAAGCAAATATTTGCAAGAGGCTACATCTAGAAGGCAAAGAATACACTAATGCAAGCAATAAAAAAGTTCCAGCCAAAGACGTAAGGTAACAGAAAAACTGTGCCCTCTCTTGTAAATTTAAATGTACACAGAAGGTAACCCCTACTGAAAGGGAGCAATGCTTCTTTGATTACTACTACAAATTGACACAAGACAGGAAACATGATTACATTGCAATGACAACAGAATGTGCGATGAAGGAAAGGCAAACATGCTGTGAATCACAAAGAAAATGCACATTCTCATTTAAATACTACCTGAATGTTGAGAGTGAGAGGATTAGAGTGTGCAAATAATTTTACCTGGGCACACTGGCAATTAGTCAGAAGCCAGTTAACAATACACACTTAAAAAAACAAAAAAAACAACTGGCATGCCAAAACCTGATTCTAGAGGGAAACATGCAAAACGTGGGATAGATCTCCAACTAAAAGAGCAGGTCCGGGATCACATCAGGTCTTTCCCTGTTGTTGAATCCCATTGCTGCAGGGCTAGGACCGAGAGGCAGTATCTGGAATCCACACTCAATGTGTCTCGAATGTATGATCTTTACAAACGTAAATGTCTGGAAGAGGTTAGTACACCTGTAAAGGAGTCTTTCTATAGATGCATTTTCAACTCCGAGTTCAACCTCAGTTTCCACATTCCTAAATCAGATAGGTGTGATCGGTGTGAATCTTATCAGACAGCGCTTGACCAGAATCTTCTTAGCCAAGATGCTGAGAGCACACAGAAGAAACACATTGCAGACAAAACTGCAATGTGCCAAGAGCGACACGCAGATAGGGATGCTAAAAACACATTACTATTGTGTTTTGACCTTCAGAATGTTATAACTTGTCTACGTGCAGAGATCAGTTCTCTACAAACGAAAACTGAACTTGTACAATCTTACAGCTCATAGCTCTCTATCAAAGAAAGGCTATTGTGCGATATGGACAGAGGGGATGTCAGGCAGGGGGGCCAACGACATTGCAAGTGCATTTGTTAAAATTTTAGACCAAATTATTCTTGACCACCCAGATGTCACAAGGATAATTACATGGAGTGACAGCTGTGTGCCCCAATAATGGCGTTTGCCGTGTGGCAGAGTACTTGACACGGAATACTAATATTCACCAGATCACAATGAAGTACTCTACCCCAGGTCATTCTGCTCTACAAGAGGTAGATAACATGCACAGTCAAATTGAGAAGGCAATGGCTTTATCTGAATTTTACTCTCCTGTGTCATTCTTGCGTGTGTTACTCAAAGTAAACAGGAACAACCCATACAGAGTTATACAGATGAGAGAATCAGATTTCTTTGACTTTCACGCATGTTCCAAAACGTTCAAGTACAAACAGGTGCCATTTTCAGAAGTGTGTCAGCTCGGATTTGATCAGTGCCCATATAAACTTAACTATAAAATATCACATGCTGCACATGCTTCAGAGGTAACAGTTGACCTTAGGGGAGCGAGTAAAACTAGAAACTTGGCACCTACTTGTACGCTACCAAAGCCAAGGAGGCTTCCCAAACAGGGCCACATTCCAGAGTCAAAAATTAAAGATATAGAATCAATGTTTAGATTTATGCCCGAAACAGACAGAGTACTACCGTGCTATGATTAAATGATTTTCAAATGGTGATGAAGAATAAGTGAATGTGATGTTAGTATGTGAATATATGAAGTGATATTTTTATTGCATGAAATTATTTTCAAATGGGAGCGTACCTATGTTCCCCGGGTCCTATGTTCCCCGGGTCCTATGTTCCCCGATATTTGTATGGGACCGGGGAACATAGGACCCTTTTCTACAAAAAGGGTCCTATGTTCCCCGCCTTGTATCTGACCACGGAAATTGCATGAGATATGCTATTTCGTGCACAAACGGTAGCAAAGTGTATTTTTCTATCAATGTTGCTTGCCGTAGCACACCAGGTAGACCACACATACGCGCACGGTGCAATATTGACACAAGCCAGAAGGGCGATTTTCCTAACTTCCACGTTGAGTATAGCGGAGTAAAAGAATAGATGAAGAACATTTTTTATAACATAGGCCTACAATGGTTTTACTTGTGCTTCTTTACTGAATATAACAAGTTCAAAGTTAACATTCTAGGTAACGTCGCATTGTCCGCTTCAGCACTAAATTGAGGACAACAACGTACATGAGCTGCACCTCTCACAGAAGAAACGCGCTACAACTACATGCCTTTTTAAGTTGATATTTAGCCTAATTGGTTTGTTTTGTTCATTTTTCCGTTCGCTGGCACGCTGCAGGGGGGACTGCGCGTTGCTCCGAAGCCCCTTTGGTCTTACTCGTCAATAATCCAAAAATGTCCCTTTGGGTCTACAGCCTAGTATAGTTTGATATCTCTTTGTTCCATTAAAATTAATTCCATTCTTCCGACAGCTCAACCAAAGGCTATAGATCACCTCCCTTACCTCTTGTACAGTAAGAATCAACAATGACATGCCAAGTGCAAAGACAATGACAAGCTTGGGACTGAAGCCATGCAGACTCGGCTAGATTTAAAGGAATACGCCACCCCTAGGTGAAATTGGGTCTCTCCCCGCAGTCCCTAGAGTTGGATGAGTGAGCCAAAGCGTTTTATAGCCGACCCAGCCATTGTCCTAATCTAGAAACGGCCCGGTTAGCTTTATCTTAGCGTAGTCGCTGTAATCCGGCGCTGCCAGCTAGCATGTCGTTGCAAAAGTGAATCAAATAACTCAAGATTTTTTATAATTATTTCTCATAACCTGTACATTCACATCGAGTACAAATATCAATGCAAATTAACACGAAGGGATTTACTAGACCAATTTAGATTTGGAACTATTTTCGGGCATAGCACCGGCAAAGCACCGCTGCCAGGCGCAAAGACATCACGCAGCATCTGTAAACCCTCAACTTCCGGCAATACACCAGCATGACTACCAAGTTCTCTGCTACTAGGCTGACACTGACAGGTGGGCTTTCTCTAAGAGTTCTAATGCCGATGAATATGGAAGATTACACGATAGACGAAGATGATGACTTCGACTACCAAGATCCAAGACCCTACCTTTTCGAACCTGAGTTCACTGAAGAGGAGTTGCAAGCTTTGGATCTGTGAAGAGAGGACGTTGCGACTGGTCAAAGCGAGTCGGATGAGCGAACGAGAACAAACACGAACAGGTGGTGTGAGTGTGGAGTGTGCCAACCCATGCCGACTGACAGGTAACGGTAAAAGGTAAAGTCGTCATATTGTCAATAGGGTGAAACGGCAGCCTAATGAAGTTATACAATAAAACTGGAAGCGACAATGTGAGTCAGACTAACGTTTCAGTTATAACGTTAGCAACGTATAACCTAAAGAAGGATAGAAATTATACTTACAGGCATGGATGATGAACACTGTTCTGCCTCTGTACTGAAAATGGATGGGACGGCCGTATCCTTCAGATGTAACAGCATTTTTCTCGTAGCATAGGCCTACTGCATTTTCTCTTTGTAGTCCTCCGGTTTGAAATGCTCCTCGCAAACACGATACTGATTGATTTTATCCACTGGAGTTGTTGCAGGAATGCCGAGGGCAGCAAGCCAAAGATTTCTTCGTTCCACTGGGTTTGGAATTCTGTGAAACATTATGTTCGTGTCCTCTGCTTGTTACCGCAGCCCTGTCGGCTATAAAACGCTTTGGCTCACTCATCCAACTCTAGGGACTGCGGGGAGAGACCCGATTTCACCTAGGGGTGGCGTATTCCTTTAACAGTTTCTCAAACTTTTTTTCTGGGGACCCACTTTTTAAAAATGACAGACTATCGCGACCTAACTCGTGACTGTGGTAGTTAACAAACTAGATCAGTGGTTCTCAAACTTTTTCTTTCATTCCCCACTTTGAGGGGGCATTCTCGAGCCCCACCTGTCCCTCATCGCTCTAAGAAAGTGGTAGGTCAAGCTTAAAATTGTCAAATTTATTGAAATAATGACAAGTTCTAAATATATCCTCTTCAACAGAGTTAAAATCAGCTGGTGCAGCAGATATAATAATAAATAAATAGCCTACATAACACACATATTTCTGTTTTCCAGCAACATATTAGGAAGCATTGGCCATTATACAGCATTGTACAATATATTCAATGAAATGCCAACATGCTGCATAAAATCCATAATCCAGTCATACTGTGCACTGCTGGTTGGGAAATATTTTTGAAATAAACTTTGCAGGGATGTGATGTAGGCCTACTGTTTAATACATGGGATCACAAGAGTGCCTCCCAATCAGACGTTTCAGCGATTTCGCTCAGAAATCTCAAAGGCATAATACTGTCGCGATCGAGGCGCCTGTACTCAAGTTTTTTTGGTGAATGCAGTAATCTTATTTGCTAGGTGAAGTGCTTGTCTTTGCCTTGTAACTGGACATTTAACTCATGTATCGCTAAGATATATCAAATATATCGCTAAGATAGGCCAGCTTCGTCAAGAAATGTTCATTAGTGAACGTGCTTGCAGATTTAAACATGCGCTCTTCCTCCAAGAAGAGGCGACTCGGAGCTCAAACACGCGCGACAGCACTTTACCAACCCGCGCATGACAGCACTTTACCAACCCGCGCACGACAGCACTTTACCAACCCGCGCATGACAGCAATTTACCAACCCGCGCAGGACAGCACTTTACCAACCCGCGCAGGACAGCACTTTACCAACCCGCGCATGACAGCACTTTACCAACCCGCGCAGGACAGCACTTTACCAACCCGCGCATGACAGCACTTTACCAACCCGCGCATGACAGCACTTTACCAACCCGCGCATGACAGCACTTTACCAACCCGCGCATGACAGCACTTTACCAACCCGCGCGCGACAGCCCTTTACCAACCCGCGCATGACAGCACTTTACCAACCCGCGCATGACAGCACTTTACCAACCCGCGCCTTGCCGTGCGCCTGCAGTCTTGGAAGCAGCGGGGAACATAGGACCCTGTTTTCAAAAAAGGGTCCTATGTTCCCCGGTAGTTCCCTCATTGTTCCCTTTTCTGTTTTTGAAGATAGAACCTTATCATTCCAAGGCGGCTGTTCGTTTTTAGAGCTATAAGGTTCTATCTACAATTGATATGTTTCAAAATCTCTAATTTACAATTCATGTAGAATTTTGATATCTCAGATGTAGAATACATGTATAGTGTGTGTAACTCTGGTGCTATAAAGAAATGTGCTCCAGTTGTCAGTTTTGCTATTTGCAATGCTAAATCTTTAAACCTCAATATCTCAAAACTGACCTGAACGCAGATAGAACCTTATTATTCTGAGGTAGCGTAGTGGCTAAGAATTTTGACAAGCATGCAGTAGTCACAAAAGTCTTGGGTTCGATTCACGATTGTCGTGTCCTTGAGCAAAGCGGAGTTGCTGAGTTCAAAACAGTAAAAACTGCTGTCTTTTAAAGGTGCTCTAAGCGATGCTGGGTAATGATAGATAGATAGATAGATACTTTATTGATCCCCAGGGGAAATTCAAGAATGTCACTTCTGTTGACTTTCAAACAAAACAGAGAGCTAGCTCTGACCAAACCTGACCAAATCATTAAAGCCTTCAAACAGAGACGCTGATTTCACGGTTGTATTAGCTTACATCTAGTGTAAATAAAATAAATAAATAAAAACTTGTTAATAGGACTGTGTCACTGTTGCAGTGTTGTGAATTAAATGTGGCATGTTGTTGCCACTGCACCCCAATTCAAAAGATTTGTCAGGGTAAACCCTGTGTATTTAAAATTACCCACCTAGAGTGTCTAGTGACTGATGTGAATAGGTAGCCTGGCTAACGTCAGACCTCATCTCATTGAGATGGGGTCTGGGAACTAGACATTCATTTTCTCGTATTTGAAACGTGGTTTTACGAATGCCCAGAACCGTTTATTGGGCGCTACGAATGTCTATCAAATGCGTCTGTACGTAGCTCATAACGGCTTCGGTGTGTGTCGTCATCGGCTTGCTGCCCTCCCTCCGTTCTGTGATTGGTCCCCACGTTCAGTCGTGTATGGGGGTTTTGTTTAAAATGTCAGTTACCAGCTCATACTCAGTTCGTTTTAACGTATCTTAAGTGTTTTTTCACAAATGGACCACAATTTTAGGCATGTACTTAACAGTATACAACACATTAATAGCCTAAACAAACTATGCAAGCCATTTGGAAATCTTGTTTTATTTAAACTACTCAATGCAATCTCAAATCCTCACCAGAAACACCAACAGTCAATATATTAATCCAAATCCTAGTTTCGTTTGTTTTATGGACTACAAGGTGGTCGTGGAAGAGATCGTTAAAACATTATTTGTCTTGTAAGCGGAACCAAAGTTTCACAGGCACCGTTGTGGTAGAACAAAGGACCTACAACCTCGTCCTTTCATTGGAGAGTCGCCTCGCGTTCAACGGATTCATTTGCATAAAGATGGGCTTTGCCCAGCTTTTTGATGCGCAACATATTTTCAAATGCAGTGCTGCCTTCCCGGAATGCTTTGCGGGCGCGTTAAAGTCGCTTGATGTCACCCATAGGACTAGAGTGGAATGCGACACGACAAAGTGGAAGTGGATCGGTACCGTTAGCCCATAGCGGGGCTGCTTTGACTACCGGCCATGTTTGTGTTAGTATCCCTCCTGGGGTCAGCACCATCAGATTCCCACAGAGGGAGGTTTCAGATAACACAGGTGGTTTTTCAATATATCTAGGTATATAGTAACCTAGGATGGTTACTATATTCCACAACACATATATTAGCCAGGGAAGCCAGCCTGAACTTAGCCCCACCCACAAAATTTGAGGTCAGGAAGTTTAGTCTGGACTTGTTCCATTGATTTTAACATTCACGTCTGTTCGAAACCAAAAGTTCAAAACTTGTGATCAAAAATTGTTTTGGCCTTATGGACTTTTTCAAACTCACACTATCAGTCTCCAACACATTAGAACACACACACACAGGTAAAAATAACTTTAGAACACACATACACACACACACACACAGGTCAGAATGACTTACAGCTCATGGATAAGGGACAGGAGGCTGCGATCACGTCCACATCTTTAAGAGCAGCCATCACAGAGGGAAAGCCCTGCCATTCAGCATCACCAGACACAAACTCATAGGCTGGTCTGAGGATGGAGGTGTGGCCTAGTAGCTGAGACAACCTGACAAGAAAGTCCAAATAACAGATGAACCAATCAGAGTGGAGCCAAGAAAACATGCCATCAGCAGCAGCAGACTGTGCCTAACACACACACACACACACATACATACACACACCAAGTAGAACTAAAACAACAGCGCAGAATCATACAGGGTGCACATCAGTGAAGACCTCTCCTGGACCACCAACACTGCATCACTGGCGAAGAAAGCTCAGCGCCGCCTCTACTTCCTGCGGAAACTCAGGCGAGCAAGTGCTCCACCAGCCATCATGACCACATTCTACCGAGGCACCATTGAGAGCATTATCTCCAGCTGTATCGCTGTGTGGGGCGGAAGCTGCACTGAATACAACAGGAAAGCCCTGCAGCACATAGTGAACACAGCTGGAAGGATTATTGGTGCTTCACTCCCCTCCCTGAAGGACATTTACACCTCCCACCTCACCCGCAAGGCGACCACAATTGTGAGTGATGCAAGTCACCCCGCTCACAATTTGTTTATCTACTGCCCTCTGGGAAGAGGTACAGAAGCCTGCGCTCCCGCACCACCAGACTCACTAACAGCTTCATACACCAGGCTGTTAGGATGCTGAACTCTCTCCCCCCTCCACCCTCAGCTACATAACATCCTGGACTTTGGACCCACAATGGCTGCCTTGCACTACTCCACTTTTACACTTGCACACTTTGCAACTTGTTGTTGTTGTCTTGTTGTCCTGAAAACACTTCTGCTGCTCTTACATAACTTGCACCACTATGCTACTTGCATACTTAGGTCAAACAGAAATACCTCAGCCATTTATTTATTGGCCTGACTTTTGCACTATTATATTGACTGTCTACTGTATGCACAATCTCAACCCAAATTTTGCTGCTCTTATTTCTTCATTGTATGTGCCTTCTTATTTACTTTTTATATTGTTTACTTGAATGTTATGTTTGTCTGTGGACTTAATTGGTAAAATATGTCTTGTCTCCACCGTGGGATAGTGGGAAACGTAATTTCGATATCTTTGTATGTTCAGCTGGCTCAGCTCTGGAACCAACTTTCGGATGACATCAAAAAGGTCCCAGCCTTAAAGCCAGTTTTAAATCTAGACTTAACACCAAACTGTTCTCAGCTGAGTTACAAATTCTGAATCTGCCTTGATTTGTCTACCTTGTCTTTTATTACTTTTGCCTTTGTTTTTTATTGCTTATTAATTATTCTTTATTTTTAAATGATTTTACCTTGTGTGTTTTATGTTTTCTTTTTATTATGATCTTTATTATTCTTTACTTTTTAATAGTCCTGTCAGTTAAACGCGTTATTAACGGCGTTAACGTAAACCTATTTTAACGGCGTCAATTTTTTTATCGCGAGATTAACGTTCTTTTTGGTGTAACAAACTTTGTAGTTTTTTCACAAGCTGTTGCAACAACTAGTAACGTTAGAACAACTGGACCATACAGTATAACACCATACTGGATCTAGCTAGACCGTGCTGCATGTAGCCTACACGCCCCCTTTCAGGGGAAAGGGAGCTGTTTGGATAATGGAAACCTATGCTGCATAGAAGTGGGGAGCAAAAAGGGGTTATACTTACTAAATCTTGAAACAAACGTGAATAAAAGGCACAAAATAAGGCTGGTGTAAGAGTTATCTGTGTGTTTATGGGATTAATGTGACCATTATGTTTCTATTTTTTGCTCTTTCCAGTTTAGCCTACTAACAGGAGTGTCACGAATGTAGGCACAGTCAAACTGTCCGTGGCTGACTTAAACTAAGTTCGGCAAGCTTAACTTTACATGTCATCAACTAAACATAAATCACACATTCATTCTATCACTTGTAATATGAACGTAGCCTTTTTCCTAAAACTAGGTGAGATAATTGGCTATGCCTGTTATACTTAAGTTCCACAGTTAGCTAGCTAGCAAGCTAACCGTTTTACATGGGATATGGTAAGTGTGGTACGTGCTGAATGGGTTGTAATGTAGCCTACATCGTTTCGACATGAGTAAGTTATAGGGATGTCCGATATTGGCTTTTTTGCCGATATCCGATATGCTGATATTGTCCAACTCTCAAATTTCGATTCCGATATCAGCCGATACCGATGTCGATATGTGGGTTATTTTTCCTCAAAACTAATTTAGGTAACATCACATATCTCCTGTTGTGGAATTAACACAACATGCTTAATGTTATTGTGATGCCCCACTGGATGCATTCTTGAATGCAACAAGGCTTTCCAAATGTTAACATTGTCTGTGCAAAATAAGAAAAATACTTCAACTTAATTTAGGGAAAAAGTGCCATGTTTATTTTTTATTTTTTAATTGTCTCAAACAACAGTTTGGATTACACTCTCCCTGAGATAATCTTGACAATGCCCACAACAAATACGGCAAATTTGACTTCTTCACAAATGATAAAATATTGTACCTGAACAACTATGTGCAACATAGCAGAATGTAAAGCCAACTACAGGCATAGTGTATGACAGGCTACCCTTTTATGAGCCTGCATTTGTAGGATGCTTCATGAACTGTTTCTTTAACTAAAACTCAATCACCTTAATTGAATGAATGCACAAATATGAGTCAATTACAATGTGGCAAGCAACTATACTGCACAATTTTGAAAACATTTGTTTGAGCTACAAAAAATACTTGAGGTGAAGTACATAATGGGCCATACCCACAATCAGGCTTGGAATTTCACCATTTTAGGGGCAAGGCCACTTGGCCTTCAGTTGGGCATATTTGGTGGGGGGCACAAAGGCCACATGTCAGGGCTAGAGTTGCGCGGATGGGCTATTATTTCAACCGTAACCGCATAGCAAAACTTATCATCCATCCGCACCAACGTTTTTTGACCTATTTTCAAATCCGCACCCGCCCGCCATCCGCTGGTTGTTTTAATGTATGGGTGATGCGGTGATGCTGACGTGAGGCTAGAAAGCTCTTGCCTGTTCTAGAAAGACTGATCCAATATATTAAAAGGCTAAAGTCCTACATTGGCTGTTGTAGCCTATCCCCAGAATATCAGCAGCAAACTCAGTCTCTGTCTCGCAAAAGTCTCCAAATAAAACGCAGCCTGTAGCCTACAATTGTATCATTGTAATAAAAAACGCAATTTAGCACATCATTTCAACATGCTGCTATTTAGCTTACTAATTAATGCCTATTGTACTTTATTTTTTGCAAAAAGAAAGAAATCCTTAATAAAATAACAAGTCATTCACATTATAGGCTACTTTACGCACTGTAACCCACCGCACAGCAGTGCAACGTGCATGCTATTTTTCTTACCTTCTTTTTTCCCGCTGTGGATGTTACTGAGCTTGTAGAAGTTTTAGCTCTTACGTTCTGAACATCTCGCACTGCCATTGCCCGATGTCAGTTAGTCATATCACACCATAATCTGTCTCCCTTTTAAATGCCTATTCCCTGAATGGTAGGCTAAAATGACTATGTGTTTTATATATAATATCGAAACAAAATAACCCAGTCAGTCTCATCTACGAGATGTTTAGGCCTCCTCCAATACTGGCAGCTGGGCTCATAGGTTGCAGATTTGCTTAGTGGCCTACCAAGGCTCTGCAACGAGACGCGACATGGGAGATGAATCATCGGTCAACTTGCACAGTAGCCTATTCTACTTTCTTATTGCACACTGGAGAGAAAAACATGCTGGTAGGCTACGATAGGCTACTTAATTTAAACTTTGTTACCTTTAGTGTGTGTGTGTGTGCGTGCGTGAGGGGTTGCTCAGTGAAACATCGGAATACACCAATTCTGCAACACCGTCTCTGATAGATAAGCAAAGCAGCATGCAGAAGCAATAGGCCAAACTGCCTGATGAAAATTTGACTATTTCAAAGTGTGCTGGTTTTTTTCGGATGTAGGTAACACAATTTAACAATGTATAGGCTATATTTTTTTCATTTGATTGGTTCAACCGCCACCCGCCCGAATTTAATTAAAATATTATATTTCTTCACGTCATCCGCCCGCCCGCCCGATCATTATGATTGAATGATATTTACTTTTCTCGCGAACCGTTCACCACAGCAATTAGCGGCTAGCATCGTTTAAAAGCTGAGAAAAAGCTCTTTCATGTGATACTTGTGATGTCTGTGTGATGAGTAGGCTACTTCGCGAGTAGTTCTTCTGAGAAGAATGGGTTAATTTGGACGCACTTTCTTGCGCTGTCACTTTCTCCACTGCGTAATTTGGCCATAGGCTAAATATATATCGCTATTAGTAGGACGCAAAGCAGAATATTTAAAGGGGGCACCAAGGCCACCGTGGCCTGTAAACCTCTGATTTTCAAAGGGGCGTCACGGCCAACTCAAGGGGCTACGACGGCCATGGCCAATTCCAAACCACAGACATAATGTTGAAACAGAGCGAGCAAGTTTGTTACTGCAGCCATCCACGCTTGTTTGTATGCTTCAAGACGCAGCTTGATGAGGTCATCATCTGTGCGCCGGTAAACGCTTCAGGAGCGCATAGGCACTATTTGGGTGTAACGCAAGCATTATTTTATCGGTTTTAAGGCAAAAAAAATCCGATAACGATATTAACAGATATTACATTTTTATGCTAATATCGGGCCGATAATATCGGTGGGCCGATATTATCGGACATCTCTAGTAAGTTACATAGGCTACACATAATTCTTTATAACTGCCGTGTTAGTAAAATTATTGAATGGCCTGTAAATTAATAACTAGATGTAACGTCAAGGTGTGATTAGGCTATCTGTCTTTCCCATTAGAATCAATGGGGCGTGATGCAGATTAAATGTAGCCTATCTGATGATGTGCCTAGTAGGCTACGTAAAGGCATGCTGCACACACTTGTTTGGGCGAGCCGGTCCAAAGAGTAGATTCGTACAATAAACACCAACGCAGTTCTGAACTCCCGGTCAGCTGAATGGTGTTTTAAATGGCTGTGGACACCGATGCCGACATGAGCGCTCTGCTTTCGACATTCATTTACTGTACATTAGATTCCATTCTTTTCAATACAACTCTGCACACCAGCATCGCACTTTGCCGCCGTGTAAATCACGATTCAGTTATATTTGGTCGACGCCGCTCCATAAAATCCATTGTTCATCCAGTGTTTGCGTGTTAAAAACTTGATGTGTGCGGCGCTGATGTGTGTGGCAAGTGACAGTGCACCATAGACTGTAGGCCTATAAAATGGCAGTGCACTCATGTCGAAAAGTTCCTTATTTTCAACTTAACTCAAAGATAATGAATATAGTATTTTATGTTTGTTATGCCCTTTATTAGCTATATTTCTGAAGAATATATTGTGTTGTCTCAGGTCTGCTGCACATCTTTTGAAATTTGATTTGAAATAATCAAATAGACCTACGTCTTAAAGTTAAGTTAATGAAGTAACTTGCTTTGCTTTCATTTGAATCCTAATCAAGATATACAATAATTGCTTTATATATGGAAAGTTCAGAAATGCAAAATAATAGAATTTTAATCATGCGATAAAATATGTGATTAATCGTGATTAACTATAGGAATTCAGCGATTAATCGTGATTAACATTTTTAATCGTTTGACAGCACTACTTTTTAAACTATTCTTTGACTATTGCCCTTCTATGCTTTCATCAGCTATTCCTGTTTGCTTTTGTTTATGTAAAGCAGATTGAATGATCTCAGTGTATGAAATGCGCTATATAAATAAAGTTGACTTGACTTGAGACTATCGTACCAACCCAACTGGTGACCCACCTCTTTACATACCAACCCAACTGGTGACCCAGCTCTTTACATACCAACCCAACTGGTGACCCAACTGGTAACCCAGCTCTTTATATACCAACCCAACTGGTGACCCAACTGGTAACCCAGCTCTTTACATACCAACCCAACTGGTGACCCAGCTCTTTACATACCAACCCAACTGGTGGCCCAACTGGTGACCCACCTCTTTACAGGAACAGTAGAGATGAAGCTGTAGACAACACAGTGACGAGGCAGGTGCGCTCTGATGTCATCACACACCTGTGACAGGTGGCATGGCAGGCAGCACAGGAACAGCACCTCCGCCCAGGAGGCCAGGCGCTGGTTGTCATAGAAACATTCTATCCCCATCAGAGAGAGTTCTTCTGGAAGGGAAACAAAGGACCCATGAATCTTTCCTGATTAGTTTACTGTCATTGTGCAGAGAGCATCAAATACATTAGCAGTTAGCATCTAACCAGAAGCTTTACTGTCATTGTGCAAAGAACATCAACTAATTAACTAATAAACTCATTAACTAATAAACTAATTATTAGTAATCATCACATCCAGTTAGGGCATTCCAACACTCACTTGTATGCAGTGAGGGTATTATGGGGTGTTATGTGGAGGGTATTATGGGGTGCTATGTGGAGGGCAGTGGTTAAAGTGGGATTTGGCAGGTGGGGGAACCCTAAAATCCAGTGTCGGTGCAATGGGGGAAAATGACTCACCGTTGGACAACATATTGAGTATCGTGGTGTAGCAAGAATGGCTAGTTTCTTGGTCACCCCTGTCAGTCAAAATAGCCCCTATATTGATTTGAAAATTGTGTATATTTTAACATTTAAATGCATCAGTCTGGTGCACTTTGAAAAGAAATTCAGAGGTTGGATTTGCTTATTTTTATCTATGGATGGAAATATTTGTGCTGTAGCCAAAACTGTTTTGCACACACAGGTGGAATAGTTATGATGATGATGATAGCCTACAGCAATAAGTTCCATATACCGCCCTACATTTGACATGTTTAAATTGTGGAATTTTAACTTTACTTCACCTTCGACTTTAAAGGGGAACTTGGCAACTATTTCAACGTAATAAACCCGTTTAGAAATCATTTGGATGGTTAAATGACCTGTTCCGGTGAAAATGGTGACTTTTCCCGCTGCCCCTAGCGTCCCCAGGTGGAAAACCAACCTTGCAACATTGAGACTACCGTCCCGGAAAGAGAAGTGAGAAACAAGAAACTCGTTTTAAATCGTGTTTCTTACCTTGGAACATCCACATTGTCTGCCGAACTTATGCTAACCGTTCGCTAGCTTGTAAACAAATCCATGTGCTTTATCATTACCTCTTCCCACAGTTTGAAATAGCATAATGCACAATTTCTCCAGCAGAGGGGGAAATCCTGCCAAGTTTCCTTTTAACTTCCCTCCAACATCTATGTGCTCTGGCTAGAACAGCAGCTGTAGACACACCGACTTCATCTGCATGTGTGAACCGACACATGAGCACTCAAATCAGACAAGAGACCCATGAGAACCTAACGTTGTGAACCGACACATGAGCACTCAAATCAGACAGGAGACCCATGAGAACCTAACGTTGTGAACCGACACATGAGCACTCAAATCAGACAGGAGACCCATGAGAACCTAACGACACATGAGCACTCAAAGCAGACAGGAGACCCATGAGAACCTAACGTTGTGAACCGTCACCTGTGCACTCAAATCAGACAGGAGACCCATGAGAACCTAACGTCGGGAAGGGACAGCAGCAGTGCCGGCGCTATGGTGGGGCCTTCGTAGGCCGTGCCCCCCCTAGTGGTCATTGGTGCCCCTCCTACCACAGGTCATGGCAGGGCAAAAAAGAAATCCCTTTTAAGTCATTATTTTAACTGCAAACTGTAACTTTAATTAAATCAAATTAAATTAAGGGGAGAACACATCATTTTAGGTGTGCATAGCAGGTTGCTAGGCTTGGTCAATCCTCATTGGTCGCTGAGTAGCTAAACTTGTTACATTTGAATTTGTATCTAAACATAATGTTGAACTGCAGCGCGCAGAATCCATTGCATCTCAAGTTGTTGGTTGAATCGAAAAATAAGAATAGAACAGTTTGTCTGTCCTCATAGGCAGTTAGCCTATAATATTATCAACAAAAAAATGGATTTACGAAAATGGCTTAGGCATGGACCTCATCAGCCTCTTACAGCAGCAGACTAGGACAATCCCCCCACCACCAGTGCAGCCACGGTCTCTGAGAGCCGACCCCTTCGAATGCTAGCTTCGGACAACTGCCAACGGACATAGCAGACCAACAGACCAGCGAAGCCATAGCGCAACCATCTACAAGTCCTCCAACAGCGGTTAATGATCTGGGGACTGAGAAGCCTGTTCAAACTGTGTTAAAACAGTTTCCTGTAACTATTTACAATGGCAAGGGGCGATCATTTGTTGATAAATGGTTTCACAACAGAGAGTTTTGTTTTTGCTGTTGGACATTCAGCTTCTCTAGAAAATCTGGAACATTGGATGTCTTCGCGAATGTGGGCTATCGTAACTGGAAACACGCAATGACCAAAGACCGTGGATTTCATAAACATGAAACTTCGAAGGACCACAATTGCAATGTGGAAGGAGAGGGAGATGCGTTGCAATACAGGGAATGAGGTATCAACCCTTGTCAATGCAAGTCAACTAAGGAACAATCAGTATTATGTGTCATCACTAATAGATCTAGCTGGGTTCTTGGTTGAAAACCAGTTGCCGCTACGGGGGAAGATTGATGCTTTTGATGACATGTCGGGGGGGGGGGGGGGGGGGCTGGACTTTTCCTTTCCATGCTTTATTACACCATCCAAAAGGATCCCGAATTGGCTAATGTCGTGAAGACAATCCCTCGCAATGCCCCTTACACCTGTCATGATATGCAAAATGAACGTATAAGAGCACTCAGTAGTGTAGTGACAGAGGCTATAGTGGAGGAGGTTGGTGACTCCTATTACACCTTGAAAGTTGATGGAACGCGTGACATCACAGGCTGTGAAAATATATCGATTGTGCTTCGGTTTGTGGATGATTAATACGAAGTTACTGAGCGTCTACTGTGCATTGCTACGGCTCAGAAAGGTGACGCAGAGACATTAACTGACACCGTTCTGACTGAGCTTAACAAGGTTGGCCTGGATACCTAAAAAATTCTAAGTCAGGTATATGATGGAGCTTCGCTTATGTCGGGGAAACGTGGTGGTGTTCAGAAAATTCTACAGGAGAGACTTGGACATGAGATAGGCTACCGTATGTGCACTGCCTCAACCATCAGTTGCATTTGGTTGTGGTTCATGCCATGTCTGCAGAGACCGCACTTTTGGAGTTTTTTGATGTGTGCAATTCCCTCTACAAATTCTGTAGGAAGCCAACAGTTGCTATGCATTATAAAGGTGTTCATCTTAAACGTCTTCTGGAGCAGAGATGGACAGGGCATCTTGCCACTGTCTCGGTCATTCTTAAATCATTTAATGACATAAAATTGATTCTGACCGATGCTGACTCTGTGCTGAACTATGGCACAGAGATGAGAATGGAAGCTACAGGCCTACTGCGTGAGGTATCAGAGCCAAGTTTCATGTTCCTTGCCAAACTTATGTTTATTTAACATAGACTTGGTTGTTTTTGACATGGGGAGTCCCTATCTACATCACAATGAGTTTAATATCCCTCCTTTGTATATAAGAATCAAGAATCTGATTGCGATTACTGTAGGCAAATGTGCTTAGCAGTAAATAACAATGAAATACTACCACTAGCATAGTCATGACCTGACCAATATCTCTTACACTATTGCCCATGCGTGAGTGGCCCTTGCTATTTTTCCCTTCATGGACAAGGTGTTGTCCACTTTCTCCTGGCAATTTCTGTGACCCTGAAGACTAGCATTGTCTTCCAGTTTTGATGTCAGTAATGTGGCATGTCCGTTGTTATCTGTTCAGTTGAAGTTACGGGTGGGCAAAAAATAGTATCTAAATATTTTGGAAGATTTTGACGGTAGATATCAATAATATAATTAAATACGAATTTGTCTATCTGGGATTTAATTGTATGAGTTACAAGCCACCTTATAATTTCTTACAAAGCACATTAAGGGACACAAAGTATTAGGATAGCAGTTCATTTTCTAAATTTTGTTTCTGAAAGATGAGACTGTTGTAAGAAGCAATATTTTCCCCTGGGATGAATATCAGTATTTAGTTGTGCTCAGAACTGTCTTGATTCATTATTTTCCATTTCACTGCCATGGATGATGAGACAGCACTTGAAGAGGAACCTGGCATACGCGCAGATCTTTGCGTTATCTGCCAATGTGGAGGTGAGCTGTCATCTTGTAGCACTGGCTTGCAAAAGCTGATTTATTATTTTCCAGGCTAGAAAATGTCCACTTCCACATTCAATTGTCCAATTAACAATTGACTATTTAGTAATTTAGCATTCTGGAACAAGGTGTCCGAAGGAGACAATGTAGATAGAAGATTTTCCGAAGACTGTTGATCTTTATTCACCGTATTGCAATGATAGTACAGCCCAACCAAAGTCCAGACCAACCATCAAAGCAATAGGGAGCAGATGTCATCAGCTGGGGCCCCCGACAAGATCTCCCCTACGGATGGCTATACACATATATTTTATACTCCTCAGCCCTTGAGAAGTGCCACCCTCTCACGCCATCTCCATCAACACCCTTTACCAATCAGTACCAAGCAGGGTCGCTTACATTCGTGGAAACCATCTTCCCATCATGCATAAACTATATGCAAACCTATGTAATGCATAGGTAACATATGTAAAATAGTGTAACCCTAAGTTTTTCTGGTTCTTCCAGTTTGGTGGCCTTCTTATCTTATTCTCTTCCTAGCTGGATAGACCCCAACTCATAAGGCACAGTGGCCTCCTCATCCCTGTCCTGTCCAGTCCTCACCAGCTTGATAACACCCCCTCTCCCTTAACCATGTAAGGAGGAGATCCTCTCATCCTGGTACCCCCAGTACTTTTCCACTCACCCCACTCCTCTGACAGTTGGTCTAGCCGCCTTGGGGTTCAATAAAGTATCTATCTATCTATCTATCTATCTATCTATCTATCTAGCCTACACAAGATACAATGACCTCACACTGCTTACAACAAATGCAGTGGCATTAAGACTTATGACACTAATGACTACATTCTTCTAAAACATGAAAACCCATGCAATAGTATAAACCTTTATGAAATCCATGATTACATCCCTTCACATCCTGAAAACCCACCATAATACCTAGTAGAATCCTAGGTAATCAGTCCGCTGCTGCTGTTGCTTATATGCCTACTACCAATTTCAGGGAACAAAGTATAACTATTGCAATGTGATGCAAGGGTAGTTTTTATTTCTAACACTATTTTATCAACATAGATATTTACATCGATTGTCTGGCGTTATAATTTAAGTTGGAAATAGCTCAAGATGACAATGTTTATCAGATGTTTGACAGAAATGGTTTGGATTTAATCTAAAACTTCTGCTCTTCAGCTTGTCTAAATTAACTACAATGTTGTTATTGATGTACTGAATGTTATGTAATAGTACTTTGTTTTTTACTCCAATATAATTTATGAACTGAAACTGAAGCAAATTATTTTGATTTCCCCTGGTTTCAGAGAGGCTACTACTACAATACTAAATTAAGACGTGGAGGTTGAAACTGTTTTTATACAGAAAATAAAGTTTGTTTTGCTTTAATAAATGTCTTAATATTTTTAAATGTCAATTCAGATAGTTGATTCTATGCCTCAGCCACCTATAGCCTCATGACCTTTAACCTCTACCTGTGACCCCATGATCTTTAATGCCTTATCAGTTATTTAGGCTTACTTAAAGGGGTGATAGAATGATTATATAGGGTATTTCATGCTGTTCCTTAAGGTTTCCGAATAGAGTATGTAACATTGGTTGGGCTGAAAATGGCCCTTGTGCTGTTCTATGCGCCCTAAGGCAAGCCTAGGAAATAGGCCCTAGAATGAACGAGGTTTTCTCCCTTTTATGGTATGCTCATTAATATTTAGATGAACTGCGTGCTGATTGGTTTGTTTACAACGAGCGAAGCTCCAGAGCAAAGACGGCAACATGGCCGACACCACTCGCTGAAACAGCGAAGGTGGAAATACTACGGAGACATACAGTAGGTGTTGAACAGCATTTTTGAGCCTAAATCAGAGAGAATCTGAAATAGAGGAGCAACCAGTCGCCCATAGATTGGAAATGACTACTTCAGAGTGGTACGTTTTGTCATTTACTTGAGTTTGCCACACGTAGCCCAGTTAGCTAGCTGTAATACTAGTGCAATACTTGCACGTTAGTGTCGTAGACTAAGCTAAACATTGTATTAGGTTCGTTTTTAGCGTTGTAAGCAACATAAGTTATTAATTTGCACACAAACAAATGCTTTACAACTTGTACCCTTGTGCAATTTTTGTCAAGATGTCCAGTTAGAAGCTAGCTGAAAAGTTTGTAGCCAGTCCAGGCTATGCTGTAGTGAAAGGAGTGCTGCTTGCAAGGAAAGTACTCATTTTAGTCAGTAAGTCTATTCTCCTGCTGAATAGGTCATCTGATTAGGAGTTACATACATTATTGTAGTGGTAATATGCGATCTTACAACAGGACGTCCAGTTAGCTGGGCAGGAGCTCTGTGCAGTTCGTAGGCTATATGGCTGAAGTGAACCGAGTAGCCTACTGCTCGCGTCAATGAAAATATTACGTTTGTGTCAGTAGATCTAATGTACTCTTGTAACTACTATCCTGCTGATTAAGTCATCTGATTATCAATATTTTTACCTTCTTCCCATGTAGTAATATGTGATCTTACAACGGGACATCCCGTTAGCTGGGCAGGAGCTCTGTACAGTTTGTAGCCTATGGCTAAAGTGAAATGAGGTCAACGAAAATATTACTAGGCCTACTTTGTGTCAATTCAAAAACACTTTATTTATCCCCAAGGGGCAATTTACATAGTACCATGGAGTAGAGTACAATAATCAAAAATCCTATAAATATCACTGTTTAAAATACAGTAGGTACAGTCAGTAGGTCTAATGTAATCTTGTAACTATCCTGCTGACATCTGATTGAGAGTATTACCTTCTTTCCATGTAGTAGCCTAATATGTGTTCTTACAACTCTGGTAATTAATACTGGAGACATTTGCTACTTGTGCTACCTGCTCATTCAAAATATCGAAATAACAGCAGGGAAATTATGTTTATTTTTACAGGTTATTAAAAGAATGACCCAGGTTCCTGAGGAGCTGACCTGAATGACCATCATGGCTTCGCTCCGTTGTGCCTCTATATTCTTTGCAAAATGCAATGAATATTTACAGAGCTGACCAGGCTTGGAATTTCACTATTCTGGGGGCAAGGCCACTTGGCCTTCAGTTGGGCATATTTGGTGGGGGGCACAAAGGCCACATGTCAGGGCACCAAGGCCAAAGTTAACTATACAGTAGTAGGCTATAAAAATGATCAAAGTTTTATTTAGCCTATTCACTGCAGTAGACCTGCATCACTGTATGAAACATTACAAAAACATGAAACATGACATATTACATAGAACTGTAAATCATCTGATCATCTAATATTTACAGATATCTAGGCTATATATAACATTTATTTTATATTTGGCCTGTTATAAAATCATGTATTGAACAATTCAACCACAGCTCAGCTTTAAGAAACTCAAATAGCCTAGATGCATGCTTAGCATTTTGTGATCATTAGGCTAAGGCTACTTTCACAAACTCAGTCAGCTGTCCTCTGATTTACCAATATCTAGGCGATATTTGTAACATTTGTTTTGTATTTGGCCCGTTATGAAATCATGTGGAACAATTTGAACATTGTAAAACTTAAAGCCCAAATTTGGAGACATCCATGCATGTCGAAATTTACTGCAAATTCAAAACTGGATTACTCTGGAACGGCTAACTTTACAGGGGACTGCTTTACACCTTTGTGTTCGGTAAGGTCTGCTGTTTATTCTGATATATGGTTTGTCGTGTGTTAAAAGAAGGGTTTGTGAAGTATTCCACCGAGATGAATGGGTTGGGAGATCATGGGACGCAAAACCTTCAGTAGAATGTATGATTAAATTGAATTATATTATTTACTTTTCTCGCGAACCGTTCAACTTAGCAATTATCGGGTAACATCGTTTAAAAGCTGAGAAAAAGCTCTTTCATGTGATACTTGTGATGTCTGTGTGATGAATAGGCTACTTCGCGAGTAGTTCAACGGAGATGAATGGGTGAATTTTGCACTTTCTTGCACTGTCACTTTCTCCACTGCGTAAAAGACTAAATTAATTTGCGCTGTGAATGCTAAGATTATTTTGACAGGCCACAGGCTAAATAAAAATCGCTATTAGTAGGACGCAAAGCAGAATATTGAAAGAAGGGGGCACCAAGGCCACCGTGGCCTGTAAACCTCTGATTTTCAAAGGGGCCTCACGGCCAACGCAAGAGGCAACGACGGCCGTCGTGGACGCCGTGAAATTCCTACCCTGGAGCTGACCATGGCCGTTTGAGAATCAGAGGGATGGAAAGGTGAGGACAATCTGATACAAGTGTTAGCAGTTACAGTATATAAATAAAATATTTTTAACCAATACACATTCATTATTGGTTCAGCATATTGCAAAAACACAGTTTGATCAACATCACAAAATTATAAACTTTATTTTTTTTTTTTCAACAATCGTCCAGTGATACTCTGTATATTTTTTTTTACATAGTATAATATTTTACATATTATACTATGTAAAATATTTAAGCAATATAGCACGAGTGAGAGTGGGGTTGGTCATGGATATTCCCACGGGTGTTGTTCGGCCGTAGCCACGAGGCCGGAGGCTGAGTGGCGCAGGCAACAACAGCCGTGGGAATATCCATGACCAATCCCACGATCACGAGTGCTATATTGCTTTTATACAACAATTCTACCACAAACTAAATAATCTGAAAACACCCCATTATTGTTTAAAAATGTTAATTTCGACATCGTTCTTACGCATCAAAACATAGTTCCCTTTTCAATAGACAGCGTCTTGGTTGCTAGGTAACCAACATTCCAGATCCCTCGTTACGGGTCTTTGTGGTTTAAATGTCTACTTGAAAGAAATGTTGAAAGTCGGGCTGAAATCACATTCATATCTAGGTTTGCTGCATGCATGTTACAAGGACACTGGGCCATGTCATGTAAGGGACATGGTACTGCAAAAAAACGGAAACATAGTCTACATTGCAGAACCACTCAACTTTATTAATTTATGGTGAATAAATGTTACGACTGTGCACAGCCTGACGTGACGATGCTAGCACGTTAGCAGCGGTTAGCTAATTATGCTAACGTTAGTTATCTACAAGTCTCCTCCAAGTGAAAATCATATTATACACAATGCTGGCAATGCTGAGAGCATCCTCGTTTATCTTACTTACATTGAGTTGACTGTGTGGCTTAATCCACAGATGTGGTGAAGCACTGTTTCGTTATGGTTTGCTAAGGAGTAACCCATTGCTTGAAAAAACATTGTGTCAAATCTTCGCATTGTATCGTGGAGTGATTTATTATTAGCTGTGCAAAGTCTGAGTTGAAATGTCCAGGGATATTCCAACTCATGGAACGTCTCTCGGCCAATCAGAAACAAATAAATAGTTCTATAGAACCCAATTGTTGTATAATAAAAAATAAATAGTAAAAAAAAATAGCTTTTCCACCCTGTTCTCGTTTCAGGAAATGAAGTGACTTGGCCTACAGGTCTTTTGTGAGCAGGAGCTGGGGTTTCCTTGGAAGAAGCGTCCGTGTCATATTCCCCTCGTGTGTGGTGCTACGCATATGGAGGGAGCTTCCGGATACTTCAGGGCAGTACATTGGATTCAGACCCCTTTTCAACTGAACCGTGACACATGTTCAGCAACAGCATCCTCCATGGAAGGTCTGTCAAGCTGAGCACACAAGTCCTGGGGCACAGGAATCCGCTGGACGGCATCCCAATGAAGAGGGTCTTTGATGATCTCGAAGAGGACAAGAAAAAGGACTTATATTGGATACTGACAGCCTGTTGTGTGTGAATCGATAAGTTCTTTTTAGTGCCTATACTGTTGCACATTTTGATTTGTTGTTTGTAATAAAATATATATTTTATTAAACTTACAAATTGTTTGGCAAGTCTGTACATAGTTTCTCCTTGGCTGTCTTCAGTTGTGGGGACTCAGCATTCTCATTGAAGTGCATGGCTGCAAGATAAAACCTAAACCAAACAACAGAAATGTTGTGAAAGTCACTTTTGCATGCACACACCAAGCTGTTAACTCACAACAAAAGCATTTGCTAATATTCTAAGCCCCGCACTTGGAGCATCTGTTTGGCATGCTGCGTTTGTCATGTTGCCGTTCTTGTAATGTTCTAAAATAAGAACGTGCAAATAAATCCATTGTATCTAGACAACATGGTTTTCAACATATCGACTAGATATCATTTGAATTGATAACGTTAAGTTGTTTCTACTTCTGACGTCAAAAACGTATGTGTTATATGGGTATGGGTTATATTACAGCTTAGCAACCAAACTATCGTGTTACTCAGCTTCAGTTAGCTATCTTGCTGAGAACATAACCTGTCAGAGATCTCGACAAACATGCATAGTAAAATGTAGGTTAACATGACAACACAGGTTTTATCCGAATGACACCAGTGTTTCCTCTAGGATTTTTTTAAGCAGTGGGGGCAGGCCTGTCCGAACCCCCCCCCCCCCCACCATCCCCCCGTCCCACGGAACTGACAACTGACACTTCGCTGCAACACAAACAATTATATGTATTCACCTCTATTCACACACAATGAGGCATTATTTTCAGTTGTGATTGAGCTGTATATTTGGAGAATCTACAACAGGTGGGGAGCCGCCACTACCAAATCAACATAGAGGAAACACTGGACACACAGGAAAATTAAATAGCCTTGCCAATGAACTAAATCACACATTATACTGGCTAGATACACGTTAGCATGGCTAATAACTGCTTAGCGATAAAATAATACTTACAGCATGCGGTTGTGATGACCTTACGGTCGGAACAGCCCCTCATTTCAGTAACAGCAGCATAGCAAATCCTGCTTAACTGTCCAAGGTTTTGAAAACTGCCTTCGGTGAAATGTTTTGCAAATTAATAACGGAGTGTCGAACTTTGCAGGGATCTTCTGGTAGAAAAACATTATCCATGCCCCTCGAACTTTTGAATCCTTGGGAAGACTATGGAAAGTCTCAGCTTTCTTTGTAGCCTAAGTTTCAGCCTGGAACACTGCATTTACGACCGTGGCTCATTTTCGAAATCCTTGAAGAACTGTCTGCTTTATAATTCCTGTGGAAGTAAACGAGCAGGCAGCTAAACTAGTGTTTGTCTCATCTTCGCTCTCCATTCACGTTCCTGGGCTCAGAGCACCAGTGGGCTGGTCTGTATGTAAATTTTGAGGCGTGACAAATGTACAGGTCAGAGCCAAATAGCTTCGTTGGGATTCGCCCGTTTTATGGCGGTGGTTTAGAATTGTGAGATTTGCATAGGAAGGAGGTGTCGGTGGGGTTTTGAAGTTCTCTGTATGTCCATTTCACCCACTGAACTATCGCTATTCATCTATGACAAAGTAAACTCGGTTTTTCATTCTATGACCCCTTTAACTGTGTTGGGTTTAATGAGGATCCTTCAATCTGCTTGAGAGGTATAAAATCAATCTGCTTGAGAGGTATAAAACAAACATTGCATGTCAAGTATGACCTCAAGTGACCTTGACCTTTGACCTCAAGACATTAAACAGTTTTACCAGTATGGGAGATATCAGCTAATATCTATATGTGATAATATGCGATTTTGGCCCAATAATCATTATACCATGGTCCATTCAAAGCTGAAATTCTTAATCTACATGAAATTACGGTTCGATTGATACCAAATATCCTTTTGCTGTATTTACTTCCACCTTCAACCCTAATTCGCTCAGACTAATTGGGATGCAATATGAGCCTTGAATTGAAAGCCATGCAGGAATTTGGTAGGATCTCAAAACCGGATTATGAACATTCTTTGCCATAGAGAAACACACAATAGCGTTGGATTAAATATGCTTTGCTACAAAAACAGACAAAAACGTGAGGTAAGTCGAGCTTGCAAAGCAGCACACTTATTGTTCTTCTTAAGTTTTCTTATTATTAAGTGTGCTTGCAAAGCAGCACACTTATTGTTGGGGGCCAAGCAGCGAAGCTGCGAAGGCACCCATTGTGTTTCTATCTTTTCTTATTGGGGGCCAAGCAGCAAAGCTGCGCGGCAACCCATAGTGATTCTACCTTTTCTTATTATTGGGGGCCAAGCAGCGAAGCTGTGCGGCAACCCATAGTGTTTGTACCTTTTCTTATTGGGGGCCAAGCAGCGAAGCTGCGAGGCAACCCTTAGTGATTCTACCTTTTCTTATTATTATTACACACTCTTTCCGCTGTCATTGGAGTCTATGGCAGCCCATAGAACCGTACAGTAAAAAGTTGTGAAATTTTGCACATTGATTCAGGACAGTATAAAAATGAATTTGAGCAAGTTTTATGCCTGAACCACAGACAGTCTAGCGCCACCAATGGGTCAAAGTTGACATTGCATCCATGCAATTAACTTTTGAACCGTATGCCCGATTTTAAATATCGTAACATCTTTGGAAGTCTTGGATGAGGCCAAACTCAACGCACCCCATGACGTCAATTTCCGCCATGTTGGATCTTCCGCCATATTGTATTTCATCAAAAACACTTAAAAGGCATCAAAGTTCGCAAAGTGTGTCCGTTTTTCACGAAACTTGACGCAGATTATCTTCAGACCATGACTCATAAATGCATTGCTTTTAGGAGCCATACTCAAAACCCGTCGCCCGTCACAACCAATCAAGTTTGTCGGCGAAGCCGCCAAACAGGAAGTGAAGTGATATCTCAGCAAGGCTTTCACGTATCAACACCAATCTCAGTACATAGTCTCAAGACCCAATTAGGAGGAGGCTCAAAAAATTTGACGACTTTTGACCTATAGGTGGCGCTATAATTACCAAAATTACGTTTTGGCCTGTAACGGGTCATGTGTTTGGAATTAAAGCATATTAGTGATATCTGTTAATACCTTGAGAGGTCCTTAGGCCGACACATGCCAACATGTGACGTCAACATAATTGATTCGACCGCCATATTGGATTTCACCAAAAACATTTAAAAGGCATCAAAGGTCACAAAGTTTCTCTGATTTTCATGAAACTTGACGCAGATGATCGGCAGACCATGACTCATTAACGCATTGCTTTTTGGAGACATATTCAAAACCGGTTGCCTGTGACGACCAATCACGTTTGGCGGCGAAGCCGCCAAACAGGAAGTGAAGTGATCTCAGCAAGGCTTTCGCGTATCAACACCAAACTCAGTACAGGGTCTCAGGACCCAATTAGGAGGAGGCTCAATACATTTGATGACTTTTGACCTATAGGTGGCGCTATAATCACAAGAAGTGGGCTCATATTTCAGCAATGCTTTCACATATTGAAACCAAACTTAGTATATGGACTTGGGACCTCATCCTGAGGACAGACAATAATTTTAGCAACCTTTGACCAGTAGGGGTGCTATAATTTGCAAAACTTTCTCGTATCAACACCAAACTTGATATGTGGACTTGTGACTACAACCTGAGGACGCACAATAAATTTGGTGACTTTTGACCACTAGGGGTGCTATAATTATCAACACTTTCTCGTATCGACACCAAACTTGGTATGTGGACTTGTGACAACATCCTGAGGATGCACAATCAATTTTGCGACCTTTGACCACTAGGGGTGCTATAATTTGCGACACTTTCTCGTATCGACACCAATCTTGGTACAAGGACTCGGGACCACATCCTGAAGACGCTCAATATATTTAGTGACATTTGACCACTAGAGGCACTATAATTATCAACACCTTCTCGTATCGACACCAAACTTGGTATGTGGACTTGTGACTACAACCTGAGGACGCACAATACATTTGGTGATGTTTGAGGCATGCGTATGTGTGGGGGGCTATTGGGGTGTGTGGGAAAGGAGGTTTATCTGTGTATGTGTGTGTGTGGGATGGGGGGTTAATTGGGTGTGTGTATAATGTAACAACATTGGGTTGCCATGACAACTCCTGCTCAACTGCTTGGCCCCCACATTGCTGCTTGCAGCTATATTTGGGGGCCAAGCAGCGAAGCTGCGCGGCAACCCATAGTGATTCTACCTTTTCTTATTATTGGGGGCCAAGCAGCGAAGCTGCGCGGCAACCCACAGTGATTCTACCTTTTCTTATTATTGGGGGCCAAGCAGCGAAGCTGCGCGGCAACCCATAGTGATTCTACGTATTCTTCTTATTATTATGGGTCCGAGCAGCGTAGCTGCAGGAACCCTATTGTTTCTGTACCGTTTTTTGGCCAAAATTCTGTAAAAGTCATACTGCAGCCTAAACCGTAACTCCAAAACTCTTGAAATTTTCAGGTATGGTTACCAGTACCCCCCTCTACCCATAACCCCAAATTTGGGGTACTGCACCCAAAGGTGGCGCTATTGAAAAAAAAAGTTAATTATGCTTATTTCTCCTTACCAGATTCACCTAGACTCAAAATTCTTTCAGAATATTAATCTCTAAACTCAGATGCATCTTTTTGGCCCTGGTCTTATGGTCTACAAATGTTTACTTTTTCCACAATTTCATGGAAAAGCAAAACATTATAAAAAGTTTCACACTCTTCAAAAAGAATCGAATCTTCACCAAAATTCTCACAGACAATGTTTAGACCAAGCCTCACAAAAGTTATCGCTCAGAATTTTTATATTTTGTTCCATTTCAGAGATATAGGCCAATAAAGTTAGACCACTTAGGCCTTTTTTCCTAGATCACCTATATTCCTATAAACCGTAAGTCCTAGAAACTTGACATTTTCAAGTATTGTTACCAGTACCCCCCACTACCCATAACCCAAATTTGGGGTACTGCACCCAAAGGTGGCGCTCTTGTCAAAAACGCTTATTTCTCCTTACCAGATTCACCTAGACTCAAAATTCTTTCATCATATTAATCTCTACATTCAGATGCATCTTTTTCACCCTGGTCTTATGCTCTAAAAATGTTTACTTTTGCCACAATTTCAGAGAAAAGCCAAACATCATAAAAAGTTTCACAGGCTTCAAAAATTATCAAATCTTCACCAAAATTCTCACAGACAATGTTTAGACAAAGCCTCACAAAAGTTATCAAAAGAATTTGGATACGTTGTTCCATTTCAGAGATATAGGCCAATAAAGTTCGACCACTCAGCCCATTTCTCCTATATCACCTATATTCCTATATGAGTAATTTTTTTTTCTTGGATAACAACCATACAACCATCATTAGGTGGATACCATTAACAGTGCACATTTTCAGATATGTACTCTTTTTTATAAAGCCCTTAATTCTATTGTCAAATGTATGCTAGGAATTGTCTTGATGTGTGTTTACCAACACACATTTTCACCATTTGAATGTGACTGCTGAATGTGTATGATTGTCAGTGGCAGAGTGGGATAATGCCTAGTGCTGGTGTTTGTTAGGTTGAGGGTTCGAATCCCCGGTAGTGCTTTAGGCTCTAGCTCGAATACTATTGGTTATTGAAGATTCACACCATTGAACAGCACCTGAATGACATCAGGCAATTAACATTCACACTCATTACACACTGCTGGTGTTTGTTAGGTTGAGAGTTCGAATCCTGCTAGAGCTTTAGGCTCAAGATGCACATGCTATTGGTTATTGAAGATTCACACTATTGAACAGCACCTGAATGACATCAGACAATTAACATTCACACTCATTAGTTGCCAAGAATCAGAATGCCGACACACTCTATGACATATAGGGGAACTTCTTTGTTTACTATTTTTCCTTCATCATTAAGTCTATCATATTTATATTTCATCCATTACTGTTCTTCTCTATAAATGTCTAATTGCCCCAGAATATCCAAAAGTTTTCAGGTGTACTCTTTCAGGAAAGCCCTTCATTTTATTGTCAAATGTATACTTGGAGTTTTTCTTGTGTGTTTACCAACACACATTTTCACCATGTGAATGTGACTACCCAATATGTAGGATTGTTAAGTGCCGGTTATACTCGCCGCACCGGACCTGTAGCGCGACAATGTGACGTCACAGGAGCGCCGTACCTATTTATACTCGCGCGTGGCGGTAGCGACACTACTTGCAGTCTTCTCCTGAACAGAGGTGTCGCAACTGAGCAAAAGCTACCGACTTTGCTAGTCCAACAATACGCAGTAGAAGAAGAAGATGGCAGAACTGACAGCAGCATTGGCGCAAATGTCAACACTGGCTAGGATGATAATGGACACACTGGATGAGGAAGAAGAGCTGCTTTTGCTTTTGCTTGCAAAAAAACGAAGAAAAAGAAGGTGGAATGTTCGTCCTTTGCATCACGCCAGACATTTATATGGTGAGTTCAATCGCGTCGTGAAACCAATGAGGTTGATAGACGAAGAGAAGCACTTTGAGTACTTCAGAATGTCAGCACACCGATTCGATGACCTACTTCATCGGATCAAGCCTTTCATTCACCATAAAAGATCTCATCTTAACCCTGTAAGCTTACAAGAGAGACTTGCCGTCACTCTGAGAGTATTGGCATCCGGTTCCAGTCAGAATGCAGTTGCTATCTCTTACAAACTAGGGACGGCAACTGTATCCAGCATAGTTTCCGAAGTGTGTACAGCAATCTGGCGGGCATTGAGAGATGACTTCGTATCATTTCCTAAAGGGGATGAATGGAAAGACATTTCGCGAGACTTTTGGAGAATGTGGAATTTTCCACATTGCTTGGGGTGCATCGATGGAAAGCATGTCACAATCAAAGCCCCAGCGAATGCTGGAAGTGACTACTTTAATTACAAGGGTGCAAATTCCATCGTGCTTATGGCCGTGTGTGACGCGAGATATCGTTTCACCATGGTGGATGTCGGTGCTTTCGGCCGTGAGAGTGATGGGGGGATTTTCCAAAGCAGTGAGTTTGGCGCTGGTCTTGTGCAGAACACCCTTCAACTGCCACAGCCTGCATACTTGCCAGGGACCAACATCAACCTGCCCCATGTGTTCCTTGGAGATGCTGCTTTCCCTCTACATGTTAACTTGATGCGGCCATATCCAGGTGTCAATCTGGATGATGCCAGGAAAGTGTACAACTACCGCCTTTCAAGGGCCCGCAGGATCATTGAGAACAGTTTTGGCATCTTGGCTGCACGCTGGAGGATTTTCCAGAAACCCATTGAGTTCCCACCCGACAAAGTTGTGGATGTTGTGAAGGCATGCGTTGCTCTTCACAACATGCTCACACACACAGATGCTGCTCACACTCCAGCATGCAGATACATCCCACCAACTTTCGTAGATGCCACATCACAATCAGGTGAAGTTCAGCCAGGTGAATGGAGGAGGGTTGTTGCAGATGACACTAACATGAGAGCTGTAGCCAGAGTGTCTACAGCACATGCATCCCGCGCTGCAAGTGCAGTGAGAGAGGACCTCAAGACATTCTTTCAGACACAGCAAGGACTTGTTCCCTGGCAGGACAGAGTCATTCGGAGAGGTTGCCTGAACTGATCCGATCTTGATCCGTGTAGAATACTGTAATACAGTTGTAATAAAATTGAGTTCTTCTAATACTGGTACCCTTGTGTCTATAATTTCTGTATAATTATTCTACACCACTGGCACACATTAGCACCTGCTCCTGGGCCAGCCATCAACATTCCAGACAAAGTGTATGGCAACAGTTATCATATGAATAGTGTTCTCATGTGCACATGGCTGCCTATTCTACACCACTGGCACACATTAGCACCTGCTCCTGGGCCAGCCATCAACATTCCAGACAGAGTGTATGGCAACAGTTATCATATGAAGTGTTCTCATGTGCACATGGCTGCCTATTCTACACCACTGGCACACATTAGCACCTGCTCCTGGGCCAGCCATCAACATTCCAGACAGAGTGTATGGCAACAGTTATCATATGAATAGTGTTCTCATGTGCACCTGGCTGTCTATGCGTTGCCCTTAACTGGTTATACTGACTATGCCTATACTATTCCTATGTTAATGACTTAATAATTCCCTGTTTTATAACTTAATGTCGTTTTGAGCATTATGTCACGCTTGTTTGCCTCGTAATTTCACTCGTCTTCGACCACAACAACAGACACCACTTACATAAAACCAAGGTTTATTAACAAATAGATGAACAATAACATAACAGTATAATAAGTAAATAAGATAAATAAGATAATATTAAAAGGTAAGCCCTAACAACAAGACACGACTAAAAATTAGATAGCTTAACTATAATATAACTATAAAAAACAATACGATTAGGCTACGTTTAACGATAAGATAAAAAAATGTGCTAAAAGTAGGCTAAGACTAAAAACTAATTTAGCCATAGCAATAAGGTGCATTTAAAAATGTGCATCATCATAGCATCAACAATGTGCATCGTTGCATCGTCGCGGGTGCTTCTGTGCGTGATCTATGAAAACCTGAAGCACTTTCTGCTTCAGCTGGTCAACAGTCAACAGTCTCCATCATCTCCGCACAGACTTGTAAAAAACCCGACGTAGGAGGTGGTTGCTTGTTCGCCAGCTGCACACATCTGTCCTCTCTCTCTTGGAACTCAGCCCACATCTTCTCCCTGTGGCTTTTCAGGTACTCAATGTGCGCTGCCATCAGAGAGTCGTCGCCCACCTGTCTCTTCCTCTTTCTTGGGGCACTCAGAGAGGATGAGGACGCTGTCGGAACTTGGGAGATGGGGGAAATTGGGATGGCGAGTGGTGGAGAGGTTGATCGGCACGGTGAGGAGGATCTCACCGAGTCGGTGGACTCTGTACACGACTCAAACTGTGTCAGAGAACCACACAGCTGTGAAGCCTCGGGCGCTTGGCGCATCGAGGACTCGGTCGCTGGGCTGCACGTCTGGATTGATGTAAAAACAACAATGTTAATAATATAGCCTATAGGCCACGTCAAATTCAACATTTATGTTTAACAAACCGTATCATTTAAACGTTAGGCTATTCAAAGTTTGCTTCCGGCAGGAGCAAATTGATTGAACAAGGAATAATAAATAAAAAAAACATGTTCTGCTTACCTGAATATTTGTTCCTGTCGGTCTGTGCTTCACAAAATTGGCAAGCCATGACAGCTCATCAAGAATTGGTGCAGGTCTGTATCCTCCTGCAGCACCACTTCTTGTAGCTGCCTGTGACTTCTTTTTCGCTTTTCCAAAGCGGTCGCGGAGGTTCTTCCAAATCTTCCTACAGTGTGGCTCCTCTCTTCCAACATTCATGGCGATTTCTCGCCATGAATTCTGGCACCTCTGGGCATCTCTGTGTTCCTTCATTGAAGGATCGTACAGATGCCTGTAGAGGCGCACTTGCTCGGACAGCTTTCCCTCGAACTCATCCATCTTCCTGTTTCCGCTTTGGCGCGCTCGTCTGAAAAAAAATGAGTGGTGCACTACCTCGCTCTACCTGGCTTAAATCCTGGCGCGCCAGCGAGATCTACGTCATTTTGACGTCACGTTTTCGCGCTACCGGTCCGGTGCGGCGAGTATAACGAGGCCTTTAGTGGCTCAGAGGGATAATGCCTAGTGCTGGTGTTTGTTAGGTTGAGAGTTCGAATCCTGCTAGAGCTTTAGGCTCAAGATGCACATGCTATTGGTTATTGAAGAGTCACACCATTGAACAGCACCTAAATGACATCAGGCAATCAACATTCACACTCATTAGTTGCCAAGAATCAGAATGCCGACACACTCGAAGACATATAGGGGAACTTCTTTGTTTACTATTTTTCCTTCATCATTAAGTCTATCATATTTATATTTAATCCATTACTGTTCTTCTCTACAAATGTCTAATTGTCCCAGAATTTCCAAACGTTTTCAGGTGTTCTCTTTCAGGAAAGCCCTTCATTTTATTGTCAAATGTATACTTGGAGTTTTTCTTGTGTGTTTACCAATACACATTTTCACCATGTGAATGTGACTGGCAAAGATGTAGGATTGACAGTGGCTTAGTGGGATAATGCCTTGTACTGGTCATCCTTATGTTGAGTGTTCAAATCCCACCTGAAGCATTAGTGTTAAAATACTGTTGGGTTGTGGAGGTTAGCATACTAGAATAGAATGCTGTTGGGTTGTGGAGGTTAGCACACTATAACATTACAGCATTACAGCTATTTGTCAATATGGACTTGTAGTGCAAGGCAAGTATAACTATAATTATACGCTGTTTATCTTATTGACTCCGACACAGAACCCACCACCACAAATACAATTCAATTCTGTGGGAAACACTGCCTTCCATTATCAAACCCTTCATCTTATCCACAACAAATAAATAGTCCTGTAGAATCAAGTATTGTTAGAATACTGTTGGGGTGTGGAGGTTAGCACACTATAATGTTACAGCACAGGGTAATCCTAATTTTATGCATCAAATTTATTCCAATCCAACTCAAAAGTTTTGAACGACACAAAGTGAAGGTTTTATCCAGATCAAAACCAAGAATAGATTATGTGATCTAATCCAATTTCAGGATCCTTGTTTCCCTTTGAACAACCCATTTTCAAGATTTGATCCAATCCGATAGCTGAAATCCGGTAACTGAAATCCGATAACCGAAACCCGATCACGTTTCTTTTGAACAATTGTGCCCAAACAATCAAAGCATATGTAAAACTAAAAAGCTATGCCATCATGTTCGTTTTGCTCGGACCCCGTAAATCACCACTTGCGGTTATATTTAATATTATTATTATTATTCCCGTCTCCCAAATTTTTTTCCAGCTCCTGTGCCTAGGCCCTTTGAGACAGAGACACCGTTCCAACTTTAAAACGTCCGGGCAGTACCGGTGTAACTTGCTCGAGAAGATGACGTCAAGTGGGCGTGTCGTTCATCCGCCATATTGGATTGAATAGAAAGCGAAACTAAATTTTCACAGGTCATAAATTTGGTCTGAACGCCACGAAACTTGACGTACATTATCATTGGACCAAGCCTCACAAAAGTTACTAGAAGTATTTTTGATTTTCGAAAGCGTTTGCCCGTCAAAGCCAAACGAAATCGGCGGCGAAGCTCCGAAACAGGAAGTCGTCCATATCTCAGGAACACTGTCACATATCGATACCAAATTTTGTATATGAACTGGGGACTCCAGTGTGAGGGTGCATAAGCTAAAAAAAAAAGAAATATTCCAAAAGTTTCCATGATTTGGCAAACCACCCACAGATATTTGGTAACTCTCACCATTCACCTTTGCACCATTCACCTTCTATCACAATGCCTTCCAAGTATGCTCAATGTCTCCGGGCAACCTTGCCCAATCATGAAATCCTTGCTCTGCCATGGGATAGTATGGACTTACGAACTGAAATAGCAAGGAGAACAGTAGCTATATATAGCTTACATAATAGAGTTGTTTTCACATTGACGGTATTCAAATTAAATTTTTCATTATTGTTAAATATCATGATGGGAGAGTATTATTAAACATGTTACAAGTATGCAAATGCATATGTTTACGGGCATTTAGGTTTTACTGTGTTGTTTTGTTGTAAAGACATGCAAGGCATTCTGGGCCGTAATGAAAAGTGGTCGGCAGCACTCCATAGGCTACGTATTAATATGAATAGGTGTTTCTGTAAACCTAGGGACAATAAACAGCTATCTCTGTTACAAAAACGAGCTGGTAATCGCTCATTGAAGAGGGAACTATGATAAAAAGATTGTTTTCCTAAAAGCATGGAGTTGACGAAAGAATAAGCAAGCAATGTCACTTTAATGTTAAATAGCCTAACGCTAGGTTGGCAACGTTGTATTACATTTCACTGAATACGTGTGAGCTTCACAAGTAAGGAAGGTGCAAATATTATGTCATTTATCATGGGAAACCTCCCGGGGCCCGTCGCTACCCCCGCAATGCAATTGCTGGAAAATTCTATACAGGTCCTTTCTGACTACCGGCGTGCCTTTGACCAGGCCAAGGCTACAGCACAGACGCTCACAAATTAATTGGGGGTTCAGAGCATTTGAAAATGTTAGAGCACGGAGAGTGAAGCGAACTATCGGAAGATGAGCGCTTAACCGATGTAGAGAAATTCTTCAAAGTGCAGGTATTTAATGCAACTCTGGACATCATAATCAGTCAGCTCTCCCAACGATTTGCAAGTATGCGGGAAACTTGTCATGTGTTTGAGTCTTTACGTCCTATGACCCTTCAACTCGCAGGTGATAATGAACTGCTTGAAAAGGCAAGACGTTTGTCAGACCATTATAGCAGGGACATTGCACCGACATTCCCAACACAACTCCTCTTATTCAGGTCTTGCTTTAAAGCAGAGATTTCACAGAAGTCATCTATTTTTCAACTTGCCAAAATGCTGGTGGTAGTTTATGACAGTGTAACATCCACATTCGGGTAAGTGTGTACTGCTCTCATGTTGTTTCTGACATTGCCTGTGACTGTGGCAACAGCTGAGCGATCTTTTTCCAAACTCAAACTTATTAAGGAGCAGCATGGGGCAGGAGAGGCTCAGTGGGTTAGCTATCCTGTCCATTGAAAATACGAGAGCAAGAGCATTACATATTGGGAACATCGTTAACGATTCAATGAAAGGCTCGTAAGATGGCCTTCTTCTAATGGCCTAATTCATGCATATTGGGGATTGTATGCATATGAATGATTTTATTTGGTTTCTGCACGGTTAAATAAGTTAGGCTACATAAAGTTTTGTTTCTGCGCAGTGCGAGTTTTTAAGCAAGCAACGCTTGCAGTTTCAGCAGAGGGTTGAAGAAGCGCATTGAGCGCATTGAGTGTTCCCATAATTCCATGCGAGTTGATGTTAATGCAGTAATATTAGATTACCATGGCCTGCAGGCTGTTAATAAAATTATTTTTAATGTTTTCACATGTAATGCATCCTATGTAGTCGTGTGTTTTTATTTGAAATTGTAATATGTAATTACTAAACTACTTCGGTGCCTCAGGCCCTTTGTATAAACAATTTAAGTCACCCTTAATGTGTATTGCATGTATCAGAGCTAATTCATCCTGGGCCAAATTATGTCGATATGGGCCCGCACAGTGCTCTCGCACCTGGACCCACCATTGGTTTGTTACGCCACTGCGTAATACCATGGTGATTTGATATGAGATGCTTGCACTCGTAACTTCGTCACATGTAAATTTTAGGACTGTTATTATTTATTACTAACAGTAATTCACGAAGCACTTTAGCCCTGAAAGTAGTATCTGCGTCTGTGACAGTTTAAGGGAACTTGCATTGTAGGCATAACTAAGGGATGCAATAACACCACCAACAACCAAAACTAGCCTACTCATTGTCAACATGTACATGAAATGTACATTTTCAAATTAAAATCTTTTCTTTGCAAACGTAGGCATAGGCGTATGGTGACAGATTAATTTAATAATGCTGCTGTGTGAATCACGGTAAGCGTGAATGAAGTGGCCACTTCTTAATGGGACCCACTGTATGGAAGTGGGCTAAGTAAAATAGAGATGTTTTAAATAAGATAAGGTTAATCAGAATTCTACGATATGCCCGCTTGACAATGGCAGAGATAGAACTGGCCTTTGGCCATAGCAACCATCCATTTAGAACGACTGGCCTTCATAGCAACCAAAGATCTGAGCTGTGTTGCAATGTGAGGCAAAGTATTGTGGTGATTTTACCTAGACATAACAATAATACTTGTGTGTGTATGCTGGTTTATTAGAAACATTCCATTGATGACAAGAATATTGTTTGTGTTTATTCATGAGACTGAACTGTCAAAGGCTAAGAGTGAAAGTAAACAAGACAGGGCCTGGGAGAGAAAGGTGCTTACCAGAAGGGCATAAATAGAAGGAGCTAGCAGAAGAGGAAAGGCAGGGACCTTCCAGAGAGAGAAAGTGAAACCAAAGTTGGAATGACACATAGAACCAAATCAAAACATACTCTGCCTGGCAACAGATTACACATAGAACCTGGTCACATGTATTCTGCCTAGCAACACACATTTTTTAATGTTTGTAAGAGAAGGAGCTTCCACCAATATCTCAAGTCCCAAAACGTTCTGATTGGCTAGAAGGGGCCTGGTGACGTTCCTGGTGATAGGAATGCCTCTCAGGCCCCTGAGAGCATAAAAGAGAGAGCTCAGGCACATTCAGATCAGATCTCATCGGGGTAGCAGCTGCCACTCATCACTCTATTGCCTGACGGTTCAGTCCTGACGCTGTTTGGATTGTATTCTCACTGCAATACGGTGAATAAAGGATCAACAGTCTTCAGCATTTCTCGTCTTGGTGTTCTCCTTCGGGTCTTTGACATCAGAGTGCTAGTTGGATTGGAGGTTTCGGGAAGTGGATAATTTCCACGACAGATCTGGAGGTTCCTACCGAGATTTGAAAGGATTCAACAAGGGAAGCAGTTCCGTCCCGGGTGAAGCAGATTCCATCAGTACAGCGTTCCGGGCCCAAGGTAAGCGTTTTGCTTATTATTAGGGAAGGCTGTACTGTGGGAGTCGGTGGGTAGGCCGGGAAGGGGTGTTATACCTGAATCCTCAAAAGAATAGTGGAGACACAAGACAGAGATTGGGTTGTATTGTTGATTTTAAAAAGCGTTTTGTGATTGTGAAAACCGGTTAAAAGTAGTTTTCAAGGAGAAAACTGAGTTAAATGGCCATGTAATAATTTCCAAGGAGGAAATCTAGTTTTCAAGGAGAAAACTAAAATAGTGTTTTAATTTCCAAGGAGGAAATCTAGTTTTCAAGGAGAAAACTAAAATAGTATTTTGTGTAAGGGGAGCACGGGCTGCCCTAAAATATATGTGTGTTTCAGAGAAAAGAACGGGTTAATAGGTAAACTGCAATATTAGCTGTGAGTTAAAATGTGTAAAAAACTGTCCTGAACAAAAGGGTGATGAACAAAATATATTTTATCATAATTTGTTGTTGTTTCTGTAAAAGCTGAGTGTGCGCCGTTGTGTTTTGTTTTGTTGCCTGGGCGTGGGCCCACAATAGATGCGAGACAAGTACACATACACATTTGAGGTAGAGGAGTTCGGCGAGGGAAGGAGGATCGCCACACTGACAGACGGACGTCAGACTCACATAATCGAAGTCGCTGCTGGCATATTCATAAGAAGGTTGCACAACAACCATAGTCTGGACATAAGAAGATTGTTGCAGTTGTTGGAGGTTTTTGCAGATGCCCCCCCCGAGCCCCATGCTAGAGCAGCGGTGCCCAAGCTTAGGATTGTGAGAGACCATAGGCCAGAGACCCTAGGAGAAATCCTTTACCGCCTTGAAGTTTCCGACGATTCAGGTGAGAGAGAGCCCGACACAGACTCCTCAGAGGAGTTCACTCCAAACAGTAGTGTGGGAGAGATCGAGGCAGACATTGGACAGGGGGAAGCCAGTGCCCCACCGGAGACAGGCTACAGCAGCTTAGGGTCCGAAGAAGAGGGGCGCCAGGAGTCAGGTCAGGGGGGTCTAGTGAGAGCTCCAACTCCCTACCCAGGTAACAGCCCAACCACCCCCAGATATAACCCACCACCCTCTACAAGCTACAGCCCCACCAACCCCTGGGATAGCTCAAGCGACAATCCAACTGTGCCTCAGCAGGAGGAGGTTCACGGCCCAGTTGAGCCCCAGCCAGTGCGGGACGTAGAACAGGAGATGAGAGAAATAGTTGGCCGAGACAGAGGTAGGCTGGCCAGTTTTATGAAAGAGTCTTTGTCAGTGTCAATATTCTGGAACAAGGAAGGAAGCGCTAGGGATAAATATTCAGTTCATGTTGACCATTTTGACAAATACGGAGGAACCCATTCAAAACTAGGCACCCGCATAGCGCCATTGGCCCTACAGACAGTGATAGAGCAGGTAGGAAAGTTTGTAGGGGTGAACACAAGGCCGGTGGTTGACCAGCTCTTTGCCCCACCTGAGGGCAGAAAGCGCAAGTTTGAGAGAGATTCCCCAGCTGCGAGAAGGAGAAGGACAAATAGAAATTATAGATAGAGAACTAGGGAAAAGTAAAAGGGGGAGGTACTGCTGCAAGGCCTCTACAACGGCTGCTTAGCTGAATGAACTCCACAATAACTGCTTAGTTAAAACTTGTAATCTGCTAAACCTTGCTTAAAATGAAAGTTTTGTACTTGCTTCAATAAATAAAAGAGGAAATAAAGCCAATAAATGTACTTTGTGAAAAATTAAATAAAAGGTTGAAGGATAATTTTGAGTGAAAAGATATTATTGAAAAGAAAGGTAAGGACTTAAAGTCCCCACTGGTGAAATAGCGGTGGTAAAGTAAGGAGGATAGTTATAATGATAAGATAAAAGTCAGAACTTAGAGAGAATAAACAGAGTAACGCCCACAAATAGCGAATGAACTTAGAAAGTAAGTGGCATATCACTTTCACTCGACAGCAGGACAATAAGTGGTGCATATTCACAAGAAACCGAGAGGGCCTAGTGAGCGGAGCATATAGGTGCCATAGTTACACAGAGCTACTAGAGAAAGTAGAAAACCTGATAGGGAAAGCTTACCCATTAGAATTAGGAACGCCTATGGACACAAGGAGTGACGATAGCGACACATCAGATTAGCAAAAACTCAGGAGCCCATCGGGTAGACCCAGAAAAGACTTTGAGAGTATATGGAACATCAACAACAAAACGTGATCTGGACCATAGATATCACTGAATACGGCGAACACGATTGGAAAATAAGCATCCGAGACCGAGAAGGTCAGGAACAAGTGGGGTACGTAGGGCGGTTCCCCTTTGGGTGCAGATTCCCTTTCAGGTGCAGATATCGGGACGAAATAGACGAGAAGGCAACACTTCCCCTGGTGTATGAGCTGACCCCTTTTACCCTGCCGCAGAAAGAACCGGAGGAAGCACAGCCCCAAGCAGCAGGGAGTGAAGAAGGGGCCACATCTGACGGCTCAGAAATAAAAGAGACGTGGACAATAAGGGTCGCCGAAAGTGGGAACAGAGGGTGGAGCGTGAGCGCCATAAACAATAGAGGAGAGGTACTCGAGGGAGGAAGAGCAGAACTAAATACTGTCCTTGAAGATTGGGGAGAGGTAAGGGACACTATACTATATACGGTAAGCGACCTTCGACTGGACTGGGAGGAAAAGGATCAGAACAGGTGCCGGAGAGAGAGAGAGAGGCAAGACAGAGGGGACTCCCTCAAGCGCAGTGGTAGGGAAGAAGAAGACAGGGAGTTTGAAGAAGACTACTTCAAGTCTATGTGGGGCAATAAGGTCTACCATTTCACCGAAGACGCTGACATCTAAAAAAGAAAGTGACACATCAAACTAGCAGAGACTCAAGAGCTCCTCGGATAAGGACAGAAAGGATTCTAAGAAGTATATGGAACAGGGACAGCAGAACGTGCTCTGGGCCATAGATATCGTTGAATACGACGAACACGACTGGGAGATAAGCGTCAGAGACGGAAAAGGCCAAGAATACGTAGGATACGTGGGTGAAGTCCCCTTTGAGTGTAAATTCCCGTATAGGTGCAAGTATCGAGACGACATAGACCTGAAAGCAACGCTTTCTTTGTTGGGGGAACTAACCCCTAATAGCCTGCCAGTGAGGAAGCAGGAGGAACCACAGCCCCGAGCAGCCGGAAGTGAAGGAGGAGCTACATCGAGAGACCTGAAAGTAAAAGAAAAGTGGACAATAAGAATCTCCGAGCACGGGAGTAACGGGTGGAGCGTGAGCGCAGTGAACGATAAAGGGAAGACATTTGAAGAAAGAAGAGGCAAACTGAATACTGTCTTCAAGGAGTGGGACGACGTGCAGAATTCTATACTGTATTTAGTGAGCGACCTACGGCTGGACTGGGAAGAAAAAGACCAGAACAGGTGCAAGAGGGAAAGGGAAAGGCAATACAAGAAGGACTATCTTCTGTTCTGCACTGACCGGGAGGACGTAGCAGAACAAGAAAGGAGAGACTACGGTCTCGACCTCTAAAGAAAATGGCGACCAGAGTAATGACACCCCTGGAGGAAGTAGTGAAGGAGAATGCCATTGCTGAGAAAGACGTAAAGAGCATCAACCATAAGTGGTTCTTGAGATACAAAGGAGACCACACAGCATGGCCAAAAGAAGGATCACTCAACCCAACAATAATTGCCCAAATGAGGGAGAAAATTATGAACTACAAAGGCTATGACAAGAGCACACGGAGGCAGGAAAAGAGAGAGAAGGAATTGAACACTCTGGAGGCCTTCGCAAAAATATCTGAAAGGAAGAAAAGGCAGAGGGCTGACCAGAGTGACACACCGCCCGACACTCCGCCCACAACGCCCATTACAGAAAAGTGCCCCCAATTACAGCACGCAAGAAGGGAACTGGATGCTCTGACTCAAACATCAGAGCCAGGGGCTCCACCCATAGAGGAGCCATGTCCTCCCCCATACAGGGAGAAGGACAAACTATACCCGGATGTGCCACGGGAGGAAGATAACGCGCGGGAGATATTCCGACGCCTGGAGGAAAGAAACCCGCGGGCCCTGGCGATACAAGCACCAGTGTATGGACCACAGGCCCCGACAGTGCACTTGGCAGTGCAGGCCCCACTGATGGTGAAGGGAATCACACTGGAAGGATCCTGCGCGGAGGTGCTGAAGGAAATAAAGAGGATAAGAAGAGAGCAGGCTCATCCCCAGTCGAGACCATCAACACCCCAGCCGGCGTCTGCACGACCATCTCCACCATCATCCCCCACCGGGACAACAATCCCAGAATACCTCCTGGAGGGCACAGTGCCGGATGGAAGGAGGGAATGGACTGGAGGAGAAGAGGCTACGGAAGAGCAGGTGGTAAGTGATTTCCACGCAAGCACAAAAGGACATTGGGAGACAAACGGATCTCCGGTAGCCGGCCCCCAAAAGCCCTACTGGGAGAGCCAGAAGACGGGTGCGGGTGACCCGGAAACTGGAAGAAGCGAACCCCCACGCCTCCCAGGCCAAAGGGAGGAGCAGGCCCCTGAGGGGCGAGAGAAGGAACAGAGACAGTGGTATGTAAATCTGTGGGACCACCTGGAGGCAGTCATGAAAAAATGGATGAAAGCCACAGGGGACGAGGAGAAAGAGGCCCAAGATAGAGAGGCCCTGAAAACCCTGGCCTGGGTGAGGTCACAGGTGGACAAGGAACCTGTGATGGAGGGGTGCAGAGAGCTATGGCGGGAGCTCGAGAAGTACATCCAGGCATGCTGGAAGGAAGTGGAAGAGGCCGTTAGACAAGCGGAAGAAAGATACCAAAACAAGAGAAGGAAAGAACAAGGGATTGAAGAATGGTATGAGAAAAAAAATGATGAGAATGGAAGAAGGTCTGAAAAGGTTGAAAGCCGCCAGGAACGTCGGATCAGAAGAGGGAAAGCTGGCCGAGGAGATTATGGAGAAGATAACAGAGGTGGAGGAGTGGGGAGACAAGGGGGCAGGCCCAGGGAGCACGCCAGAGCATGTCAAATATAAAAAAGCCTGCCGGGACTGCGGCGAGAGCCTGAGGAGGGAGATGACAGAAGTCCTGAAAAGAATGGATGCCATGATAACGCAAGAAGAAGAAAGAAAGCTCAGAGAGGAAGAGATGAAGAAGAGCGAGGAACTGAGAAGAAAACAGGAGAGTAAGAAAGGAGAAAACCGTCAAGGACTCAGACGGGAGTCCTCCGAAAAAAGGGGGGCCCGCCGACTAACCTTCAAACTATCCTGCGGGCCAACCACGATAGCGGAAGACGAAGGGGAAGACACGGACGGGGCAGACAGCCAGGCTGGCTCGGGAGAAGACTATGAGTCAGCAGAAGAAGAGGAGGAAGGACTGGGTGTCTTAGAACAGTTCCTCACAGAGCAGGTTCAGAGAGAACTACCACAGGTCCCGAAAGAAGCGGACCCCGCAGTGTGTCTCGGCTGCGGAAAATTGTTCAAAGGAATACAGGGTGTGAAGGCCCACCAGCGACAAACAGTGGCATGTAGAGGACGGGCCGGAATGCTCCCAATGATGATCCCACCCAGTGTGCTCGCCACAGGGCTGTTTGGAATCAGTAGAGTAAAAAAAGGAGTGGAGAAAGGCCTGGACGAGATCAGAAAAGGAGTGCGAAAGGGACTCAACGAGATTGAAGGAGGAGTCAAGAAAGGCCTAAAGGAGAACAAGAAGGAGTTGGAAAAACTGGAAAAGGAGGGAAAGAAAGAAAGAGAGAGGGCACGAAAAGAAAAAGAAAGAAAGGAAGCCATCCCAGAAGAATTGGATGAAGAAGAAACGGTTGTGATGGCACCATTAATAACAAAAAATCAAACGGCCCACTATCAGCCGTGGACCCACTCAGATGTGAATGGCCTCATTTCACGACTCCCTGTCCTGCATGAGGGTGCGGGCCGATGGATAAGTCGGCTAGAATCGGAGACTCAAGGCCGAAATCTAGCTGTGGGAGACATAAAGTATCTACTCGGCCTGATATTGGGAAAGGCGGACACAGAGGCTGTACTGGAGAGAGAGGACCTAGGGCGGTTGATGAATGCCAACAGGGATGCCCTGTGTTTCGACAGCGTCCGGAATAATGTATGGAAAGCCTTAAGGGCAGCATACCCCAACCAGTACAGCCCCTCAGCCGTCTGGATAGAGAAACTCAAAGATAGTGATAATCCCGCAGCCTTCGTGGAAAAGGCAGCGCAGGAATGGACGATAAGGATGGAACAAAGGCCAGAAGATTCAGGACCCCTCACCATGCAGTTCAGAAGAGCGGTCATGGACGCTCTGCCCAAGGAAGTAAGAACACAGTTGGAAAATGACTGGCGCGTGGCAGCCATGCCCAAAGAGGAATTCAGGCTGGCAGTAGTGCACCATGTAACTTTATACAGACAAGGGAAAGACAGGGAGGAGCAACAAGAAAAAGAGACCATAAGGAAACTGACCCATGTGCAACTCCAGGAGGCAAAGGGGGCAAAGAAGGCAGCCACCCAAGCTCCAGTGATGCCCACTACAGCCCCTGTCCCACAGCCGCAACAACCGGTGGTACAACAACCTATGGTGCAGCAGCCAGTGATGATGCAACCACAGCCTGTGCAGCCCATGGTGCAGACATGGCAGCAAGCGCCATATGGACCCCCACAACAACAGCAGCAGGGACAACAATGGTACCAGCCAAGAGGCAGAGGAGGATTCCGCCAGGGAAGAGGAGGACAGGGCAGAGGAGGCTATGGAAGAGGACAATACCAAGGCCAGCAAAATCAAGGAAACAACATTGAATGTTGTGTGTGCAGAGGAACAGGGCACATCTCCAGGAATTGCCCAACAAGAACCGGGGGCCAGAACAACCAAGGAGGACAGGCAAACCAAGGACAAATGCAAGGGGGAATTATGCTCCCCAACAAGGGAGAGCTCCACAGCAAATGCAGGCACCCTCTGGCCCAGTCTCCCCTTACGGGGGAAGCTGGAATTGACGAGGCCCAGAAAACCCAGGGGAGGGTCAGTTCCCCGCCCTGACAAAGGGAGCTGACGCAGAACCAATGCTGCAGGTTCTAATCGAGGGCATGGAGGTTAAATGTTTAGTGGATACAGGGGCAACGTATACTTGTCTTCACCCAAAAGATGCCCAACACCTCCCCAGGTCTTCAGGAAAGTTTATGAAGACAGTGGGTTTTTCGGGAAAAACGCAGCTAATTCCAATGACAGCCCCAGTATCAATCCAAATAGAAGACAAGGAAATCAGGATAGCAGTCTTAATAGCAGAACACACGCCCGTCAATCTATTGGGACGGGATGCGCTGTGCAACCTAAGACTCCAAATTGAGTGTTCCCCAACAGGAGTACAGATAACAGGACTGGCAACACAAATGGCCCTACGAATGAGTGCCCCATCTCAAACTGAAACTCACCAGGTCTACTGGATTGGACGATTGGAACCAAACATGGAGCGAGTGGTCTACAACGAGCATGCTTTTCAAATAAACAGCCTTCATGCTCAGCTGAGGGCGCCAAGATGCCCTTTTCACTGCACGATAAAATTCGACCAAACGCCAAACAAGGAGAGAGAAGAAAAATGGAATAGGGAAGTGAGTAAGTGGGGACGCATCCCACTTGACATACGCGCACTAGTGGTGGCCAAGGAAGGAGTGGCCGCTGAGGTGAAATTCGTGGAAGGATGGGATCTAGGTGTAATCTTCAACATGCCCGGAACAATGCCACACATCACCCTGAGAGTGGCCAGAGGTCACAGGACAAGAGAAATGGGCCTAGTGATGCTCGAGGCCAAGTGCATCAAATGGAAAGATACAGGGAATGACCGACTGCAAACGGCCATAAGCTGTGAAGGAGAACCAATGTTCAGGATAAAGTTGGACAGACCAGTCACCGTGTGGGGAGTCCCACAAGTGGTCGAGATCATGGACACGGAACCACGGGAGAAAGGGGAGATACCCTATGCTAAAGGGTGTCCATATGGGAATCAATTCTGTATTTACCGCCTATTCCCAGGAGCGGGGCGCCGCTGCTGGGACAAAACGAGGCATGTACCATTCAGCAAAGAAGACGCGGAATGGAGCACATACATGCGCCATCTGTCATGGTGCCCCAAGAAAAGGACAGCACAACCAGCAATACAGTCCCCGGAAGGCCATCAGGGTGGACAGATGGCCTCGGAGGAGGTTCATGACATACCCTACGTTAAGGGATGCCCCTATGGCAACCCATACTGCATGTATGGCCTGCTGGGAGGAGCAGGATATCGATGCTGGGATAAGGAGAACCATGTGCCCATCAACAAATCTGACCCAGAATGGGAGGAATACAAGAGGTACTACATAGACAATGAGACAGATAAGAGGACAGGGAGGCCGGGACCGACCCCCTGGAAAATGATGATGCTACAAGAGGCGACAGAGACAGGCACCGAACGAACCGAGAGAATATTGAGAAAAGTGCCGCCTGTGGTATGGTCACAAGGAGATGGCGACATAGGATTGGTCAAGTCAGCAAGCCCTGTGGAGTTCAGACTGAAACCAGGAGCGACGCTGCCTTTCCAGCCGCAATACCCCATTTCAGCAGAAGCAGCTGAAGGAATAAGAGGGACAATTGAAGATCTCCTGGGAGCAGGAGTCTTGGAGGAAGTCCAAAGTGCGAGGTGCAACACACCCATATTTCCTGTACTGAAAGCAGACGGAGTGCGATGGAGAATGGTCCAGGACCTCAGACCCGTTAATGAACGCATCGAGGACTATCCAGCGGACGTCCCACATGCTAACGTACTGATGACCAACATCCCGGCGAGCGCAACAACGTTCTCCGCCATTGATCTGGTTCAAGCATTTTTTACGATACGAGTGGCACCCGCAAGTAGGGAGTTCTTTGCATTTAAATATCAAGGCAAGACGTTCCAGTACACAAGGCTCCCGCAAGGGTTCAAACACTCACCGCACATTTTCAACCAGGCGCTCAAGGAGGACTTAAAACACATCGTGTGCCGGAGCACGATTCTACAGTATGTTGACGATGTCTTGGTATGCTCACCGGACCAGGAAACGTGTGAGAAGGATACAGTCTACGTACTGACTGTTCTGGCCGAAGGGGGGTACAAGGCATCAAGGAAGAAGCTACAATTTGCACAGCCCCAGGTGATCTACTTAGGTCGCCGAATTTCGCATGGGCACAAGGGCATCGCCCCAGAACACATTGAAGCGATTACCAAAGCACCGAAGCCAAACACAGTGAAGCAAAAGATGTCGTTCATTGGACTCATAGGTTTCAGCAGCGACTGGGTGGAATGCTATGAACAAAAGATAGCCCCACTACGAGCCATGATTGTGCAAGCTGGAACCAGCCACCTGAGGAACCGTCTCACATGGACAATGGATGGAAATGAAGCGTTTGAACGCATCAAAGGAGAATTACAGCAAGCACCTGCACTTGCACTGCCGGATTACGGAAGACCCTTCTATCTGTACGTGTCGAACAGGAAGGAAGCTGGAAAAGACGCGTACATGACCGCAATCGTGGCACAGACACAGTGTCATGGACGCGGCAAACAGGAAATTGCCTACTACAGCTCAAAGCTGGACGCGGTGGCCCAAGGCTACCCACCATGCTTCCAGGGTCTTGAAGCAGTATATTCGGCATACGTCAAAGCTTCCAACATTACCATGGGATGGCCAGTGGTGATACACACCAGCCACGCAATAGCGCAGTTAGTGGAACAAGGGAAGTTCTGCGTGACGCCTCAGAGGCAGTTGAGGTACTACAATCTGTCACTCTGCCCAGATGTCACTATAAAGGCATGCGACACGGCAGGAAACCCGGCGGATCTCATCCCGCTTGATTATGAGGGCGAGCCACATGACTGTGTGGCGGACTCAATCGCCTTCTCCAAGCTGAGGGAAGACCTGCAGAGTGAGCCGATAGGACAAGGAATCACCTACTTTGTGGATGGTCCTAGCCATATGTTCATAACAAGGAATTGGTCGTTCTGTCACTTGCTCTGGGCGTCCAGGGCTCTTGATTTATTATTTACTCTCATATATAAGGTTTGCAAAAGAACCATGCGCCTGAGTAGGGTATAGATGAGTGACGGATTAGGCCGCGCCAATGCCTGATACCATACCTAGTGCATTGAGTGCCATGAAGCATGGGGTTTTACTTGACCTCGTGTGCAAAAAGTGACTGGTTGAAATATATGAGGTTTCAGGTCACTTTGGGGACGTATCCGTTTCGGGTCCCAGCCATTTGTTTTAGTCAATAAATGGGGAGATTTCACAACTCGTTCTTAACGAGTAATTGGTCCTTCTGTCACTTGATCTGGGCGTTCAGGGTTTGCTTACTAATGTTATTACTTACTCACATAAGGGCAGTAATGCCGACACATACTCTTATTAGTTCTGACATAAGGTTTAAGGTTTCATGTTTAGTATAAGGGTTTTAATAGTAGACGCCATTCCCCTGTAACTTGCTCTTGTGCATATAGCCTGAGGTGTCATGACAATATACGGGGTTGTGACACGCTCCTGTGTTTAAATAATGCTTACGCTGCATAGTGAGGCTAATTTAGCCTCAAAGGGGGGAATATGTGGTGATTTTACCTAGACATAACAATAATACTTGTGTGTGTATGCTGGTTTATTAGAAACATTCCATTGATGACAAGAATATTGTTTGTGCAACTGTTATTCATTAGACTGAACTGTCAAAGGCTAAGAGTGAAAGTAAACAAGACAGGGCCTGGGAGAGAAAGGTGCTTACCAGAAGGGCATAAATAGAAGGAGCTAGCAGAAGAGGAAAGGCAGGGACCTTCCAGAGAGAGAAAGTGAAACCAAAGTTGGAATGACACATAGAACCAAATCAAAACATACTCTGCCTGGCAACAGATTACACATAGAACCTGGTCACATGTATTCTGCCTAGCAACACACATTTTTTAATGTTTGTAAGAGAAGGAGTTTCCACCAATATCTCAAGTCCCAAAACGTTCTGATTGGCTAGAAGGGGCCTGGTGACGTTCCTGGTGATAGGAACGCCTCTCAGGCCCCTGAGAGCATAAAAGAGAGAGTTCAGGCACATTCAGATCAGATCTCATCGGGGTAGCAGCTGCCACTCATCACTCTATTGCCTGACGGTTCAGTCCTGACGCTGTTTGGATTGTATTCTCACTGCAATACGGTGAATAAAGGATCAACAGTCTTCAGCATTTCTCGTCTTGGTGTTCTCCTTCGGGTCTTTGACATCAGAGTGCTAGTTGGATTGGAGGTTTCGGGACGTGGATAATTTCCACGACAGTATAGAAAGGTGATGAAAAATACAGAGACAGGTCAAGAAATATAGTGCAGTGTAGACAGTAGTATACAGTTGATTTACAGACGGTGGTTTAGATTAATATGAAGTATTCCTTTATTCTGAGATAGGCTACATAGGCTCTCAAAACAACCCCAGGCTCACAAAACAATCCCAAACAGACATAATGTCTTTATAGAGCAAATCTATATAGATTATTTGTCAAATAAACCAGTAAAACATAATTTGTGGGATGGAATATATAACATTCACACTCATAGCTCATATTTTTTTTAAATAAATCAGTGAAAAAGTATCCTGACAAACAAGTAGCTTTTTAATGCCTTGGTCATATTTCATAATTTCAATTCCTCTGTAGGTTACCTGATAGCCCAGTTTGAGAGGCGCAAGACGCGTGACATTATTTATTTTTTGCAGCCAATCACTGCTGTCATTTTATTTTATTGATTTGATCTCAGTCATAGAAGCAAAATTCGAAGGCAGGCCAAAGGTAAAATCCAACAAATCACATTAAACCTGCAAGCCAATAGTTGAATAGCCCTCTCCTAGAGCTTTTGAGATATTGCCACTGCTCCAACATTGAAAGGCACTGTTACAATGCCTGGATCAAGCCAGGTTCAGCATAGCGTATGCCACAGTCCGCTCACGTTGCTGACCGGACCAGGGCAAGCACACTTTCGCAGTTCCCGCCGGAAATGCAGTCTAGTTATTATTAAGTGTGCTTGCTGAAAGCAGCACACTTATTGTTCTTCTTAAGTTTTCTTATTCCTGTAAGCCCAATTTTTCGTCAGCTCCTGCTCCTAGACCTTTTGAGATATCGCCACCGGTCCAACTCTAGAACGTCCGGCCGGAACCGGTGTAGTGTGGAAATTGAAAAGGATGTCACTGACCCTTGTCATTCTTCCGCCATATTGGATTGAATAGAAAGCGAAACTAAAGTTTCACAGGTCACAAATTTGGTCCGAACTTCACGAAACTTGACGTACATGATCCTTGGACCAAGCTTCACAAAAGTTACAGAAAGGATTTTTGATTTTCAAAAGCGTTTGCCTGTCACAGCCAAACGAAATCGGCGGCGAAGCTCCGAAACAGGAAGTCGTCCATATCTCAGGAACACTGTCACATATCGATACCAAATTTTGTATATGAACTCGGGACTCCAATGTGAGGGTGCATAAGCTAAAAAAAAAAAAAGAAATATTCCAAAAGTTTCCATCATTTGGCATACCACCCACAGGTATTTGGTAACTATCACCTTTCACCTTTGCAGTTGCACTTCTATCACAATGCCTTCCAAGTATGCACAATGTCTCTGGGCAGCCACATTGTCTCGGGGCAACCTTGCCCAATCATGAAATCCTTGCTCTGCCATGGGATAGTATGGACTTACGAACTGAAATAGCAAGGAGAACAGTAGCTATATATAGCTTACATAATAGAGTTGTTTTCACATTGACGGTTTTCAAATTAAATTTTTCATTATTGTTAAATATCATGATGGGAGAGTATTATTAAAAATGTTACAAGTATGCAAATGCATATGTTTACGGGCATTTAGGTTTTACTGTGTTGTTTTGTTATAAAGACATGCAAGGCATTCTGGGCCATAATGAACAGTGGTCGGCAGCACTCCATAGGCTACGTATTAATATGAATAGGTGTTTCTGTAAACCTAGGGACAATAAACAGCTATCTCTGTTACAAAAACGAGCTGGTAATCGCTCATTGAAGAGGGAACTATGATAAAAAGATTGTTTTCCAAAAAGCATGGAGTTGACGAAAGACTAAGCAAGCAATGACGCTAGGTGGCAACGTTGTATTACATTTCACTAGGTGTGAGCTTCACAAGTAAGGAAGGTGCAAATATTATGTAATTTATCATGGGAAATTATTGGAAATGTTATTTCTTGTTTATTGTAATTGCAAACCACACACATCCATTCGTAATCACGCGTACACATTTAATACTGGAAGACTGTCTATTCGTTTATTTGATGTTGCTTAGCAACCAAGACTTCAGAGCAAAGATTCTAGAACAGAGCTTCAGAGAGACACGTTTTGAGTTTGTGGCCAAGTACCTAAAATATCGGTTTCCATGTGTATGTGCTGGATGGTGTGCTTCCTTTATGAAAGTAAGTGTTTTATACAGTTAACGTTACAGACATAATGAGTCATGTTGTAGTGGTCCACATAAATGTGCCCTTTCTGTTATTAGAATGCTAAGCGGAGATTTTAACATCATTCATTTCTAGAATGCTAGCTAGCTAGGTCATAGGGAGGATATGTTGCTGTAACGTTATGAGATTTATTGCTTAGCGTAATGCCATGGTCATTTGATATGAGATGCTTGTACTCGTAACTTCGTCACTCGTAACTTTAGGACTCCTTTTACTAAGAGTAATTCAGGAAGCATTTTATCCCTAAAAGTAGTGCCTGAGTCTGTGACAGCTTAAGCGAGGCCTCCTAATAAGACCGATTCACAAACAATGTTTTGTGGTGGCATTTCACGTCGCGATGTTTTGAAATGCGTCTAACAATCACGAGGGAACAATTTTGCATTGTAGGCATAACTAAGGGATGCAGTAACACCACCAACAACAACCAAAACTAGCCTACTCATTGTTTGCATGTACATTAAATGTAACGTTTCATTGTGAATCAAATTAAAAGATTCTCCTCTTTGCAAACGTTGGCATAGGCATATGGTGACAGATTAATTTAATAATGTTGCTGCGTGAATCACGGTAAGCGCGAATGAAGTGGCCACTTCTTAATAGGAGTCACTGTATGGAAGTAGGCTAAGTAAAATAGAGATGTTTAAAATAAGATAAAGTTAGGATATGCCCGCTTGACAACGGCAGAGATAACTGGCCTTTGGCCATAGAAACCATCCATTTAGAACGACTGGCCTTCATAGCAACCAAGGATCTTAGCTGTGATTCATGTACAGTAGCTACAGTATGCATACAATGTGATGCAAAGTATAGAAAGGTGATGAAATATACAGAGACAGGTCAAGACATATAGTGCAATGTAGACAGTAGTATACAGTTGGTGGTTTAGAGTAATATGAATCAAATATAAATATGTGCAGTGTATTAGCAGTTATCTCATACAATAAGTAGAATAATGTATGTAGTAGTAACATTATAATAGTAGAAATAATAATATAGATATATGCAGTGTATTAACAGAATATAATAAAACAGAATAAATATGAATATTCAATATGACAAATATATAACAGATATGTACATAACATACAGCTATGTGCAGTGTGGAAACAGTGTCATTGTAGTGCAGAAACAACATTATAAGAGTAGTAAGAATAAGTTTATGTGCAGGATGAATAGTATAAAGATCAGTAGAATAACTATGTATAAATGTAATTACAGTAGGCCTATGTACATTTGTAAATAAATAGAAAACTATGGGTGAGAGGGATAAATTAATTTTATTTAATCGTAAAAGTAAATTGCATTCAATTAAATTGCAATTAAAAATCTTTCCAGTAGGCTTCAATGTCACGCAAAAAGTACAACCAAAGCTGACCTTGATCAACTAGAACGTCTAAAGAACCAGAACTTGAGTGTTGTTTTTTGCTGGGTCCCAGGCCATGTTGGTCTGAGGGGAAATGAGAAAGCGGACAGTGCTGCTAAGCAAGCCCTCAATGAAGAAGTCACAGAATGTCAAATCCCTGCCCCAGACCTTAAACCTATACTGAACTCTTACATCTCAGATAAGTGGCAATCTGAATGGGATTAATGTACCAACAACAAGCAAGGAATGTGAATTTTGGCACATTTTCATGATCCACTGGGTCGTTATGGGCCACACAAAATACGGTGTTGCTAAAATTACTCCTATTGTGGCTATTAGAGACATGCGTTCATGAGTATCCAGCTACATTCAATGAGTTAAGTAAAATACATTCACACACAAAAAAAACCCATCACTAATGTTGTGGACATTCCTTTATTCTGAGATACATCAATAGGCTCTCAAAACAATCCCAAACAGACATAAGGTCTTTATAGAGCAAATCCATATAGATTATTTGTCAAATAAACCAGTAAAACAGAATTAGGGGATGGAATATATAACATTCACACTCATAGCTCATATTTCTAAAATAAATCAGTGAAAAAGTATCCTGACAAACAAGCAGCATTTTAATGCCTTAGTCATATTTCATAATTTCAATTTTCTCTCTAGGTTACCTGATAGCCCAGTTTGAGAGGTGCAAGACGCGTGACATTATTTATTTATGCAGCCAATCACTGCTGTTGTTTTATTTTATTGATTTGATTTTAGTCATAGAAGCTAAATTCGAAGGCAGGCCACAGGTAAAAGCCAACGAACCGCATTCACCCCGCAAGGCAATAGTTGAATAGAGCTTTTGAGGTATTGCCACTGCTCCAACACTGAAAGGCACTGTTAGAATGCTTGGATCAAGCCAGGTTCAGCATAGCGTATGTCACTGTCTGCTCACGTTGGTGACCGGACCAGAGCAAGCACACTTTCGCAGTTCCCGCCGGAAATGCAGTCTAGTTATTTGCTGTCACTTCGTCTGTTTTATAACCCAGAAGGATGTACTTGGTATCAAATGATAGCTCCGTGTCTCCTCTTTCATCTGGCATGCGTGACATATCTATCCAATCAAAGGTCCGCGAGTAATTCAAACAAGAGTAATGGGTGTGCAGCATTGGTTTTTGTATATGACTTTATTATTTTGTAGTCACTTCGTCTGATTTCATAAGCCAGAAGGATCAACACACTTGCTATCACGGGCTCGCGAGTAGGCTAATTCAAACGAGAGTAATGGGTGCGCAGGTGAACGCAGAGAAGTAAAGACTATATGGTGCAATTTGATTTAATTTCATGATTTTTTTTTTCATACTTTAAATTGGTGTAGTAAATCCCTTCGTGTTAATTTGCATTGATATTTGTACTCGATGTGAATGTACAGGTTACGAGAAATAATTATAAAAAATCTTGAGTTATTTGATTCACTTTTGCAACGACATGCTAGCTGGCAGCGCCGGATTACAGCGACTACGCTAAGCTAAAGCTAACCGGGCCGTTTCTAGATTAGGACAATGGCTGGGTCGGCTATAAAACGCTTTGGCTCACTCATCCAATTCTAGGGACTGCGGGGAGAGACCCAATTTCACCTAGGGGTGGCGTATTCCTTTAAGGCGAGACACTACAGGTGAATAGGGTAAAATTTTTAACAAGCAGATATCACTATGAAACTTCCCCAGTTGATTACTTACATTAATATGAGAAAAAAATGTATTACAAGTTTGCTGTAATTTAATGTTTACATATGCAAATTAGGCATTATCTAATTAAATATGTGCTAATTTGCATACATTTTAAGGCACGAAACCTGAGCATTGGATACAGCCAGGTTCAAAATTATGTTTTCATTGTGTTCAGATATTAGATGGGGAAACATTTACAGAGGGATTTATGAATATCTACTTTTGTTATCCTGTAAATCAGAAAATGATGTCACTAGCCCTAAAAAATCTATATATATCTAAAATCTCTCTCTCTCTCTCTCTCTCTCTATATATATATATATCAACAAACCCCTCTGTAGAAATCTTCGACATATAGGCAAGGCAAGGCAATTTTATTTGTATAGCGCATTTCTTACATCAAGCAGTTCAATGTGCTTTACAGAGAGGAGACAGCAGTGTAGTTTATAGTAAAAAGGTACATGACAGCAATAAAAGACATTCAATAAAACCACATATGTATTAAAAAAGAACAAGGAGAGTGAAATAGATAAAAAAATAAAAATATATAAAAAGATAAAGAGATAGGAAATAAAATAAATGTATATATACTAAAAGGAAAACATTAGCAATGTTAATGATATGCATCACTGAAAAGCGTGGTCTTTAGTTTTGATTTAAAAATGGTAACTGTGGGAGCATTTTTGATCTCTTCTGGCAGTTTGTTCCATAGTTTAGCTGCATAAACACTAAAAGCTGAGTCACCACGTTTTGTTTTGGCAGTTGTTTGAACCAAAATATTTTTGTTTTGAGACCTCAGTGATCTGGCTGGGGTATGCTGTATGAACATGTCATGTATATATTTTGGTCCAATGCCATTTAGTGCTTTAAAAACAAGAAGTAAAACTTTAAAATCAATTCTATAGATGACAGGAAGCCAGTGTAAGGACCTCAGGATAGGGGTGATGTGCTCATTTCTTTTAATTCTAGTTAGCACTCTAGCAGCTGCATTTTGTATAGTTTGTAATTGCTTTATAGTTTTTTTGGGACTGATGTTGGAACTGATGGACACTGAACTCTGGGGGTTATTTGAACGTTCGTTGTGAAGTGGTTTACTGTAAAAGGAGCGTCGGATATCCCGCCTGTCTTTGCACAATTATAGGGCCATGATAATGCATGCGCTAGCCTAGAGTCGAGAGAAAGACTAAATAAATATGCAGACATGTTATGTGCAATTCAACAACTGCACGCATGACATATAAAAGATATATTCCTAACCTACATTATTGTGTAGTAAATTGAGTTTATCCAACCTGCTGGCAAGCCAAAATGCGTTGCACATGGCTTTATCATTGTCCTCTAAAATGCAATATAAGCAACTTGAATATATCGCACACCCAGTTTGAACACCCTGATGGACACTGAACTCTGTGGGTTATTTGAACGTTCACTGAAGTGGTTTAGGCTACTGGAGCAAGAATTCCGCCCGTCTTTGCGCAATTGGCCATTGATTGACGGCCATTAATGAATTAATATAGGTGGCCTGCACGCACAGAGTTTGTTTGATGCATGGAGTTTCCGACCGTTTTCCCCTGAGAGCTTAGAGAATAAAATGAGGAGAGCTACCTGTGTTTTACATATAATGTGTAACATTTATTCACATGGCCAGTTCAAAATCACCTAAGGTTTTGACTGAAATGTGTGCCGATATCAATTATTGGGAAAAATATTGTTTGGAGTGGATGGCGGGTGGATTGTTGATGTAGCTGCAGGTGCAGATGACATGACTACAGCTCATCCATGCATCTAGGATGTTGGAATTTGATAGGATACAGGAACTGAGATAAATTGAAAATGAGGATTGGTAATGTCGGAATAGCGGTACTAAAAAAAGTCAGAGTAGGGGCATGTCTAAATAGAGGCATGTCGTAATAACGGTATGTCGTAATAGAGGGTTGTCGTAATAACGGGATGTCATAATAAAGAGTGAACCCCCTTTAGAGCTGCAATTGCCGTCTCCCTGTCTTTAACTCAACCATCGTAGTTAAAATGTCCTCGTAGCTTTCAATGACTGTAGACATACATGCATCATGCTGAGACCAGCGGGTGTCTGAGAATTTCTGCAGCCGTTTTTTGTTGCTATTTTCCATGAAAATATGCATGCGCTTTGGTGAGGCTGTAATAAAGCTCACTATTTCTTGAACAGTGTCTAGAGTGTTACGAAGAACCCTGATCCTAGTAGAGTGCACAATCGCTAGGTTAAGTGCGTGGTTTCTGCAGTGATAATAAACTGCTGCGGGAAATTGTGCTGCGATGCGTGCCTGAACGCCGCGTGCTTTCCCGCTGACATTACCCGCACCGTCATACCCCTGCCCAACGATATTGGTAGGATCTAAGCCAAGCTCTCCTAACCGGGTCATCAAATGCTGTGTTAAGGCCTCCCCTGTAGTGACAGATGTAGAAACAAATCCCCAAAAGTCCTCTCTGACTGAGTAGCTCTCAGTACAGTCTACATACCGAATGACAAAGGCCACTTGTTCAGAGTTACTGATGTCCGTAGTCTCATCAGCCAAAAGAGAAAACCACTTGGCATCCTTGCATTTCTGGATATTTTCCCCTAGTATGTGTCTTCCACAGAGCTCAATGAGGTCGTTTTGAATTTGATGACTAGTATATTTCGCATTGGTTGGTGCGTTGTTGACATACTGTCTGAGCATCTCGTCTCCCTTCATACGGTATTTCAAAATCGCCTGGAAATTGCTGCGTTCGTCGGTGTGGCCACGAGTAGGTATGTTCTGATGTCTGCAAGTGGCCACAAGATCGATGATGGCTTTGAGTCCATACCTATTCCGCTCTAGTGCTTGCTGGTGTGAGTGATCCAGCCTGGAGCAGATTGACTGGCTCTTTCCCGAGGCAATGTTGACAAACTCAGCTGCGCGTAGTTGGGCACTTGTATGTGCTGCTGTTCCCAAGTGTCTCGAAACATTTCTTTTGGCATTGCTCCAGTCAGTAAGAGCCTTTGTTGTCAAAACCACGTCCTCAGATGAGAAAATCATACATGAAACACAAAAAACGCCATCAACACTCTGGCTATAACGCAGAGTGGGGTAAAGGCCCTCGTCGAAAAACTCCTCTGGCATCTTCCGTTGCTTCCCACAAATATTTCTACTTGGAGCTGTCCAACCTCTAGGGCAGGGGTGTCAAACTCAAATTCACAGGGGGCCAAAATTAAGAACTGGGAGTATGTCGCGGGCCAAGATCAACATTGAATAACCGATGTTTTTATTGAATTAAAACTGTATACACACACAAGAAAAAATAGAATGCAGGCATTTCTGAATATAGCCTAATAGAAAAAATATATTGAATATCTGAATAGAAAAAATATATTGGCCTATTTTTGCAGGTGAACTATAAAACATTTAACAACTATCAAAATTGTAATTGTAACTATTAACAGTTCATGAACTCATGACAGTTCACGTTCACGTCATGACAGTTCACGTTCAACGTGGTGCTGTTTTATGTTGTACTCTTCAGTAACAGCTACGGTGAATCCACATACCAAGCAAACGGGGTTTGTCCTTGAATAATACCATAAAACTCCAAATAATAGCCCGGGCTTTTATTTTCCCAAATCGCCAAACTGCACCGGCTAGTATAAGAGACAGGCGTCTATATGAGACAGGCCTTTAATTCCCTTTACACAAAACTTGTTTCTCCCGTTTTGTATTTGCCAAATTTCAAATCATAGCTTACTTCCAGGCTCACGGGAACATATTTTTGACCAGGGGTGCTGAATAACAAAATAATCATGGATGTCCGACGATTTCTCCCCCAGCATATGATTCGAATTTAGACAGCTAAATACGCCATTTCACCGCCGTGTATGAGTAGGTCTAAGAGTGAGAAGTTTTATAATGCCCTGGGCAGCCACATTCCACTGCAACTATGCGCAGCACTTGCCACTCCGACTCATCAATAAAAATTGTGCGCGCACACACCAGTCCCATAGAAGTGCACTTGACTTTACATCATTAACCTATTTCAGTAGGTTATATAGACAGAATGTCCGTAGACGGGCTCTGATATAGCCTAGTCTAAGGTAAATTCCTTTTCTGATTTCTTTCTCTTTATCGCCATGGCATTTAGAATAAAGAATAACATTCGCGAACCGTTCTGGTTTTGTTGCCAGCATAAAAAAAGCTTACCATCGGCCTATCCGCAAATTAACACAAGGGATGGGTTGAAGGGATGAATTGAACGATGACGAAGTCAGACATATAGGCATAGTTCATATTGGAAAAAAGGTTATACAATTTGGAACTCTAGCTTTTCCCCACCGCAGTCTTTTAAAGCCATCTAATCATAACGTGCGCATTCTGCGCCATCCTTAAGCCCAAATCACACCCAAGATTCGCAACGAGATGAGCAGCAACATTCTAAAACCTTGCAACTGTGACCAGACATGTGAATGCTTTGCGACGGCTTGTACTGACGTGCAACATCTAATTCACACTGCTGTAACCTCCTTTCTGTAATGGTTTCGTGTCATTGCGAATCTTTAAACAGACGATCTGACGGGTTTTAGAACATTAAATACAACCCGAAACTAAAAAACAGACCAGGCCTCTACTGGAGACCGGCCTTTAACCCAAACCTGTAGCCACGCCAGGCGTTTAAAAGAGACAGGCGTCTTAGCTCCGATTATCAATCTTTCGCTTCGCCAGTTTGTCTGGTTGCATGGATACATGTTTTGTTTATGAACAGAAAAGGCGGCATTAACGATGCAAAGCATTTTGGGATACGAAGTGTTATCGGTGTATGATACACTGTACAGTATGTAGCAACTTGATGGGCTGCGTTGCCCTGGGCTGCGCTCATGCGCTGAATAGAATAGCGTGCTGGGCCAGCTCTAACGCGGATGCGCTGAAGAGAATACTGTCGGGCCAGCTCAGATATGGATGCGCTGTATAAACTACGCGGCGGGCCACTTCTAATACAGATTGAATAATGACCTCGCGGGCCACAAATAAGCAGCCCGCAGGCCTGAGTTTGACATCCCTGCTCTAGGGGGTTTGAAACGTGACTGTAATACTTTAAGCTTCACAGAATCAGATGTCCTTTTCAGTTCATCAGCTTTAACACTGCCGATATCATCTATAAACACCACGGATGATTGCAGTGTAGATAGGACTGCTAGGCAGTCATCACCAATATGCGAAGCAGGAGAATGTAACAGGCTAGCTTCGGAGGTCACATCAATGCTAGGGACCAAGGGGGATTCACCCACATCTTCACTAGAAGAAGACACACTGCCCAGGCTCGTGTAGCTGTCCGCTCCACTGTCACTGTCACATAGGCCTACTGTTCGCTTTGGCTGCTGTGCCTGTGTCGACAATTCATTTCTTTTAAACCAGTCTGAAGCAGGATCACCTAGATGGCGACAATTGTTAGCTTCAGAGATGCAGCAGAGGACTGGTGATCGTCCAGTATCCCTGCTGCTAGAAGTGACAGATAGAGATAGACAGATAGATAGATACTTTATTGATCCCCAGGGGAAATTCAAGGTCTCAGCAGCATACAGACAACACAAACACATTCTTTAACAGCAGAAAGAGTAATTAAAGTATATAATATAAAAACACAACTAAGCAATAAGGACAGTAGAAGATAAAGAATATGCTTAACTAACACTTAAGGCGAGACACTACAGGTGAATAGGGTAACATTTTTAACAAGCAGATATCACTATGAAACTTCCCCAGTTGATTACTTACATTAATATGAGAAAAAAATGTATTACAAGTTTGCTGTAATTTAATGTTTACATATGCAAATTAGGCATTATCTAATTAAATATGTGCTAATTTGCATACATTTTAAGGCACGAAACCTGAGCATTGGATACAGCCAGGTTCAAAATTATGTTTTCATTGTGTTCAGATATTAGATGGGGAAACATTTACAGAGGGATTTATGAATATCTACTTTTGTTATCCTGTAAATCAGAAAATGATGTCACTAGCCCTAAAAAATCGATTTTTTTCCCATGTTTTTAGGAATAAAATGTCATGTAAGTCAGGCTAGGAATAATATATCAACAAACCCCTCTGTAGAAATCTTCGACATATAGTTTGGCATAAGTCTAGAAGGTTTGGTGTATGTACGTGCTTCTGAAGTGGAGTTTTTGAGCTCAGAGTGTGAGAGGAAACTCATTTTGAGAAAACAGCCTTGAAAGACAGCCAATGAGATTCCGTTCTCAGCCTAGACTCGCCTTTGAACTTTCGCGATTGGTTGCTGATACAAAGGAAGTGTCCATATATGGATCACATAGCGTGATACAGGAAAAACGGAGCTTTCCAACGGTAGTACACATGTTATGTTTTGGACCACGGTCGCGGTAGTGCATGCGAGGTTAGAATGCTAACTTTTGCTGAATTTAGGAGAAATATACAGGCGCGAGTAGACACAATATAATGAAATAAACACCTAAATGTGTAAATCGGACTTTTTTGTTGTAGTAGTGTGATAGAATACATGCTAAGGTAACATACTAGCTCAAAATCTCGAAATTGACCAGTGCATGAAAAAACGATGTTTTCACCTGCCGTGTCTCGCCTTAACTTACAGACAAGTGGGTTGTCTCGTTGGAAAGCCCCACTTCTGCTCTGTCACGCAATAAATGTTTCATCTCGCTGCGATGAACAGTTGCGGAGCAATGTAACAGAGAAGAAAGGGTGTGTTTTTTGACACACTTTGAGTCAATCGGGTTCTAAGGGTTAAAATCTCACGTACCCCAAGGGGTACGCGTACCCCCATTTGAGAACCACTGTCCTAGGGGATTGCTTTGTGGTGCCACCAAGCCCGCATGACTCAAAAAAAAAGTTTGTAGTTGATTGTGATGAATTTACAGACCATTACTGTCTGTGTTGCTGTGTTTGTTTTAGTAATTCATTTGAAATGTTTTTAATCAATTCATTTGAAATAAATGCTGTTTGCATTGTCACTTATAATGCCCTTTCGCTAGCTCTTCCTTGTTTGTTTGAGCCACATTCATAGCACAATATTAACAATATGCACACTATTACGCTATTAGCAACATGCATTGCTTTGGAAATTTAATAGCATTTATTTGCTTCACATTTATGTTTGTAATTAAAAGTGAATTATGTGCCTGCAGCTATCTGAATGGAATGTGTTTCAATGTAAACGTGTCTTATATTAGAAAAAATAGATAGGCTACACAATGACAAGCCAGCTGGAATCTGCCACTCTATTTACAATGACAAACCTCCCTCCTGCGCGCACAAGGTGCGTTTAAGTGGAGTAGTCAGATCTGCTACGTGGTGGAGGGCGGACTCAAGAGTAGCATCCTTGCATGTACCATGGCGTTGTTACATTCTGACATTGTAAAGTTCTCAAACTGTTTAGAGGTGGATAAACTATTTCTGACATGTCAGAGGTGAGTAACTGTATTTATTTAGCCTCTACGACAGCACTTGTGTGTCATCTGAGTGATCCTCCGTCCTCGCTGGAGTAGAGAGAAACTATGCTACCCCACCCCTTTCTACTTTTTATTATCGACAGTATGTGTAATTAACATGATATTGAAATTAATTCGCTAAAGAAATAATAGGCCTAATTAAGGAAAACATAAAATATTTCTCAAACGGCAGTGTCCCTCCACCGATGACCCAATGCCCCTCCAGTGTCCCTCCACCGATGACCCAATGCCCCTCCAGTAGATCTGCTCTGGCGCCGACTCTGGACAGCAGGGGGGATAACAGGGGATAGTGAAGGCGTGGCCAGGGGGTTAGTGAAGGCGTGGCCAGGGGAATAGAGAAGGCGTGGCCAGGGGGATAGTGAAGGCGTGGGGATAGTTAAGGCGTGGCCAGGGGGTTAGTGAAGGCGTGGCCAGGGGGATAGTGAAGGCGAGGGCAGGGGGTTATTGAAGGCGTGGGGATAGTTAAGGCGTGGCCAGGGGGAGAGACAAGGCGTGGCCAGGGGTTAGTGAAGGCGTGGCCAGGGGGATAGGCGTTGTCAGGGGGATAGTGAAGGCGTGACCAGGGGGATACTGAAGGCGTGGCCAGGGGTTAGTGAAGGCGTGGTCAGGGGGATAGGCGTGGTCAGGGGGATAGTGAAGGCGTGGCCAGGGGGATAGGCGTGGTCAGGGGGGATAGTGAAGGCGTGGTCAGGGGGTTATTGAAGGCGTGGCCATGGGATAGTGAAGGCGTGGCCAGGGGATAGTGAAGGCGTGGCCATGGGATGATATTTTGATAACGGGTGTTAGTGTAGGGTTAGCCCAGCCCAGGGGATGATGTTATATTTTGATAACGGGTGTTAGTGTAGGGTTAGCCCAGCTCAGGCTGCAATTTGACGGTGGCCTACACATGAAAAATTAACTTACCATTTATTTTAACAATATCATCACGCTATATCGTTGGTGTGAAATAATATATTTATTTATTATTTCATCTGAGGTGGGGGAACTACGTTCCACCCCATTCCCCCCACTTTAACCCCTGCTTGTATAACGTCCAGATAGGACAATCCAGTTGGAAACAATGTGAACAGATTTTGTCGCCAATACTTGTGCCATAGTGTCCAGATAGGACACAATAACATTTAAATGACTTGTGCCATAGTGTCCAGATAGGACACAATAACATTTAAATGACTTAAATAGTGTTGCTTTCATAACCCTGGTGCCTAAAGTTTGCCAGGTTTAAATAAGTTATGAGAAGAAAATATTTTTATTTGGTGTGAAACACACACATACCTGTTTTTATGCTTTTTGTTTGTTTTTATAATTTGTATTAATATTTATTTTATCATTATTTTATTTATAAGCTAAGGTTGCTAGCACAGGTGTCTAAAAATAGCTAAAAAGACTTGCACTTGCTGTTTGCAGTTTTGTGTTTGAAAATACAGTATTTGAAAAAATATGTACACTTTGTAATTACTTCAGTATTAAATAGGAAAAATATCAGATTTCTTAGTTACTTTTGAGCAAGATGCTAATGGGCGAGATAATGGTCTAATCTGATTCAATGATCTATGCTTGGCCGGAGCCAAAAATGCTACCGTCAGACTCAGAACGGCTGAATGAACTGGTGAAAGGTAAATTTCAACAACTTAACTCAAAGGAAAGTGGAAAATTAGTGTAATTTCCCAAATGGTGACGTATGCCTTTAATTCTACCATAACATAAAGTGGACATTTAAAGGAGCTAGGTGGAATTCTGTCTTGTCTTGTATGCTGCCTGTTACGAATTCACTTCAAACCATATGAAAAGGTAACATAAATAAGTCACAGGCTTCGGTGTTAACGGGAAAAAGTATTTATTTCTCTATATGCTTTGATGGTATAAGCAATAGAGGGATTTTCCCGGTGATAACGCGTATGGGTCACAAAGCAAACATGAGACGGTTGCAAAATAGACAGAACAGGAAAAGTCAAAAAGAAAACTCCAATCTTTCTTACTGGTGGAAAAGGGTGTTTGCTGCCTCCCGTTCCTGGGGCACAGGCCGCTCCCAAGAAAAGAAAGACGTGAGTCTTCCAGAAAACTAACTTACCTCTCCTTACCTTACATACTCCCTAAACCTATAACTAAAAACTAACTTACCTCTCCTTACCTTACATACTCCCTAAACCTATAACTAAAAACTAACTTACCTCTCCTTACCTTACATACTCCCTAAACCTATAACTAACTTACCTCTCCTTACCTTACATACTCCCTAAACCTATAACTAAAAACTACCTTACCTCTCCTTACCTTACATACTCCCTAAACCTATAACTAACTTACCTCTCCTTACCTTACATACTCCCTAAACCTATAACTTAAAATGTGCAGGAAAGTTTACAACCGCTCAACTAAGAGTTACAATACCAAAACTGTTAACAATGTGCTTTAAACTATAATGTAACAAAGTTTAACTAAGAGAAAGAGTAAACTAAAAAGTGCCAGCCAGCGTCCGTCAGGAGCGAGGACGAGAGAGAGAGAGAGCCATCTTGGAAGTGGGCCGGTTTTTATACCAGTGGGCGGCCCTCAGACAGGCAGTCATCCGTGTGTCAATAGAAAGCAACACGCCCAGTCTCCACCTACATAAATGATAGGGACAGAGCAGGCCAGGAGAAGCACAAAACTTCAACCACGTAACACCCAGACACACACACAGACACACACAAAACTTCCAACCACGTAACACTGCCACATAATAATACAATAAGCATTTCAACTCAGCACTGTTGTGAACACACAATTTTATGTACCATCTATAATGTAGGTTTTCTTTATGATTTTCTCCTTGCAGCCCGTGGCCCTTTTGAAGTGATAAGAAGATACAAGAAGGTCCTGAAAGCATACAATCGGGGTTTGAAATTGTCGGCTGCCTGTGCATACGCAGGGGTGAACGAACTCACGGTCAGGTCTACGGCAAGCATTGCAGAGCTGGCAACAGCGTCGCCTGCCGAGTTCACAAAACTCCTCGATAAAACAAAACAGGCAAAGGTGAAAGATGCAGCAAATGTATGCGAAAACTACATTAAAGGTGATGCTCAGGTTCAGACAAAAATAGATGAATAGATGTCAATGCAAATGAATCCCGTATCCAAAGAGAGCATAATTGTTTTAATTTAATAATAATTGTAATAATTTGTGTCGTTTTTTTCAAGTGAAATATCTCTCACTCTCTTTCTCATGCTCTCTCCCTCCCTCTCTTTTTCCTCACACTCTTTGTCACACTGTCTCTCTCGCTCTCTCCCTCCTCACTTTCTTGTGCTCTGTCTATCTCAGCTCTGGTTGAACCCCCTCTCTCTTTCTCTGTTTATTTGATATACCATTTTATACATTCTGTTGTCATTCTAGTTTGATCATCTTTTTTGATCAGTTTAACCATCAGTGGTCAGTGTTCCATTAGAAAACAAAAAGCTATTGGAGAGTTCTTTGGAGAGTTATTTTCATCCCCCTTCCCAACAGTGTGTGCTGAGATCATTCATTTCCAGTGTGAGAGACCCACTGTAAAATATTTGCTATCGTTAATAAATGTTATAAGAAATATTTGTAAATAATTAATAACTACTGTTCCAACTTTATTATAAGGGTTAATAATTATATTATATATAATTATTAAGGGCTAATAGTTATATATGTCACACCTCAGTCTGCCAGGAGATGCCGCCAGAAGGCTCAAGCCCCTGGAAATCACCCTGAGAGACCCTGTGGCTGGTGATCATGGGGCTCACCCGTGGCTCATTTTGTGTGGCCTTCTTAAGTCCCTGTTTTCTGCCATTCTATGCTCAGTCATGGTTTTCACCCCCGTGGAAGGTGTTTACGCTGCTTCTGTGGATCCTACTCCTGTGCTGCCTACTACTGTGCTGCCGACCCGGTCTTTAAGGTTTACTTGTTATTTTGCCTTGGATTTTTGAACTGCTGGCCCTTTTTCTGGGTCTACTTTTGTGTTTTGAACCGGGACTTCTGTTTCTATGTTTTTTCCTCTATTGGACGAATCTTCTGTGTGTTAAGACTATTTTTGATTGAAAGACTTTACTGAAGAAATATCTTAAATGTTGACTACATCACTACTTTGTTTGATGATGTTTATTGTTATTATGTATTGTTGTATATTGGTGTTAATATATTGTTGTATGTTGCTTTGGACCAAAGCGTCTCACCTATCCAAAACCTGAACCTGTGGGCTATACCACTGGGCTACGCATTTTCATGGTGACATTGGCATGTGGGCTATTGGTGCATTCATGGCACTTCAGAATGACAAGGACCACTCCCGTGGCTACTTTGTTTTTCCCACAGCAAGTGTTCATGTGCTTTGCCGTCGGAATGTGTGACAAACACGGATGCCACAACAAAGTGCGGAATGATGGATGTTTTCACTGGAAAATGGGTTTTTCCGAAGCCCATGAATGCTAGGTATGTCATGGCGCTATGGGTTTTCTAGGCGATGCGAGCATGGTTTGTATGTGAATTGCACTAGTTATATCTGTTAGTGGCTATTTATAAGTAGGCTAATTGTAAATAGTTGTATTAATATCACTTTATTTAAAAGTCTCAAAAATGTAATTTAGAATCCTTTCTTTTGTTTTGATGACTGTAAAAATGTCCTACCGAGTGCCTCTGGTCTTCTGGATGAGACTTTGATGTGAGCAGGTGTGATGCAGGTGTGCTTCTGCAGTGCTCGTGCCAGCTGCTCGCCCAGGTGACCCCCACCGATGATCCCCACGGTCAGCTCGCGTTGGGTCAAGCGCTGGGTCATCTCGCTCTGGGTCAGTTGGGTCAGCTCGCGTTGGGTCCCCCCACCTGCGCTGGAGTCAGTCAGCTTCAACAGATGTGTCCTGGTGAACATAATGTTGGTTTGAGAGAGACTGAGCACCATAATATATTGAAATATACATTTTCACTTCTAAAAATTGCTCTTGTTCTTGAATCTGAACTCTGAGTCAAGGAGGACATGTTAAACCAGCGTTTCTCAAACTGTGGGTCGCGACCCACTACTGGGTCGCGGAGACATGCCAGGTGGGGCGCGAACCGACGTGAAAAACAGGAGTTTTTTTTATCTGTAGCCTGGGCCTAGGTAGCACCCGATGCGCAATGGACGCACTGTGTTATTCACAGGGAAGCGCTCGTGTCAAGGCAGCTTAGTTTGTCCCGACCTACATGAGATTTTGAACGTTGTTGTGAGAGTGGTGAATTTCATCAAAACCCGGCCCTTAAAAGCGCGTCTATTCTCCACACTTTGCGAAGAGATGGTAGCTGACCAAAAGGCTGTACTGTTTCACAGCGAGGCAAGGTGGCTTTCCCGAGGAAGTGCTGTCGCGCGTGTTTGAGCTCCGAGTCGCCTCTTCTTGGAGGAAGAGCGCATGTTTGAATCTGCAAGCACGTTCACATGAACATTTCTTGACGAAGCTGGCCTATCTTAGCGATATATTTAATATATCTTAGCGATACATTTGAGTTAAATGTCCAGTTACAAGGCAAAGACAAGCACCTACCTCACCTAGCAAATAAGATTACTGCATTCACCAAAAAAACTTGAGTATGGGACAGGCGCCTCGATCGCGACAGTATTATGCCTTTGAGATTTCTGAGCGAAATCGCTGAAACATCTGATCTGATCTGGGAGGCACTCTTGTGATCCCATGTATTAAACAGTAGGCCTACAGTAGGCCTACATCACATCCCTGCAAAGTTTATTTCAAAAATATTTCCCAACCAGCAGTGCTCAGTATGACTGGATTATGGATCCATTTAATGCAGCATGTTGGCATTTCATTGAATATATTGTACAATGCTGTATAATGGCCTATGCTTCCTAATATGTTGCTGGAAAACAGAAATATGTGTGTTATGTATTTATTTATTATTATATCTGCAGCACCAGCTGATTTTAACTCTGTTGAAGAGGATATATTTAGAACTTGTCATTATTTCAATAAATTGGACAGGTGGGGCTCGAGAATGCCCCGTACCACAGTCACGAGTTGGGTCGCGATAGTCTGTCATTTTTAAAAAGTGGGTCCCCAGAAAAAAAGTTTGAGAAACACTGTGTTAAACTATGAGAAACACCTATCGTGCCTTCTCAGGATGTATAAATGCAAAATCAAAACTCAATGACAGAATCAATGTAAGCAGGGATGGATTACTGCACGGGCCTACCGGGCCCAGGCCCAGGGGCCCAATGGGTCAGGGGGCCCTGAAGCCCAAGCCTTTGCATGGAATCATTGCCTCAATATCAACAAATCAGGATCTAGGCTATAAATCTGATTGAATTTAGTATTGGCCATCCCCAAAATGCACCAGAATACAGGAAATCACATCAAACAAATTAAAAATGTTCTGGGGGAGGACCCCCAAACCCCCCCTCCCACATATACGACAATTAGTGGGGGGCCCTTAATACATATGGGCCCAGGGGCCCGAAAGTTCATAATCCGCCCATGAATGTAAGTGTCACCTTTCACTTCCTCTGAAAGGTGTAGGCTATGGGACAGGTGTAGGCTATGGGAAAGGTGTAGGCTATGGGACACTTTATGGTATTTTATAAGCGTGACAAACATAACATGGGGGCAGTGGTAAAATATTAATGATTTGTAGAATTTGTGTATAATAATTTAATGTTATACATCTATAGCCGTTAGTGATAACAAAATGCAGAGAGGTAAAGTAACTAAAGTGCAGTACTTAAATATCAATGGGGAGTATTTGTACTTTGAGTTTTTTTCCTACTTTTACTTTACTACATTTACATTGGCAGCATTAACGGCGCTCTAAGCGTGTGTGTGTGTGTCTGTGCGTGTGTTTACGCCATTTCTGAGCTAAAACATTTTGTCACATACAGCAAACATCTCCTCACCATCCGCTAGCTGCCTATCTCCTGAATACACTGTAAAAAAAGGCAGTCTCTGTGAACAGCTCAGGCTCCAAAAACGGCAACAAAAACAAGCTGGTCCAGCCTGGACCATAAAAAAACATAACAAACTGTTCCATCCAATCACCAACGAGATGCGCGTTTAAGAGTGTTTCCACTTGTACGGGAGGGAGGGGGAGGGAGTAGCGAGCTAGCTCTCTGTTTTGTTTAAACGTCAACAGAAGTGACATTAGGTCAACCATCATAGGGTGGTCAAACAAGCTGGTCAACCAGCAAACCACCTTAAGCTGATCAGGCTGGTCAACCAGAAAACCACCTTTAGCTGATCAGGCTGGTCAAACCACCTTAAGCTGATCAGGCTGTCTTTTCAGCAGGGACAGTCTCCATTCAGCATGTTAGATATTTGCAGATTTTCTGACCTGATGCCACCATGGGACACAGCAATGAATGAAGACATAGTGACAGAGTTAAGGCCTAGCAAATATAGTTAAGACATAGCACACCAAGGTGACAGAGTTAAGGCCTAGCAAATATAGCTAATGCATAGCACACCAAGGTGACAGAGTTAAGGCCTAGCAAATATAGCAGTACATATAGCATATAATATGGCAGCAATAAGACAGTAAATAGATAGATACTTTATTGATCCCCAGGGGAAATTCAAGGTCAGTAAATGTGTTTGTATGGCCTCTTGTGATAGAATTGTTCATTTGTCTGTTTATGTCTTAAGTTACTGTGCTACATTTGTGCCTACATAACGCTACATTTGTGCCTACATAACGCTACATAACGCTACATTTGTACCTACATAACGCTACATTTGTGCCTACATAACGCTGTGCGAGTAGCCACTCTGTCTGGCGTCTGGCTATTTTGTGTTTGTAAATTGTCTTTATTTTTAAATTCCTTTTGTGAAGAGATTTTGGGTGTCTCGAAAGGCGCTTATGAATAAAATTTATTTTTTAATTATTATTATTATTAGGCTGTTGTAAGGAGCTGAAATAAATAAAAATTCTAACTGCTTGCTTTTCATTAATATCACTTTTGTTTAGGCTTTCAAAGCATGTTTATGGAGTGTGATATAGCTGCCTTTCTAAACATGTTGGCTAAACTTCATTATAGGCCCACAAAAAGAAGCAGTATTGAAAAATGAATGCAAACCATACAGCTGTATAACACATTGTGTATGCCTATGAAGAGAAGTTAGCCTATCCACTGACTGCTTTCTTTTTTCCCATTAAAAGCATAGCGAAAGGTGGGGGTTGTCTCCCCACCTGGCTTCGGAAAAAAAAAAGATCTGATAGCCTAATGAATGAAGCAACTGACAAAAACATAAATCATCTAGTCAGTTTAAAACTTGTATTAACCTTAATAATTTCAGGACAGAGATTGTTAGTTTACCTACCTGAAGCTATGGGCCAGTTTACAGTAAAATAAGGCGTGCGCGCAGCTGCATGCTGTTTGAGCTGCACATCGCGAGCGCATATAAGTGATTTTCTTCTCTTCGTCAGTCAGTCCAGCCTCGAATTGCAGAGAGTGCAGATTCGCCGTGAGGTCAAACATATTCAACCGGCGATGTCGCACGCTCAAATGCGCGTAGGTAGGTTAGCCTACAACTAGCCAGGTCCCAAAGTTTGTTTGGTATCCTCGGCAACCGTGCAAGAAATTTGTCTCACTTACGGTAAACGCCCACACCTAGAATAATACACCAAACAACCTGTCATGTAACGCTAGCGATCAGTGGTCAGGTTGTAGGACTAAAATGCTTTCTGCAGAAAGGGCTGAATTCCCTCTTGTGATGCTTTAGAACGTTAACTCCACAAAGCACATCTATGAGAACGTTTCCATTTGTTGACGGCTCTTCCGAGTGCTGCAGAATGCTCCATTCATTTGAATGGGCATTCCCAACGTTCGGAGTCAGAGGCGTCGCTACCCCAAAACATTCGGGGACGTTATGGAACTGGTTATGGATTTGGCAGACGCCTTTGTCCAAAGCGACACATAAATACAAAACAACATAATATTTAAAATTGAACAGGGAACAGATTAGAATCTTGGTCAAATATAAGGAGAGTAGTAATAATAAACAACAATATCAATTCAATCAATAGCCTAATAAAAATAAGCAATGAAAATGAGGGGAAAGGCAATAATAAAACAATAATGTCCATTCAATCAGTAATATAAAAACAATGACATGGTAAGACTACATTAAGGAGAATATCAATAATAAACAACTAGACTGCATTTCCGGCGGGAACTGCGAAAGTGTGCTTGCCCTGGTCCGGTCAGCAACGTGAGCAGACAGTGGCATACGCTATGCTGAACCTGGATTGATCCAGGCATTGTAACAGTGCCTTTCAGTTTTGGAGCAGTGGCAATATCTCAAATATTGAACAGCTCAGATCTTTGGTTGCTATGAAGGCCAGTAGTTCTAAATGGATGGTTGCTATGGCCAAAGGCCAGGGGCTTTTCTCAATACAAAGTGCGCTAAAGAACGGTCTCCCGTTCTTGAAAGTTCGAACTTAAGTTAAGATCGTGAGTCCAGACTCTGGAGAACGCGAGGACACAGGACGCTCAATTTGCAGTTTGAGACAGCAGCGCTCTTGCCAACGGCAGCTTCTCTCGGAACAGCTCGGGAGTCTAGTCATTTACCTATTGCTCTATTGGTCTACCCAGTATTTCTGACATTTACAATAAAATATATAATTCACCAGCTTGTTTAAGTTTGTTTCTCATTGATTTTTTTAAATTAAATATGAATAAGAATATATTCACTTGCCGATGGCGGGAACAACGTTTGAAGTTCGCAGTTTAAGTGACAGTTATGATTAACGTTAGTTGTGAAGCCTGTAGCCTACCGTTTATAGCCTAAACATGGATCGGATTGTAGCAGCAATTATGATAGGTAGGCCTATTATGTATCAATGCTGCCATTTCTCTTATGTGAGTGTCACGGCTGAGCTGACGTAATGCATTGTGGAATCTTCAATCCACCAAGTCACCACCCAATGCATCCTTGCTAAAACCAACGATTCGAGAACACTTCCGGGAATGTTATGCGTTCTTGAATAAACGCGAACTTGTGAATTGGCATAGATATATATATACTGACTAGATGTCGCCTTGACTACTGCTGTTCATTGGAACGAATGCGTCAATCGAGACGCCATCTTGCCGCGGTGATCCACTCCTCTATAATGCATTAGCGTCAATCTAGGCAAAGATCTAACGAAAATAAAATCACCATAAATCGTCAAAATCTCAAGCAACTATTTAGTTTTTTGGGTTGTTCCAACTAACAGGCATGTGTTTATGGTCGAGTCTAGAGAAAACTAAGCTTTTGACGATAATAAAGATACATTTTACCCGTCTAGCCCCATAGACTCCCATTCATTCTGCACTAGCTATCGGCGGCCCCTAGAGGAACATTGAGTGAACTGCAACCAGGTTCGATACAATGAAAGTATACAGGATCTCCGTAGACAGGCTCTGGTTGAGGCCACATACCTCTCGTCTCGTTGACTCATGTAAGTTGTAATCTCACCAGAAGTTGCTGTAGATCTGTAGAACATTTACTTCCGTGCTTTAACCCTCTAGGCGCCACAGTCGACTATAGTCGACAAGATGCGATACTGAATAAAACGGCCGATTTAGTCAAATAGGGTGTCATATTTCGTTCGACCTCCACTCCACTAGATGGCAAACATGTCATACGTCATCCCCGAGTCGAAAAAAGGGCACTCTTTAAACAAAACTTTCGCGCTACAGCTGCATTGAATCAGTGCATGCAATACCGGAGCTAGTGTGCGTGTGAGCCACTTTGTCAGAGCGATATTGTCAACGTCAGCGAGTATTTGCATTAGATTATCGTCTAATGGCATCAAAAAAGTTTACCTGAAATGAAGTGTTGGGTCTTCTATTCGCGGACCCTGATTCTGAAGGGGAATATCTGCCTTCAGAAAATGACGGTGATTCGTTTAGTGAGGCTTCAGATGCGTCCCTGCCTTGCAATGATGCAGCTAGACAAAGTGAGAGTTTACTCCATAGTTTAGCTTATACCAAGCACAAACATTGAATCGTTTGCCCAATGTCACTGGTGGGAATAATGTTTCACGGGTTCGGAGTGCTCATCGGGAAGTTAGCAGGGTGTTAGTGGTGTGGCGAACGAGGCTGGAGGTAGCATAATGTCCATAGCGCTAGCTTCTGTCTTCTGAACGTGTGCCTCTCCACAATCGCGGCGACAGTAACGTGGTGGAGCCTTTGTCTAATGCCACTGGGTATGTTAGACGAGGTCGAAGTGCTCATAGGACAGTTAGGGGGGAACGTAGGCCTAGTCCGAGCTGCGCAAATTCTCTCCACTCGGCGCGCGAGGCAAATCTGGCCATGCTGCTCGCATGGTGGAGGTGGTGACACGCTCTCTCCCTCTCCCACACACACACACACACACACATTAGGTCATGCATAGTCTATCACAAGATGATGGGAATGCCGGCCCTGTATGGATAGGGATAGGGAGTCATTATCTCTACAGCAAAAGGCCTGCTACATAAAAAAAAAAGTCAGCCATTTATTAGTAATGATTTACACTGTTGATTTGCTATCTATTTCCCTGATCATTTAGGACATACACTATGTGTTCCTTTTTGTGTGTTCATGTCCTTGTGATGTGTGTGTCTTTGTCAGCTAAGAAAAAAAACAAAAAAACATCAACAAAAACAACAAAAAGAAAAAAATACTAACATTGTCTCTTGTCTTGTCTCGTCCTCTCACTCCTGATCTGTGCCTTGCCGTGGCAAATGAGCTTTTGAACTAAACAGGTCTTGTCTACTTGTGTTTGTGTGTCATCTGAATAATATATATGTGCCCAATACATGGAATCAGAGTGCCTACTGTATGTAGTAAATGGAAAATCTCTACAGCAAAAGGCCAGTCTAGCGCTACATGCATTTGGTTTGTTTCTGCCATTTATTAGTAATGATTTACACAGTTTGTTCACTACTTACTATTTACCTGAGCATTCAGTATTGTGCAATATAGCATACAGAAGGTGAGGGACATTTTTCCTTAATATTTCTCTAATTTACAGAAAGCCTCTGGCGCCTAAAGGGTTAACATGGTCTGCTACTACATAGGCCAGTCGTTACTTTTAAAATCTTGGGTCAATGCTTTGGGCGAATGAGATGTAGCTTAATTCACAAATGAAAAAGCCATGAGAAAGGTGATTTTCTGACGTTTCAACAACGAGTTTGCCATCATTGTGAGAAGTTCCCAAATTTGTCGCTAAACGCTAAAAAGGTTTTCTATCGCTGGGGATGGCCAAGCGTCGCTAAACACTGACAATACGGGAGAACTAGTTTAGAGCTTCAGATCCCCGCTCCAAGATGGCGGCGGTGTTGACGCATGCTGAGAAGCAGAAGGCGACATCTAGTCAGTATATATATCTATGGTGAATTGGAACAGTACTTCGGCGGTGATTGATGACGTTTCAGAACGATTTTCAAGTTCATGAGAACACAAGTATAGAAAAGAACGCATATTGAGAAAAGCCCCAGTTCTATCTCTGCCGTTGTCAAGCGGGCATATCGTAGAATTCTGATTAACCTTATCTTATTTAAAACATCTCTATTTTACTTAGCCCACTTCCATACAGTGAGTCCCATTAAGAAGTGGCCACTTCATTCGCGCTTACCGTGATTCACACAGCAGCATTATTAAATTAATCTGTCACCATATGCCTATGCTTACGTTTGCAAAGAAAACATTTTAATTTGATTCACATGAAATGTTACATTTCATGTACATGTTGACAATGAGTAGGCTAGTTTTGGTTGTTGGTGGTGTTATTGCATCCCTTAGTTATGCCTACAATGCAAGTTCCCTCGCGATTGGAAGCTCCTGTAGACAATAGTAGACGCATTTAAAAACATTGCGTTAGGAGTCCTTGCCACTTCTTTTAAGCTGTCACAGACTTAGGTGCTACTTTTAGGGCTAAAGTGCTTCGTGAATTACTGTTAGTAAAAAAAATAGCAGTCCTAAAGTTACAAGTGACGAAGTTACGAGTGAAAGCATCTCATATCAAATGACCATGGCATTACGCTAAACAACATAAATCCCAAGAGAAGAGAGCAAGGATTTCATGATTGGGCAAGGCTGCCCAGAGACATTGTGGCTGCCCAGAGAGATTGTGCATACTTGGAAGGCATTGTGATAGCAGTACAACTGCAAATGTGAAAGGTGATAGTTACCAAATATGGATGGGTGGTTTGCCAAATGATAGAAACTTTTGGAATATTTCTTTTTTTTTTTTAGCTTATGCACCCTCACACTGGAGTCCCCAGTTCATATACAAAATTAGGTATCGATATGTGACAGTGTTCCTGAGATATGGACGACTTCTGTTTCGGAGCTTCGCCGCCGATTTCGTTTGGCTGTGACGGGCAAACTCTTTCGAAAATCTAAAATTTGTTTTGTGAGGCTTGGTCCAAGGATAATGTACGTCAATTTTGGTGGCGTTCGGACCAAATTTGTGACCTGTGAAAATTTAGTTTCGCTTTCTGTTCAATCCAATATGGCGGACGAACAACACGCCCACCTGACGTCATCTTCGCGACCAACTTACACCAGTACTGACCGGACGTTTTAAAGTTGGAACGGTGTCTCTGTCTTAAAGGGCCTAGGCGCTAGAGCTGACAAAAAATTAGGGAGACGGGAATAATAATAATAACTAGACTGCATTTCCGGCGGGAACTGCGAAAGTGTGCTTGCCCTGGTCCGGTCACCAACGTGAGCAGACAGTGACATACGCTATGCTGAACCTGGCTTGATCCAAGCATTCTAACAGTGCCTTTCAGTGTTGGAGCAGTGGCAATACCTCAAAAGCTCTATTCAACTATTGCCTTGAATGCGGTTCGTTGGCTTTTACCTGTGGCCTGCCTTCGAATTTAGCTTCTATGACTAAAATCAAATCAATAAAATAAAACAGCAGTGATTGGCTGCAAAAATAAATAATGTCACGCGTCTTGCACCTCTCAAACTGGGCTATCAGGTAACCTAGAGAAAAATTTGAAATTATGAAATATGACTAAGGCATTAAAATGTTGCTTGTTTGTCAGGATACTTTTTCACTGATTTATTTTAGAAATATGAGCTATGAGTGGAATGTTATATATTCCATCCCCTAATTCTGTTTTACTGTTTTATTTCACAAATAATCTATATGGATTTGCTCTATAAATACCTTATGTCTGTTTGGGATTGTTTTGAGAGCCTGTTGATGTATCTCAGAATAAAGGAATGTCCACAATATTAGTGATGGGTTTTTTTTTGTGTGTGAATGTATTTTACTTAACTCATTGAATGTAGCTGGATACTCATGAACGCATGTCTCTAATAGCCACAATAGGAGTAATTTTAGCAACACCGTATTTTGTGTGGCCCATAACGACCCAGTGGATCATGAAAATGTGCCAAAATTCACATTGCTTGCTTGTTGTTGGTACATTAATCCCATTCAGATTGCCACTTATCTGAGATGTAAGAGTTCAGTATAGGTTTAAGGTCTGGGGCAGGGATTTGACATTCTGTGACTTCTTCATTGAGGGCTTGCTTAGCAGCACCGTCCGCTTTCTCATTTCCCCTCAGACCAACATGGCCTGGGACCCAGTTCTTTAGACGTTCTAGTTGATCAAGCTCAGCTTTGGTTGTACTTTTTGCGTGACATTAAAGCCTACTGGAAAGATTTTTAATTGCAATTTAATTAAATGCAATTTACTTTTACGATTAAATAAAAATTATTTATCCCTCTCACCCATAGTTTTCTATTTATTTACAAATGTACATAGGCCTACTGCAATTACATTTATACATAGTTATTCTACTGATCTTACTATTCATCCTGCACATAGACTTATTCTTACTACTCTTATAATGTTGTTTCTGCACTACAATGACACTGTTTCCACACTGCACATAGCTGTATGTTATGTACATATCTGTTATATATTTGTCATATTGAATATCCATATTTATTCTGTTTTATTATATTCTGTTAATACACTGCATATATCTATATTATTATTTCTACTATTATAATGTTACTACTACATACATTATTCTACTTATTGTATGAGATAACTGCTAATACACTGCACATATTTATATTTAATTCATATTACTCTAAACCAGGGGTTCCCAAACTTTTCAACCCGCCACCCCCAAAATAACCGTGCCAGAGACTGGCGACCCCCACTATCCCTGGATGTGACTCAAAAAATAAAATAAAATGTGCGCACCGGCCATACGCACTAGGCTTATCCAAACACGGGCTTAACGACAACACAAAAGAACAGAGCAGCCTGTTATGATTTTACATATAGAACTTTACTATATGATAAAAGCAGAATACCTTAGTCAAAAAATAATATCCATGAGTGCACATTATTGCCGTCATGTGCAAACTTAACTTTGAAACATTACTTTAATTTCCATTTTAAAGCAACACCAAAGCACTTTTCCTGTCGCACGCACGCTTGTTTATCCAGCACTGGCTTTGGAAATAACGATGTCTACAGACAAGGTAGAGTACTTTGCATGATTTTATGAAAGTATAATGTATTGCGACATCAGAAGCAAGTCAAATTTGTAGTTTCTTATGTCTCATTCCATCGAACTACAGATCCGCTACCCGATCTGGCAAACTTGCAGTGCGGTTATAGCCGATAGAGGGTCGCGAAGAGAATGCAGAAGTTCCGTTCACCCTGTTACGAGTTGATGATTTTGGAAACAATATTTTAATGTACAAACAATTCTTTGGTGTTGCTTTAACAGAAGAATATCTCAGTCAGGGTAATATCCACAAACTGTTGTAAACATATGTACATTGTTGCTGCGCAAATTTACATTTTGGCAACTACGTTTCAGCGTTAATCTCATCTAATGAGATGGATGCGCGCTATGCACGGAACACAGCAAGTCCATTCTTGGTTTAATTGTGGAGACGGCCACACGGAGATCATCCTCCACAGACGCGATCTGTATTTGTTTTTAATATATGTCAGTGCAAAAAACGGCGTCAGTACGTCCATCGCGGCCTTGGATAGCTGTGGATATTCCCTCTCGACTGAAATCCAGAACTCAGCAAGCGTCTTGGAATTAAAATCTGTCTTTAAAGTGCGGTCACATGACAGCTCAACCAGTGCGTCCTCCATGCCGGCTGACAGATGACTTGCGGTGGTTACAGTGAATGGTGATCTTATCGCGACCCCCACTTTGGGAACCCCTGCTCTAAACCACCTTCTGTAAATCTACTGTATACTACTGTCTACATTGCACTATATTTCTTGACCTGTCTCTGTATATTTCATCACCTTTCTATACTTTGCATCACATTGCATGCATACTGTAGCTACATGAATCACAGCTAAGATCCATGGTTGCTATGAAGGCCAGTCGTTCTAAATGGATGGTTGCTATGGCCAAAGGCCAGTTATCTCTGCCGTTGTCAAGCGGGCATATCCTAACTTTATCTTATTTTAAACATCTCTATTTTACTTAGCCTACTTCCATACAGTGAGTCCCATTAAGAAGTGGCCACTTCATTCGTGCTTACCGTGATTCATACAGCAGCATTATTAAATTAATCTGTCACCATATGCCTATGCCAACGTTTGCAAAGAGGAGAATCTTTTAATTTCATTCACAATGAAACGTTACATTTAATGTACATGTAAACAATGAGTAGGCTAGTTTTGGTTGTTGTTGGTGGTGTTACTGCATCCCTTAGTTATGCCTACAATGCAAAATTGTTCCCTCGTTGTTAGACTGTATTACTGTATTGTTAGACGCATTTCAAAACATCGCGACGTGAAATGCCACCACAAAACATTGTTTGTGAATCGGTCTTATTAGGAGTCCTCGCTTAAGCTGTCACAGACTCAGGCGCTACTTAGGGCTAAAATGCTTCCTGAATTACTCTTAGTAAAAAAAAATAGGAGTCCAAAAGTTACGAGTGACGAAGTTACGAGTACAAGCATCTCATATCAAATGACCAAGGCATTACGCTAAGCAACATAAATCCCAATTAGCAACATACATCTCCTCCCTATCTAGCCACACAAGAAATTAATGATAGTTAATCTCTGCTTAGCATGCTTCTCCGCTTAGCATTCTAATAACAGAAGGGGCACATTTATGTTGACCACTACAACATTACTCATGTCTGTAACTCTATAAAACACTTACTTTCATAAAGGACACACACCATCCAGCACAGTTCTACACATGGAAACCGATATTTTGGGCACTTGTTTGGCCACGAACTCATCACTCTGAAACTGGACTACTGTAGGCTGCACCCAGGGTTGCTAGGGGCAACATCAAATAAACGAAATTAGGGTCTTTCAGTATTAAATGTGTACGTGTGATTACGAATGGATGTGTGTGGTTTGCAATTAGAATAAACAAGAACATTTCCAATAATTTCCCATTATAAATTACATAATATTTGCAACTTCCTTAATTGTGAAGCTCACATAATTCTAATGATGTCACCGTATGTATGTGAAATGTAGTACAACGTTGCCACCTAGCGTTCGGATGTATTTAACATTAACGTGACATGTCCGGTTTGTACTGTCGTCAAATCCATGCTTTGAGGAAAACAATGTTTTTATCATAGTTTCCTTTTCATTGAGCGATTACCTGGTCGTTTTTGTAACAGAGATGGCTGTTTATTGTCCCTAGGTTTACAGAAACACCTATTCATATGAATACGAATGGAAATCAAGTTAACGCTGCCGACCACTGTTTGTCTATTACATGGCCCAGAATGCCTTGCATGTCTTTACAACAAAACAACCCAGTAAAACCTAATTTCCATACATATGAATTTGCATACTTGTAACATTTTTAATAATACTCTCCCATCATGAAATCATAACAATAATGAAAAATTTAATTTGAATACCGTCAATGTGAAAACAACTCTATTATGTAAGCTATATATAGCTACTGTTCTCCTTGCTAATTCAGTTCGTAAGTCCATACTATCCCATGGCAGAGCAAGGATTTCATGAGTGGGCAAGGTTGCCCGGAGACATTGTGGCTGCCCAGAGGCATTGAGCATACTTGGAAGGCATTGTGATAGAAGGTGAATGGTGCAAAGGTGAATGGTGAGAGTTACCAAATACCTGTGGGTGGTTTGCAAAATGATGGAAACTTTTAGAATATTTTTTTTTTTTTTTTAGCTTACGCACCCTCATATTGGAGTCACCAAAATTTGGTATCGATATGTGACAGTGTTCCTGAGATATGGACGACTTCCTGTTTCGGAGCTTCGCCGCTGATTTTGTTTGGCTGTGACGGGCAAACGCTTTCGAAAATCAAAAATCCTTCCGGTAACTTTTGTGAGGCTTGGTCCAAGGATAATGTAGGTCAAGTTTCGTGGCGTTCGGACCAAATTTGTGACCTGTGAAAATTTAGTTCAATCCAATATGGCGGACGAACGACACGCCCACCTGACGTCATCTTCGCGACCAACTTACACCGGTACTGACCGGACGTTTTAAAGTTGGAACGGTGTCTCTGTCTCAAAGGGCCTAGGCGCTAGAGCTGACAAAAAATTAGGGAGACGGGAAAAATAATAAAACTTAAGAAGAACAATAAGTGTGCTGCTTTGCAAGCACACTTAATAATAAAACTTAAGAAGAACAATAAGTGTGCTGCTTTGCAGCAAGCACACTTAATAAAATAATACTAATAATACGCGGGCCGTAGTTTGGGGACCACAGGCCTACACATATAGATAGAATAGATATGCTGACTAATAAGCGCGGATATAAGCTATATTTTCCTTAGTGTGATTGACTGCATAGGATACTTTGACTTTCCTCGAGTAAGCATTCGCATTATTGTTGTCACACTTGTGTGCAAATATAGGGATCTAGAAATCGTAATGTTGTGGCGATGTGGCCTGGATCAACTTTGTTTATTCCACCTCGAGTGCGCGATGCGTGGTAGTCTACGTGGACACGATTGATTTAATGTTTTACTAATTAATGCAGTTGCGTTGTAATGGTTCAAATGCATCAAACCCAGTTATGCGAACCCTGTCACCTACTTGCAGACTGACCAATAATTCTGCCACGGTCTCTGACCCTATAGTTAGCCACTCTGCTACGCTCTGCCACTACTGTTTTTTTTGTTATTAATTACAGATGATGAAGACGTAAGATGCTTGCCATTTCGTCGGATGAACACTTCTACCTCGCATTCGCTGGAGATAAACTTTTATTAATTTGATGATTTCAATTATTAAACTTTGGAGCAGTTCGTATGAATGGATCCACAAATGAGTTTTCATTGTTATTAATATTGCAGGATAGGCCATTTTGTCTTCGCGGAGGTCTGCGCTCTCGAGTGGCCTTCTAGTTAGCATATTAAAATGAGTGTGATTGAGGGAGGAGAGAGGGTGGAGTGTAATGCTTGTGCATGTACGCTTAATTTCACGTTAATTGGGATGTACAAAGAAAGGCTGCGTGGAATGCTGCGTACGCACAGTTTCATACATCAGGATTTTTTTGTGCGTACGCTACTTTTCAGATTTGCACGTACGCAATGTTTTAGTATGAAATCCACGCAAGTCTTTGTACATGAGGCCCCAGGTCTTTAACAGCTGTAGAGACATTGAGACCCTTTGTGATAACATGCTGTGTTAGGGAGTAGATCAATATAGAATGAAATATGAGTACTATGAGACAATTATTTGCCAAGACATGATCATGCGTTTTGTAAAATGCCCTATGGAAACTCCCTATAGGACTTTTGGCTACCCAAGATGCATATTGACAATAAAATGCTTACTGTGTGGCAACCTCTTGGTGTAGAAGCATAATTCTGGTCTCAATTCAAACTATTTGGGATGTATGTCAGGGGTTCTGATATAGAATGACTACACAAAATATGGAATGATTACACAAATGTCTCTACTTTTGCAATTTCTTTGTTGGTTCAATGGGTGTGTATAAGATGCACTATACATCTGCACAACTAATATTGGATAAAGCAACATGGATGTTCAATTTCTAGGGATTCCTGTGAATATTTCAATACCCAATATGCTGTATCTACTTATTGCTAAGGGATATACACTGCTGCTAGAAAGTAGGGAGGCACAAAAAGCGGATGGGGGGGGGGTGGTACCCTAGAACATATAGATGCTATATCATACACTGTTAAAACTAGGCCATTTAGGTGCTATATCATACGCTTTGTGAAAACGTTGCACATGTATGGAACAACAGAAGTTAAAATAGAGGAAATAGATGATTCTGATGTCCACAAAGGAACTCTGGATCTCACCATAGTGACCACTGGGTCCTAGGTTACCTGTCTGACCAAGGCCCTTCTTCCCCATACTTAGTTTGACTGGGTGGCCAGATCTAAGAAGATTGTTGGTTGTTTTAAAACTTTTCCATTTGAGAATGATGGAGGCTAACGTGCTCTTGAGCACTTTCAATGCTGCAGAAATGTTCTTCCCCAGACCTGTGTCTTCACATACCATTGCGCAGGTCTACAGACAATTCTCTAAACCTTGTGGCTTGGTTTTCACTCTGACATACACCATCAACTGTGAGACCGTATATAGACAGATGTGTGCCTCTCCTATTAATGTCCAATGAATTTATTTAGGCACAGGTAATCAAGTTGTAGAAGCAACTCAAGGGCCATTGATAAAAGTATGATGCACCAGAGCTCAGTTGATAAAAGTAGGATGCACCAGAGCTCAGTTGACAACAGTAGGGTAAGGGTTGGGTTAGGGTTGGTAGGATGCGTCAGAGCTCAATTGCAAGTGTCATCATAACAAGGGATCAGGGCCCTGTAACTCGAAAATCAAACGTAAATTTACGTTACGCATGGCTTGCGAACGCGTAAATCAATCGTAAAACAATCGTAAATGTTGTGGTAACTAGGGAATCGTAAATGTTGTGGTAACTAGGGAAATGCTGTGGTAACTAGGGAATCAGCGTCCGTTTCCCTCTGACAACAACGTGTGAATTTGGCTCACTGTCTTCAAGCTGCTCTTGACGGCTGAGGATAATGAAATACATGTCGCTGGGGTAGAGAGGAATAAAAACGTTTTATTCTCAAGCTGACGAACACAACGATACGTTAGAGAGGAATAAAAACTTTTTATTCTCAAGCTGACAAACACAACAATACGTTAGAAAGAAGATTTGGGACGCAAAAACAGCTGGGTAATGAGGAGCACACAAGACGCGACAATCAACGGCAGGAAACAAATGCTTGCTAAAATAACGAGGCGAAGAGAAGAGAATGCAAGAGTGCTGGCATGACTGCAAATGAGTCATAGGTAGGTTATCCTATATATCCTATATAGGTTGTTCACTTACGACAGCGTTACGTGTGGTCTGAAGCAGTCGTAATCCTTTTTCTTAAGTTACGTTACATGTAGACTTGCGAATCATTTCAGTTACAATTGTATCTTTTTACGATAGGCTTACGATATGCGTAAGGTCTACGAGCAGCTAACGTTAACGTTAGCTAAAGCTTTGATTTACAGGGCCCAGAATACTTATGTAAATGGAATATTTCATACTTTTTGTATAAATTTACAAAACACTCCAAACACCTGTTTTTTTTTAGTATTGGAGTATTGTGTGTAGATTGATGAGAAAAAAAATGAATTGAATCCATTTTAAGATCTGAAACAACAAAATGAATTGAATCCATTTTAAGATCTGAAACAACAAAATGAATTGAATCCATTTTAAGATCTGAAACAACAAAATGTGGGAAACTGAAAGGGAAAGTGAAAACGTTCCAGTTGCACTGTGCATGAGATAGAAGGTAATGTAACACACACACACACACACAGATACAGTACACACACACACACTCACATCAGACATGAAATGCTTTATTTCCCTTTAGGAGTTTACATGCCTTCATAGAAATTTCACAAATGAACTGATTAACTGTACATTTATGTACAACACATGACATTCCCAACATAGTTAAAGTCACAATCCATCAGCACTTGTGAGTGGATAAGGGAGAGAGAAAGAGAGGGTGTGTGTGTGTTCCAGTATGGTTTCCACATATTAGATATATGAACAGTATGCTAGTGTGTGTGTGTGTGTTACAGTATGGTTTCCACATATTCCATATATGAACAGTATGCTAGTGTGTGTGTGTGTGTTCCAGTATGGTTTCCACATATTCCATATATGAACAGTATGCTAGTGTGTGTGTCCTCCCTCTTTTACATATTACAGACTGGTTAACTGTGTTAGCCATAACATCACAATATACACAACCCCTCTCTCTCTCTCCCCCTCTCTCTCTCACACATACACACGAGCAGCACTTTATGAAATAAAGAACATAAGAAAATACACAAATGCACACATGAGCGTGTACACCCCCCCCCCAACACACACACACTCATACTCAGTACTAACTATATTTAGTCACAGACACACACACACACACTCATACTCAATACTAACTACATTTAATCACACACACATACACACACACCATTACATCCACCTGCTTATACAAACATAAATCACTATATTTACATACGTGCACACACACACACAAATCAACATGTGTTGGTGCCATACAGTCAGGAGCTGCAGCTGCATCACCAGACCAGCAGAGGGCAGAACAACACAGCTCACTCTCTCACTCCTCTCTCTCTCCCTCACTCACTCACTCCTCTCTCTCTCCCTCACTCACTCACTCCTCTCTCTCTCCCTCACTCTCTCACTCCTCTTTCTCTCCCTCCCTCACACACACACACACACACAAACCAGAGTTAATTATTCTAACTGCTAAGCATACACACACACACATTCGTATATTCACAAGCTACTTCAGTCCAAGGTTAAGGTTAGGGCCACACACATATCAGAGAATCTGATTGGCCAGCAGCACATGATGCTGCATTCCCATTGGCTGTGGTCACTCCTCCCCCAGACGCCACTTCTGCGTCTCTTCCTGCCGAGCGTCCGGTTGGATCTGGTTGCGCATTCCGCCCAGCACGTTTGAAGTGGCCTCCGTGGCAACGATGAGCGGCTTCACCACCGCCGGCGGCAACTGACGCAAGACTCCGCCCACAGCGCCAGTCACACCCCGCTGCTCATGTTCCCGCGTCGCCGTGACGATGATGCCAAGAGCCGTGTCTGTCAGACCCTACACACACACACACACAGGACCACAGTGCTGCTGCTTTACCACACTGGGCCATTGGAGGGCAACGTTACCAGTGACATCATCAAAAGCAACAAACCAGGTTAGGTTTAGGGTTAGGGCTATAGGGTTAGGGCCAGGGCTATAGGGTTAGGGTTAGGGCCAGGGCTATAGGGTTAGGGCCAGGGCTATAGGGTTAGGGCTATAGGGTTAGGGCTATAGGGTTAGGGCCAGGGCTATAGGGTTATAGGGTTAGGGCCAGGGTTATAGGTTTAGGGCCAGGGCTATAGGTTTAGGATCAGAGTTGTACTGATAGTAATGTATGTACACTATGGAAACTGATAGTGATCTAAGTTATTTGTCTGTCGCTATGGAAACGGCTTACCTCTTTGACAACACTGTAGGCTTTGGCCACACCCTCTCGCAGATCAACAGGCTGATGAGCCAATCGGTGATGAGAATAGCGTTTTAGTCTCCGGTCCTCTGCTTCATTGGCTCCTGGAGACACCATGTCATATGCCGTCTCCGCAGCTGCCTAAAACAGACACACACACATGCTCATACACACACACAAACACACAAACACACACACACAAACACACACACACATTTACAGATACACATGCTCATACACACACACACACACACACAAACACACATAAGCAGGTATCAATACAAAGAGCAATACATATACTTACATGACACATGAATAAAGAATAAAGAATGATATACTATAGGCCTCATCATACTTGCTTACTTGTAGTGATGACCTGATACCGATACTGACATCGGGGATCGGGCTGATACTGGGCCCATATACTCGTACTCATAAAAACTCCCCGATATCACCCACCGATACTTAATTTCCCCTAAATCACTGAAGCCGCTACGCTTTACTGATTCCACCCACCGAAACTTACACAGTTTCCCCTAAATCACTGTAGCCGCTACGCTTTCATGAAGCCTACTCACAACGCTCATTTCAGTCTTGCGCTTGAACATACAACTAGCTAGATTCATGTATCTGCGTTGAATACCCTCGCACGTATACAACTAGCTAGATTCATGTATCTGCGTTGAATACCCTCGCACGTATACAACTAGCTAGATTCATGTATCTGCGTTGAATACCCTCGCACGTATACAACTAGCTAGATTCATGTATCTGCGTTGAATACCCTCGCACGTATACAACTAGCTAGATTCATGTATCTGCGTTGAATCTATGCTAATACCCTCGCACGTATGGTTTTCTGTTTTAACTATAGCTCACCTAAACTATGCGTGAGTGTAGCCTAGTTGTTGTGCGTCGCTGGTGTGTTAGTGCAGCATGAGTGTAGCCTAGTAGTTGTTGTGCGTCGCTGGTGTGTTAGTGTAGCCTAGTTGTTGTTGTGCGTTGCTGGTGTGTTAGTGTAGCGTGAGTGTAGCCTAGTTGTTGTTGTGCGTTGCTGGTGTGTGAGTGTAGCCTAGTTGTTGTTGTGCGTCGCTGGTGTGTTAGTGTAGCGTGAGTGTAGCCTAGTTGTTGTTGTGCGTTGCTGGTGTGTTAGTGTAGCGTGAGTGTAGCCTAGTTGTTGTTGTGCGTTGCTGGTGTGTTAGTGCAGCATGAGTGTAGCCTAGTTGTTGTTGTGCGTCGCTGGTGTGTGAGTGTAGCCTAGTTGTTGTTGTGCGTCGCTGGTGTGTTAGTGTAGCCTAGTAGTTGTTGTGCGTCGCTGGTGTGTTAGTGTAGCCTAGTTGTTGTTGTGCGTTGCTGGTGTGTTAGTGTAGCCTAGTTGTTGTTGTGCGTTGCTGGTGTGTTAGTGTAGCCTAGTTGTTGTTGTGCGTTGCTGGTGTGTTAGTGTAGCCTAGTTGTTGTTGTGCGTTGCTGGTGTGTTAGTGTAGCGTGAGTGTAGCCTAGTTGTTGTTGTGCGTTGCTGGTGTGTTAGTGTAGCCTAGTTGTTGTTGTGCGTTGCTGGTGTGTTAGTGTAGCGTGAGTGTAGCCTAGTTGTTGTTGTGCGTTGCTGGTGTGTTAGTGTAGCCTAGTTGTTGTTGTGCGTCGCTGGTGTGTTAGTGTAGCCTAGTTGTTGTTGTGCGTCGCTGGTGTAGCTGGTGTAGCTCTGTACTTGGTGCTAGTTGGGGATAAGTAGCCTAGCATACAAAACAAACACCATGAGGTTTCCGTTTCAGTAGATAACTGTGATTTGTAGATAGATAGATAGATAGATACTTTATTGATCCTCAAGGGGAAATTCAAGAAATTCATTGTTTGCATAGTGTTTTGTTATCACACATTTTGGTCATTTATACTGAGAAATGTTAACTTTCCTGCCTTTATTTCAGTCCAGATAGTCACGTTAGTCGTATCATTATATGCTCCAAGACCAAAGTCAGCGCCCAATTCACTTCTACTGTAGCTGAAGTCATGAGCAACAGGCAGATGCAAGGCATAGTGTGTGAAACATCACCGCTTTATTTATTGGCCAATAGTTTAGACAATGCATAAGTCTCGTTCGCTAACTCTGGCCTATAGTTTAGACCAGGGGTGGGCAAACTGCGGCCCGCGGGACGGATCCGGCCCGCCACGCACTTTCATCCGGCCCGTTGAGCATTTCATTTGGTTATCAGGCTGCTCGCTATTTTTTTCCTGCGATAGAGACGACGTTGGTTAGCTTTACTGCTTTTCACTCTCCTTAGAGAACGTTTACAATGTCAATGTTACATAATGTTAAATAGAGATAACATCATTAGGGCTGGGATAAACGATTATTTTTTAAACGATTAATCTAGCGATTATTTTTTCGATGCATCGATTAATCTAACGATTCATTTTTTCAGTCCGATTCGATTTCGATTCGATCCGATTATCTCCCCATTAATTCACTAATAGCAACTTATACATGTTTATTTACATATCTGAATGAAAAAACATGAATTATTTAACATTGCAATATATGTTTATTGCTCTTAAGATTCCAAAATAAAAGACTGAAGAGCAAGTAACTACAAGTGCAAAGTAATGTATTCTTAGTCAGAGGTAGCATTCAATAAAGTTTCAGTTAGTCATTTTAAGACGTTCGTGTGGGAATCATGTGTGGATGCAATTCATAACGTAGTTCAAATAACAGTTTGTACTTCTCCTTTGGACAAGCACTTTTGAGTCTTGGAAAACACTTTTCCATTTCCATCTGGATTTTGCAAACAGAGTCAATAAAATGAGCCCTGCATGAGTAATACAAGCAGCTGCAAGTAAGCATGCTAAACTTGACATCCAAACAGTATTCTAACGTTAGCTTTGAGATAAGGCTACTGCTTGATTGCATACTGTAACTTAACTTCGTTTAGTCTCCTCAATGTACTATGTTGTGATAAGACCTTAGCAGAGTTTACTTTAACTTTAATGCAGCGGTTTTGAACAAATTTGCGCAGCAGGGTCACAATGCTAAGCGGATTTAATAGCAATGTAGCCCACTGTGTTCTATGCAGTGCTTCTATGTGGCAACAACAATCCTTCAACAATCGTGAATTTTTGTTAAATGCACATGCAGAGGAGGAGCAGCGGGCTCGTTACGAGAGAGAGCGGGCGGGGCGAGGAAAGGCTGTGTGAGTAAGTGGCAAGTGCAGCTCAATGAAATTATTTTATCTTATCTTTAATTTAAATAGCAGGCCTACAACATAGAACATCAATGTGTGGTGGCCGGTTTTGATTTTGTGGTGCCCAGCCACAGATTAGTCAACGTATGGAAAACACTGAAGGTGTAAAATTAAAAATATTTAGCAGCACACGTTATGCTTGACGAATCGACGCTCATATCGACGTATTTTTTGCGTCGACGTCATCGATTACGTCGACGCGTTGTCCCAGCCCTAAACATCATGTTAAACTAAGTTAACTCTTAGGTATCTCCTTTGCAGCAGATCTAACGTGAACATGCGATCCATTTAATTGGGAACGCGTCTGCACTCGAGATCAGATCAGAGCCGCAGGTTCCAGCTGGCTTGTCATTGTTGATAATTGATATCTCCTTCTTATAAGAAACTTTTAAAAGGAAATCATGAAGGCACCAGTAGTTCCCACTATTGACCATTTAAAAAGTGTGAGAGGGCCATACCGTAGCAGGCAGAAGATCATTGAGAAATAAACGTGAATTAAAGCGACTGTCTTAAAGCGACAGTGCACAATTTATACATTTGTTAAACAGCATAAAATTAGCAGTATTTTTAAGCCATTAATATTTCAAAAGAAATACTTTTCATACTAAATTATAGGCTATAAAAAATTTATTTTTTTATGTGTATGCGGCCCGCCGGCCAATTTTCAAAACCCAGTGTGGCCCTTGAGCCAAAAAGTTTGCCCACCCCTGGTTTAGACAATGCTTACCATTGTCTATAATCTAGTTAATAATGTGTTTAATTAAGATATGGACACAGTGCAAAATAATCTAGTTAATAATGTGTTTAATTAAGTCACACATTTTTTTTTATCACACATTTTGGTCATTTATACTGAGAAATGTTAACTTTCCTGCCTTTATTTCAGTCCAGATAGTCACGTTAGTCGTATCATTATATGCTCCAAGACCAAAGTCAGCGCCCAATTCACTTCTACTGTAGCTGAAGTCATGAGCAACAGGCAGATGCAAGGCATAGTGTGTGAAACATCACCGCTTTATTCATTGGCCAATAGTTTAGACAATGCATAAGTCTTGTTCGCTAACTCTGGCCAATAGTTTAGACAATGCATAAGTCTCGTTCTCTAACTCTGGCCAATAGTTAAGTCTCGTTCGCTAACTCTGGCCAATAGTTTAGACAATGCATAAGTCTCGTTCACTAACTCTGGCCTAAAACTAACTGGTGAACAGTGTTTTCCCTGACTGATGCGAGAAGCGAGGTTCCATTCATTCATTCTCATTTGGGGCGTGCCCTGCCGTGCTTCTGTCTGTTAATTTGCAGCAGGCTATTATCGGATGAAAGACAAATAAACTAAAAGTTTTCCCGATCAAGATATAGCATACTTCTTAATACAGAAGCATAACATTAAATTGCCTAGTAGAGTGTCCATGTAGAGTTTCAATGTAGGTCTACATGTCTGCGCAAGGGAAACTGACAAACTGAACCTCTCGTGGGTAGGCCAGAAACAACTATATTTAAAACCACGAATGAAGTGGATTACTGTTACTGTTCAAACGAGCGATTTGATAGCCTAATCCACTGCACGAAAAAAAAGGAAATAGTAACTTGTTCTATTTCTAACAGGTGAATATCGTAGCAAATAGTAGCCTATGGCGATGGCAGCTTAAAATGTTTTTATTTCACTCATCTCGCTGAAATGAACATAGAATGTGGCCTGTTGCACAAATAAATTAATTAGGCAGATCTGCATCTCCGTTAACCGAAAGCTAGTTTTCATCTCTATTGTTGACGTGAAATATGTCTCCATAGTATCAGTGAAGTGATAACATAATTATGCAGTTGCCGGTAGCCAGTGTTCACGTCACGGGAGTCAGAAAGAAGCTACCAAGACGGGCCCTGCTCTGTTTCTGTCCCTCCCAAACTGCGCTAAAATTGTGTAGGCTATTTAACAGCCAGAATTTTTAGAAAATGCCCGTGGGAGGCCCTTTTATGATCCACACTACCTCTTACAAAATAGGCCTACTCCAACGTCCATCTAGCTCTTGTGAAGTATGAACTTAACACTGCCTATACAATTGTCAGCAGTCAGTAACAGCATAATGTGACTAAATGGCCTGTGTGATTGAGATGTGGATTGCTTATTTATTATGAGTAGGCCTAGGCTATGGTGTGGCTATGGTATGGTATTCTCTCCGATATAATAAATACAACACATTGGGTTTGGCAAGAAATTTGGCAATACTGCTTTCACACAAGTGATGGAACCCCTGCATGGAGACAGAAGATTGTCCGTTTTGCTTTTAAGGACTTCATCTGCAATGGGAAAAAATGGAACGACATGTAGGCTATGCTTACTTAAGTGCTGGACTTGGACTCGACTTGATCAATAGGGACTCGACTCGGACTTGACTTGGATGAGTAGTGGAATTTTTTTTTAATGACTTGGACTTGACTCGGACTTGAACACTGGGGACTCGAACTTGGACTCGAGGCATAGTGACTTGACTACAACACTGGTAGACGGCAGAAGCATCTTCTCGCTTTCCCTCTCTCGCTAGGTGGCCGCTCACTCTAAACTCTTAAAGGAGCCACACCAATTTTACAAAGGTCTCTAGAACTACAGTAGAGTCACAGGGGATCATGTTTTGTTGCCCTGTCAGAGTTTACTGAGACAGACAGTGCAAAATAATCTAGTTAATAATGTCTTTAATAAGATATGGACACAGTGCAAAATAATCTAGTTAATAATGTCTTTAATAAGATATGGACACAGTGCAAAATAATCTAGTTAATAATGTCTTTAATTAAGATATGGACACAGTGCAAAATAATATATTTAATAATGTCTTTAATTAAGATAATCTAGTTAATAATGTGTTTAATTAAAATAATCTAGTTAATAATGTGTTTAATTAAGATAATCTAGTTAATAATGTCTTTAATTAAAATAACTAGTTAATAATGTCTTTAATTAAGATAATCTAGTTAATAATGTCTTTAATTAAGATAATCTAGTTAATAATGTCTTTAATTAAGATATGGACACATTGCCAGTGTGGAGACTTGTTGTTTTAGACAGAATGGTTTGTTTTTTGGTTTGAAATAGCCTGCTATTATATATTTTATTTGATACTCATTATTATTTATATTTATTTTAGGCTTATTGTAACAATCAGAGCAGAGAAGAAAATTCATTGTAATTTTATGCTAGTTATTTTGTGGTAGAAATATCGGTATCGGTACTCGGTATCGGCAAGTACACAAATGTAAATACTTGTACTCGTATCGGTTTGAAAAAAATGGTATCGGGACATCCCTACTTACTTGCACACTTGCACACACACTTGCACACACACACACACACACACACACACACACTCACACACACACACACTCACTCACTCACTCACTCACTCACTCACTCACACACACACTCACACACTCACTCACTCACACACTCTCACTCACTCACTCACTCACTCACACACACACACACACACACACACACACACACACACACACACACACACACACACACACACACACACACACTCACTCACTCACTCACTCACTCACTCACTCACTCACTCACTCACTCACTCACTCACTCACTCACTCACTCACTCACTCACTCACTCACACACACACACACACACACACTCACACACACACACACACACACACACACACACTCACACACAGCTAGAGAAGATGGTGGTGTGAGGAGCAGGAGAGGCGTGCTACCTGTATGGTTCGCACCATGCGATTGGTCAGCTCTAGTGATGTCATTACCTGTGTGGTTCGCACCATGCGATTGGTCAGCTCTAGTGATGTCATTACCTGTGTGGTTCGCACCATGCGATTGGTCAGCTCTAGTGATGTCATTACCTGTGTGGTTCGCACCATGCGATTGGTCAGCTCTAGTGATGTCATTACCTGTGTGGTTCGCACCATGCGATTGGTCAGTTCGAGTGATGTCATTACCTGTGTGGTTCGCACCATGCGATTGGTCAGCTCTAGTGATGTCATTACCTGTGTGGTTCGCACCATGCGATTGGTCAGCTCTAGTGATGTCATTACCTGTGTGGTTCGCACCATACGATTGGTCAGCTCTAGTGATGTCATTACCTGTGTGGTTCGCACCATGCGATTGG
>NW_027468663.1:59819689-59849689 GCF_046254945.1 Alosa pseudoharengus | reverse complement strand
CTGAAGAAGATTGGTTGGTCAGTGAAGACTGAGGAGGCAGGTTCTCGCTCAGAGTCCTTCCCACTGGACTCGCTGAGGCCATTCTGATTGGCCGAGCCCTGTGTTGGCATGGAGATGATGGGGGCAGGGTCCTGGCTCGAATGTTTAGAAAAGCTGCAGGAAACATCTGAACCAGCTGGCCTCTTCATGGATACACACAAGGCTGTAACACACACACACACACAAGGCATTCAAACACGATATTCACACACACACACACATATATATTCATATTCATTATAGGGTAAATTATAGGCCAAATACTGAACACTTCATGGATACACACAAGGCTGTAACACACACACACACACAAGGCATTCAAACACCATATTCACACACACACACACATATATATTCATATTCATTATAGGGTAAATTATAGGCCAAATACTGAACACTTCATGGATACACACAAGGCTGTAACACACACACACACACAAGGCATTCAAACACGATATTCACACACACACACACATATATATTCATATTCATTATAGGGTAAATTATAGGCCAAATACTGAACACTTCATGGATACACACAAGGCTGTAACACACACACACACACAAGGCATTCAAACACGATATTCACACACACACACACACATATATATTCATATTCATTATAGGGTAAATTATAGGCCAAATACTGAACACTGACTGTGGAATGAGGTAGGCCACACAGAGTTTGTTTCCCCCCCCCCTAAAACGTCCTGTCACTAGCTAGATGCATTAAGGGCCTGTTACATTACACGCAGCTTGCGCTATGAAATGCATTATAGTCGATGGCTTGCGCTATGAAATGCATTCTAGTTGATGGCATGCGCTATGAAATGCATTATAGTCGATGGCTTGGGCTATGAAATGCATTAAAGTCAATGGCATGCGCTATGAAATGCATTCTAGTTGATGGCATTCGCTATGAAATGCATTATAGTCGATGGCTTGGGCTATGAAATGCATTAAAGTCAATGGCATGCGCTATGAAATGCATTATAGTCGATGGCTTGCGCTATGAAATGCATTCTAGTTGATGGCATGCGCTATGAAATGCATTATAGTCGATGGCTTGGGCTATGAAATGCATTAAAGTCAATGGCATGCGCTATGAAATGCATTCTAGTTGATGGCATTCGCTATGAAATGCATTATAGTCGATGGCTTGGGCTATGAAATGCATTAAAGTCAATGGCATGCGCTATGAAATGCATTATAGTCGATGGCTTGGGCTATGAAATGCATTAAAGTCAATGGCATGCGCTATGAAATGCATTATAGTCGATGGCTTGGGCTATGAAATGCATTAAAGTCAATGGCATGCGCTATGAAATACATTATAGTCAATGGCTTGCGCGCGCAAGAACTGGTCTGCCGCTGCGCTCAGCAAAGCGCAGCGCAAGTGTCATTTTGCCGCTCTTGCGCGTGCCGCGGTCAAAGTTCAATCAGGTTGAAGTCATTCTGTCATGCTGTGAGTCGTTGGTATTTTGCGCTGAGCCCAGCGGCAAGCACAACACAAATCTTTGGGACGTCACCTCAACCAAGAGCAACCTAGACCAGCGGTCCCCAACCACCGGGCCGCAGGACATTCCTAACCGGGCCGTAGCCTACGACATGAGTTTTAAAAAAATGCATGCGAACTAAACTAAATTTAATTTGCAATAATGTCACGTTTTTACATGGCATAGGTCTATGTGCAGATTGCACGCATGTTTGCATTTTGCAAGGTCTATTTTCTTACGTCTGTCTGTCCCGCCTTCAACACTTTTACATATTGCCTTCAGCGCTGCGCAGCCTCAGGTCAGCTCACTTCACTTGATCAGTTCTTGGCGAGCGGTAGTGTCACACGAAGTTAGCTAAACTGCTAGAATGAGCAACAAAAACAAGCATCTTTAGCAGGTGACTGGCCAGAGTGTTTGAGTTGCGAGAGCCGCTGCAGTTAACCGTCACCGTTAGCTGCACATTTTAGTGATGAGGACTGGGTGTCAAAACTCGCTTACCTGTGTGACATATTCTGGTTGCTTAATGACCTCAACCTGTCACTCCAGGGGAGAATGACGACTGTCTTTAAACTGGCAGATAAAGTCGCTGCATTTAAAGCCAAGCTTGATTTGTGGGGACGACGAGTGGACCGGGGTGTATTTGATATGTTCCAAACAGTAGTGGGGGTTTTGGGAGAGACTGAGGCAGGGCCCTTTCTCTCGCAGCTGGTGCGCGATCACCTTGTTGCGCTTTCAAATGAGTTTGAACGTTACTTCCCATCCTCCAAAGATCTACGGCAAACCAATGAGTGGGTCCGCAACCCATTTGTCAATATCCCGAATAGTCCTAACTTGTCAGCGCAGGAGGAAGAGCAGTTGATCGAAATTGCAAATGACGGTGGTCTTAAGAGTGTGTATAAGGAAACCTCTCTGGCGGGTTTTTGGATCAAAACCAAAGCAGAATATCCCGAGATAGCCGTAAAAGCGCTGAAAACGTTTCCAACCACGTATCTATGCGAGGCCGGGTTTTCGGCAATGACTGCAACTAAGACCAAATTGCGCAATCGACTGGACATTTCAAACACACTGAGGGTGTCACTGTCTTCCATCACCCCCAGATGGAAGCTTCTTGTTGCAGGGAAACAAGCGGGGCTCACACTGATTATATTTGTAATGCACGTTTAGTTCCCATGTTTTGTTCCCATATTTTGTTAAGCATGTTCACACTTTAGCTTCAAGTTGTTCAATATTCATAGTTCATATTGTTCAATTTTCACTTCTTCAAGTTCACGTTTTTCACAAGAGATCGTTACCTTCACTGTTCATACATAACTGGAGCTAGTTCTTTTCAAGTAATGCATGCACAACACATATGGAACATGGAACCCCCGACCCCCCCCCCCCCCCCCCCCCCGCCGGTCCGTGAAAAAAAAATAGAAATCAAACCGGTCCATGGTACATAAAAGGTTGGGGACCCCTGACCTAGACAACACAAATCACCTCAACCAAGAGCAACCTAGCGGCGAGCGCAGCGCATACCGTGTACAATGTGCCCCTTTAGAATTCAACAGTCTAAACTGTTGATGTAGTGCGGCCATCTTTTTTGTTGTGCCGCTCTTTTGAGTGGAATTCTTATTTTGGCTCTTCATGCTGGACTGGCTAGCCACCCCTGCTCTATGCTGGACTGGTTAGCCACCCCTGCTCTATGCTGGACTGGCTAGCCACCCCTGCTCTATGCTGCTCTATACTGGACTGGTTAGCCACCCCTGCTCTATGCTGCTCTATGCTGGACTGGCTAGCCACCCCTGCTCTATGCTGGACTGGTTAGCGTTAGCCACCCCTGCTCTATGTTAGCCACCCCTGCTCTATGCTGGACTGGTTAGCCACCCCTGCTCTATGCTGGACTGGTTAGCCACCCCTGCTCTATGCTGGACTGGTTAGCGTTAGCCACCCCTGCTCTATGTTAGCCACCCCTGCTCTATGCTGGACTGGTTAGCGTTAGCCACCCCTGCTCTATGCTGGACTGGTTAGCGTTAGCCACCCCTGCTCTATGCTGGACTGGTTAGTGTTAGCCACCCCTGCTCTACAGTGGGTCCCAGTTAAGAATTGACACTTCATTCACCATCAAGGTGATTCACGCAGCTGGGTGAAATGTAAGTACAACTGCAGCCGCTTGGGGGCAGCATAGTCCGCTGTGGCGTTCTGCGGTCGAACCGGACCAGCAAGGGCTGTGATTGGCCGAGTTTTCAGTTTGTTTCTCTGTGTTTTTAGCAGCCCCTGCAACATGCTAGTCCACTATAGCCTATAAGCTTTGTACATAATGTTAAACATAGTTTTGGATTCAGTGGCAAGATTTCTTGATTGTACAGTGCCTGCCTGTCTCTTAGTAATGTTTTAAAATGAGAGCTTCGTCAGCTGCTTTGTCGGCAGTCATGAGAAGTTCGCTTGCTAACAGAACATAAATATGCTGCCCAGAAACCTCGTGAATAGTTCTGATTTGTTTTACTACACTAACGATGTTAAATATAGAGGGGCAGCCGCGGCCCACTGGTCGGGGCTCGAACCGGCAACCCTCCGGTTACAAGTCCAGAGTGCTAACCAGTGGGCCACGGCTGCCCCTCTATATTTAACATCGTTAGTGTAGTAAAACAAATCAGAAGTGCCCTTGAGCAAGGCTGCTCCCCGAGCGCCGCCGTTGTAGCAGGCAGCTCACTGCGCCGGGATTAGTGTGTGCTTCACCTCACTGTGTGTTCACTGTGTGCTGTTTGTGTTTCACTAATTCACCGATTGGGTTAAATGCAGAGACCAAATTTCCCTCACGGGATCAAAAAAGTATATATACTTATATAGCCTTTGCCTACAGCATCTCCTTAACAGTAATGTTAACAAAATGACAGCATTCATATGACAAAGGAAAACGAATTCAGTCACTCAAGACTGTGCCACAGCAACCAGTGTAGGCTACAGTCCTACCCAATAGGCCTACTCGAAGCAGATAGCGTTGTCTGACGGTCGAGTGGGTTAATGCGCGTATTTCCAGAACGGGTCTGCAACTTTCAGGCAGTTCTGAGTTTGAATCTAGGCAGGAGCAGAGCCATATAAAGGCCTAGGCCTATTGTTATCATTTTTTGCAAGGTGTTGCTCCTGGCAATACTTGTTTATAAGACGTTTGGTGATTAGTTGATAGCTGTTTTTGGGACACGTTAAACGTTCTTTATAATGAGCGCATACGGGGAGTAAAACGACTGTTACTGTAGGCTACAATGATTGCAATACAAAAATATGTGTGTGTTAGTTTAGTTAGTTTTGTGATGTTTTGCCTCATGTGTTTTCAGGTTTGAGGGTTTTTTTGGCAAGATTGACCTTGGTTAGACTCTGCATATGTTATTTCTCCATATGGAAAATAGTCAATTTTCGACACACGTCTGTTATTAGTTCAATAACAAGTGTTCCTTTTTAAAACATGTGACTAGTGAAACTCAAATGATTTTAGAAATATTTAGCCAAAGCCAAAAAGACTGTTTGACTACCTGATGAAGGCTTGTTTGCCGAAACGCGTCAGAGTTTTTTTAAAGGTTTAAATGTAACCAAGCCAACAAAATAAAGGCTTTTTAACCTTTGACAATTGAGAGTGCCTTGGAATCCCCTATTTTTTTCTCATGTACATTTTCCCATCCAAAGAGCATCTCAAACAAACAAATTTGAGTCCAGGAAGCGCTCCTAGACAGACATTTTTTGCATTTCACCTTAGTGTTTACAATTGACATTTCAAAGATTATTAGGTTGATCAAAACCACAGGGAGGCCTTGCCTAACCATTAGCAAAACAAACATAATATTAAAATACCTCCAGTGATTAGCCTAGCCATAGCCTATTTTCAAGTGGCCTAATAACGAAAATCTGAGCGATTATCTTCCCGTAACTGTCATACTGTTGTTGTACAGTAACTGGATTATCGTGTTAGCTGGTGAAGATGGCTGACTTTGCAGCTGAAGTTAACATAGCAACCTCCTTCTGTTGCAGATCTGTTCAGCCTGCCGCTCACGTCTGCTTAACACAGTTTAATTTTAAATGTGACGCGATATGCCAGCTTTTGAAGTGTCAGGTCCTCTGTAGCTAATACCCACAGAGTAACATGAGTAACGGCAGCAATAAACTAGATGTACCGCATAGCGGTACAAAATATGACCGCCTCTCAGTCCTGCATATTCTCTTAGCAAAAATAAATCACGCTTGTCAATTTGTCTCCATCTCCTACTCCAACAACTCATGTGCATGTAAATCAAACGCATATGTGAGTTTGCTTTTGTTTATAAGAGTGTGTGTGTGTGTGTCTGTGTGTGTGCATGTGCACATGCGTGCCTGTGTTTGTGTGTGTGTGTGTTTGCATGCGCACATGCGTATGCATGCCTGTGTGTGTTTATGTTTCTGCATTCATGTGGGTGGGTGTCTGTGCATGTGTGTGTGTGTGTGCTTGCCTGTCTGTATGTGTTTATGTGTGTGTGTGTGCTTGCCTGTCTGTATGTGTGCGACTGTGCGTGCGTGCATGTGTGTGTGTGTGCATGTGGGTGTGTGCACGTGCGCGTGCATGTACTTTATGTGTGCAAATCACAAATGAGTGGGTATGGGTTAGGTTGATGCGGGCTCTTGAGACTAACATACCATAAATATTTTGTCATCTTGGGTGCAACGGTTCAGGTAGGGCTAGTTATTTAGGGGAGTGGCCACCAAGTTTCATGTTCCCTGGTGTTTCAGTAACATTTTATATATATATATTTTAAATGACTTGTCCTGATTCTTCCTGTGGATTTTAGTGGGCACTGAGGAAGCAATAATTTCATCGCTAGTTTCTCATGATTACTATTTCAATTGTTTCATATCAAAATTCACTAATTAATTATGTTTTATGTAGTTTGTTGAGGACTGGTTCAGACACGTCACATCCATAACGTGAAACCGTCACATCCATAACGCCAGTTTTTCCTACATAATGCATTACGAAAATGATGCATAGTTTCAAAAACACACTTTTTGTGTTCATTCAAGTCTCCTTCATGCTACATATATCATACTTTCGGCAGTTTCCTTCAAAATTCACAGAGTTTGTAGAAAACCTGTAATCTCTCACAAAAGTGTGTCCATTTCATGTCACATCCATAACGCTGATAAAATGCCTTGTATTATATGAAATTTGAGGATGAGGTAACATTAAAAGCTATGCAAATTAATTCACTGATACTAATTTTGCCCCCACTCTAAGGCATTTTGTTTACCAATATGAGTCCAATTGTCACATCCATAACGCTGGAACTGCCCCACACCAGCTTGTCTTTAAACTGTTCATAAGATGTGCACTATGTCAACTGGTCTGTAGGCTAACATTGGACAAATAAATGACACTGACTCGCCATATCCTGACTCTGAAAAAACATTTTCTTGCTTTGCCGCAAACTCAGCAATGAAATCATAGGCCAGTTTGCAGGTAGCATAACGTCTTTTTCAATTCATAGAAGGGAGAGCCCAGTCTCTCCTGTGACATTGAGTGCGCAAATAGTTTTTAATAGCCTGTTCAACTTCGAAAAGCTTCACCCGATGCCAGTCACTGATCGCAATTTCAAATTTCGGGAAGCTTCGTTCAATCTTTTTAAGTTTGTGAAGTTTTAAGTGCAGTGGCCCCTATCTGCCCCCTTTGGAATTATATTTCGAGCCTATTATAAGGTCCAGTGCGTTATGTCCTGGGATTCGGACGTGCTCAAAAAGAAAAGAAAAAACACTTTTTTTATAGATGGTTATGAGGAGCAATATGAGTCTGAACTCCGTGTCATTCAGACTCAACCCGCTTGTTGCTTTGATATCTTTTTCGTTGTCATTTGAACGTCGGCAAGCAGGCCTGTTGTGGTTGCAATTTAAGTGAAATGTCTACAGTAGGAACTGTAACCCTAGGAAATGTCTACAACATGCAACATGCTTGTTAGGCTGGGCTACTGTCTTGTACAGGTAAATGTTCAACAATTGCTGGTGTGCAGGCTATTATTAATTAGCTAAATCATTTGTCCAGCTGTTTTTCGTTTGAACGTCGGCAAGCAGGCATGCTGCGGTTGCAATGAATGAGGATAATTGTTTTTATCTGCGGATTTATTTTTTGCATTATTTTGAATATGACTCGCTCCAGTCTCAACAGCACATACTTTTTCCACACGCATCTAACACACATATCCCCTCTCGCTTTCTCTCTCTCCATCCCTGCGCACGGTGCTTTCTTAAAGGAGCTGCACCATTTTACAACCATTGCATCTACATTTTCATATTAGAATGTTTTGTCAAGTGTAAGCTTAAACTACCGTGATCAATTTAAGTTCCCATGCCCCTGCTGCGTCATGGAAGCAGTAAGTCAAGTCGCAACAAAAATAGTAGTGGCAGAACTCCCAAGTGACACCTTGTGGTCAGGGATGGGACTGCAGTTTGTGCCATTTCTGCTGAGAAAATGGGGTGCGTGATTCATGAAGGAACCCGTCCAAACTTAACTGGGACCCACTGTATGTTAGCCACCCCTGCTCTATGCTGGACTGGTTAGCCATCCCTGCTCTATGCTGCTCTATGCTGGACTGGTTAGCGTTAGCCACCCCTGCTCTATGCTGGACTGGTTAGCCACCCCTGCTCTATGCTGGACTGGTTAGCGTTAGCCACCCCTGCTCTATGCTGGACTGGTTAGCCACCCCGGCTCTATGCTGTATTTGTTGATGGACAGCGCCGCTATTGATTCAGAGTTCTCCGGTCAGTTTAATAAACGACACAGGCACTTGCCTGATCAAAGGAACTGTTGTCACTCGTTTAGCACACACACACACTCGTCTAGCATTAAATAGGCCTACTACATTTAAAAAGAAAATGTTGTTGGTTGCTGCTATCAGAGCTACAGGCTACATCTACTGCTCCTTTTCTACAAAAGTTCTGCCACTCTGACGGCGACTAGAAGCCGAGGCAGGTGTGTAATATGTGTGTGTGTGATATGTGTGTGTGTGTATGAGGCAGGTGTGTAAACCCTCAAACGTAAGGTGTACTACAACACGCCTGCATGCCGCCATCTACAGTTTAGGAGGGCAAGAGAAACATGCATCGATGCTTAATGAGTCACATCCATGCTTAATGATTCACATCGATGCTTAATGAGTCACATCCATGCAACCGCATCGTTTGCTATTAGGTCGATGCATAGATACGTATCGATCGATACGTGTTGTTATACCCCTAAGTGTGTATGTGTGTGTGGGAGTGTGTGTGTGTGTGTGGGAGTGTGTGTGTGTGTGTGTGGGAGTGTGTGTGTGTGTGTGGGAGTGTGTGTGTGTGTGGGAGTGTGTATGTGTGTGTGGGAGTGTGTATGTGTGTGTGGGAGTGTGTATGTGTGTGTGGGAGTGTGTGTGTGTGTGTGTGGGAGTGTGTGTGTGTGTGGGAGTGTGTGTGTGTGTGTGTGTGTGGGAGTGTGTGTGTGTGGGAGTGTGTGTGTGTGGGAGTGTGTGTGTGTGTGTGTGGGAGTGTGTATGTGTGTGGGAGTGTGTATGTGTGTGTGGGAGTGTGTGTGTGTGTGTGGGAGTGTGTGTGTGTGTGGGAGTGTGTGTGTGTGTGGGAGTGTGTATGTGTGTGTGGGAGTGTGTGTGTGTGTGGGAGTGTGTGTGTGTGTGGGAGTGTGTATGTGTGTGTGGGAGTGTGTGTGTGTGTGGGAGTGTGTGTGTGTGTGTGTGGGAGTGTGTGTGTGTGTGTGTGGGAGTGTGTGTGTGGGAGTGTGTGTGTGTGTGTGTGGGAGTGTGTGTGTGTGTGGGAGTGTGTGTGTGTGTGTGGGAGTGTGTGTGTGTGTGGGAGTGTGTATGTGTGTGGGAGTGTGTATGTGTGTGTGGGAGTGTGTGTGTGTGTGGGAGTGTGTGTCTTACCCTCTTCAGGAGGAGAGAAAAGCTCCACCTCGGTTGCCAGACTGCAGAAGAAATCCCTCAGGAAGAACAGTGCATCCTGGGAAGAGGGGGAGGAGTTACAGTCAGCTTCCTGAGTGGCTGTGATTGGTGGACAGCCACTTCCTGAGTGGCTGTGATTGGTGGAGAGGGCTCACCTGATCTATGTTGAGTCGAAGCGGCATGAGGGACACACGCAGACAGCACTCCTGAGGAGAGTCCGCCGCCTCCACAGACGTGTGCACCAACCGCACCGTCAGCTGCACACACACACACAGATATGTACACACACATACACACACACAGCATTAGAATGCACTCCTGAGGAGAGTCCGCCGCCTCCACAGACATGTGCACCACCCGCACCGTCAGCTGCACACAGATATGTACACACACACACACACACACACACACACACACACACAGCATTAGAATGCACTCCTGAGGAGAGTCCGCCGCCTCCACAGACATGTGCACCACCCGCACCGTCAGCTGCACACAGATATGTACACACACACACACACACACACACACACAGATATGTACACACACACACACACACACACACACACACACACACACACACACAGATATGTACACACACACACACACACAGATATGTACACACACACACACACACACAGATATGCACATGTTGCAGATATTAGGGGTGTAACGGTACACAGAAGTCACGGTTCGGTTTATACCTCGGTTCGGACATCACGGTTCGGTACGAGTTCGGTACAATGGAGGGAAAAGCAAAACAAAAATGCAGAAAGCATTTTTCTTTGTACATGTCTCAGGCTGTACCACCTAGTGTCATACAGTCTCTTCCCTGAGTTATCTGCAACAGCCTGAAGTGTGTAAGATGTAGGCTAAACAGTACAATAAGTACCCAGACTCCATCTGTAACTTGTAAACAAAAAAGGACAATCAGCTATGAAACTGAAAATAGGCCTACAGCATCTCTTATTTCTGAAAGTGCAAATTACATAGAAAATGATTTTTAAAAATCCACTTAAGCAAGACCTTCAACATCTGTGTTTAGTTGTATATGGAAGGGTCTACAAGTTGCCTCAATATTTTTTTTATTGTTTGTAAAGTAATAATCTAGCCTACTAACGGTGAAAATATCACACTATTTTGCCTTTAAAAAAAAAATTGCGAAATTGCTCCTTTCATTTCATAAAGACTACAACTAGAAGTCACGTGACTGCCCTTTGACGTTAACTCACCGTAGCATGGTTTGTTTATTAGCCTGGTTAGCGTTGTCACTTTATTTTACTGTCTATGCACTTAACACTACCACCTCCTCATGTGAGAAGTTACAAGTTACCCCAACTTAAAGGTAATTACCACGCGATTTACATAGCTTTCTGTCATTACGAAATCATTTAATTTAAGCCATAGGTTTTGGCCCTATTTGTATGTGTATCCAAAGGCTGCTGATGCGCAGGGGAAGTTTTTTCCCCTTGTTTCAGTGATTGGTAGCCTACATAATCTGGGTGATGGCTTCGAATATGTGTAGCATTTTTTCCACTCACATACCCAACAACTGCTGAACAACGCCGACACACAGTTTCATCTTATCCAGCACTCTTTCGCCTGTACTAACGTTACTGTAACTGAAGTTCTCAAACTCCAGCGGATCCTCTAACTCTTGTGGGTCTAACCTTAGAGCTGCTAATGAACATAGGCGCCAATCAGAGCTTCAGAGCTAAGGCGAGGCTACAGATTAGCGTTACTGTAGGTGTCGCTAAAGAACTCCCGTAACTCTCGCTACTTAACAGTAATTGCGCATTACATTAATTAATGCGCACACGAGTTTTATGTATTTTTATACCGTGTATTCTCCGTGTAAATTAATTCATTAAGTCATTAACCGTGACGCCCGTACCGTTTTGGTTCAATACGAATACATGAACCGTTACACCCCTAACAGATATGCACACACACACACACACACACACACACACACACAGATATGCACACACACACACACACACACACACACACACACACACACACACACAGATATGTACACACACACAAACACAAACACAGATATGTACACACTAGGGGTGTGAATCTCTCATTTAAAAGACCATACGATTCGCATCTACAGTGGGCAGTGCTTCGACTTGGCCAGCTTCACTCGCGGTCCGCGCGTGGGATCACGCGGTGTCACGCGACTTTAATTTGTATTTTCCCTGTGAGACGCTGCAACAACCCAAACAACCGGTAGATGGCTCAAGTGAGCAGGGTGTCTCGTAAAAAGAAATGGAGCCTGGAAAACCCTACACAGACTTCACTACAGACTTTAGCAGACTGGTTTGGAAAATGTAATAGCCAGAAATATGCCTGCCCTGCCCTAATAAAGAAATATTTGGTTAACTGCGAGTGAATCCCGTTTGCAGCTGTAGAAGAAACGCAGGACAAATTAAACATTCTGGTTTTCTCCGAGTGCCACGATGATAGACAGACATCATTTGGACAAAATATAGAGCATATTAACCTCCGTTGCTCAGCCAAATGCCTTCCTGTTACGTCCTGTTATCACGGAGTTACAGGCGATAAACGATTTTTGATGGTCCAATCCCAGACGTTCACATTGCATGTTTGTTTGTAATGGATGCAACCGCGAGATACGCTTGTCATAGGTGCCGATACAGTGGGTGCTCCGTCTCTCGGGCACCCACTGAAAACATCGATCACCCACGTGTGCCAGCTTACAGTCCCGGCTAAATTTATATTAATTTAAAATCAAACATCGCAGTTTATGTTAAATTCAGCATCTCTCATAATGTGATTGGATATGTCGCTGTCAATTCCCTATATTAACCACCAATGAGAGCGTCTCTCGTATGAAAATTCCTGACACTTCCCATCTGAAGAATTAACGCAAGGCTTTGTCGGGTCTTCAGCCCCGAATGTTTAAAATGTATATAGCCCTGAATATCATTTTAAAAGTAATAAGTAAGTCTGACAAAGCTTATTGTTTTGTGACACAGCTAAACACTGGTACCTCATAGAACGTCTATAACATAGCCTAGGTGGTCGCAACTCACAAAAGTAAAGCAGATAGAAAGAACTCAAGCAAATCTAGCCTACAACACGCAGACAGCTTCATGCGCAGGGGAGAGAGCGCGCGCGCGCGCACAGGTGCTTTATGATTTTTGGCTTCTGATGGTATCTTGCTAATTCACTGAACTACATTAGGTGACACAAATGGTATTGCCTTTATCTTATAACTCCTTGTCTGAGCGACTACCAGGCCTATGGTTTTTAAAAGTCAGATGTTCCCTGACAAATACATTCGAAAATTAAGAATGTTAATTGACTTGAAAAATACACTATTTTTTGCAAACTCCCTTCATTCAACCCTTGAAGACATCGCGGTCTGGTGCAGTGTTGCGCGGGTTTGGTTACAAGCGGCCCGCGGTCGCCCGATATTTTAATCAACCCGACCGCAACTCGGACCGCGAATATTAATTAGGACAAAATTATACCCGACCCGCGATCCGACCCGCTTATTTACAAAATGTGTGCTTTTGGTTATAGCCTGCATGCAGTGTGACAGTAGGCCATTTCTGTAAAACAAACTAATTTATTTGCGAAACTTTATGCAGTAGGCAGGACATAATGTTTGCGCAGGAGAGAGAATGAGAATAAGAGCGCAAGCACGCACGCAAACACCAAGGATTAGTACACTATAGGATACGATTTGAAGGCCATGGACATACATCTTTCTTTCGAAAACAGAAATGGTGAGGCAAGGTATAGGCAAGACATACATTGCTGGTCAAAACGTTAGCGTAAGAACTGGTTTATAATGCTGAATGAAGCACAAAGCACATTTACTAAAGCACATCCACTGTTTAAAGTCACAATCACAACGAACTAAGGTAACTTTTATGCATGCGCGAACCTATACATACCGGTAGATTTATTCCTGCAGGCTGCCCGTTTTGGCTGTCATACTTTTAAATGGCTTCGCAAGAAGTAGGCCTACATAGACCATCACTTGTACTACTGTCATCTTCTTTAAGAACTTTTCCCAATATTTCCCATAGCCTATATCGCTTTTCCTGAAGGGGTGTCTTTATTATTTTAACTCGCGTCTTCAGCTTCTTTACTGTTGACTTTACTGTATGCTTTACTGTATTGAGGCTAATTTCGGGCAGACCGCGCAACACTGTGCGCTATGTAGATCGTTTCTCGTACCATTTAATTTCTCAGAATTTAGGTCTACTAGGCCTACAATAACGTCATCACCAAATACATCTTTTATTTTTAGTTGATCAACCACATAGAGCATAGGCCTACTGTGCACGACTGTAGCAGCCCAAGGTAACCAGTTGTTGTAGATGAGAGGCAACCCCTTGTTTCAGATAGCCTGGACAACATGTTACCTGGGTGTTGCCTACGTTATTAATTAATGGTAGCCTACAATAGTTAATTGATTCGCGTAACATATTAGTTGGCTCAAAGAGTAGGGAATCAGGATGGAGAGAGTCACGCGTGTGTTGCTTTTGCGGGATCGAATCCAGTTTAATGCTAGTTTTCAAAACATATATTTTTTTACATGTCTTTTGTCCGAGTGGCTGTAATGTAGCCGAGCGCTCATGGCGTATGAAAAGCGACTTCAAATCGCCTAAAACAACTTGTTTGTGAATGTCTGACAACTGCTGCAGCGCATGCACGCACAAGGAAACCAGTAGGTGGAGAAACCAGGCACACAACACCGGAACGATTTTAAGGCTATTTCGCATAGGCTACTCAATGGTGCTATTTCACACGCATTATAGCGACCCCCACTCACCGGGGTTAGGTGGAAGGTGTTAATAGACGATTGGCGTAGCCTACAGTGGACTAGGGCTGTCAAAATTGCTCAAAAATGACGTTCGAATATCCCCTCTAAAATAAACACATGTATTCGAATATATTGGAATATATTATTTGTGCATTATGTCAGTGACGCGAATCATGTCATCTGTTTTTAACTTTTTGTATGGTTATTGCTTGACAGGGGGGGATCCCAAGCAGCTTTCAGCCATAAGGCGTTTCCTAATTCACCCAACACTGATATTCAAAATGTTGAAACTATTTCGGCATAGCATAAGCAGTTTAATTAAATGTAATGTTAGTTGTAAACAAACGAGCTATTTGGTGAGGCTTGGCCTCACAGATAGGCCTATTAACTGACCGCCAGATTCACGTTGGCTGGGGGGCAGGGGGGGCCATCAGACATTTGTTCCCAAGGCCAAGGGTCTATGATATGTTAATTCGGCCCTGCCCCCAACGAACGCAACTTTCCACCTCTGAGACAGCTTAAAAGAAGTCTAGAGGACTCCTAACTCACTGACCTACTTACTGTAGGCTGCGCAAACCACAGGCCTTTTTTTGGGCAAGCCTGCATTCGAGGCAGGCCTTCTGTTTTTATATAATTTTATATAAATCCTGCGCTAACAGTAATCCTCCTACCCCCGCTACCACAGCTGTGGATAGTGTGGCATGCTCACGCTTTATGTTTCCTTCTTGCAAACTAGGCCTATAGCCCAACGATTTACAGTACGTCTTCAAAAAATAACAACTTGCCAGATATGCCTTCATATCTTTGGGCTTCATTCAGCATTTTGTTCTTCCACTGGAAATGACTCTTCTATATTTGCTGCCTGCTGCATTCTGTTTGTATTGTTTAGAAAAGGTTTGACGTCTTGAGTTAATGCATTAAACATTGTTTGCTGGTAACCAGCCACAAATAGCCTACAGATTCTTGCGTGCGTACATTCTCTATTCTCTCCAAAATGTGCCCGTTCTATAGGCTGGCCAAGTGCGTAATTCTGCGGCATAAAGCAGATGTATTTGTTTATTGTACAGAAAAATAAAAAATAACCTGTCAAGCAGTCAATTGACTAGATTGCAGTCAATAAGTAGGGCAAATTACGAAACCAAAACGTGGGTCATAGTTGTCTAAGCCTCTGCTGTGAGGGCAAACCCATGAACAAAGACGCATTGATATCTGCAATAGAGTTTAATGTCGGGGCTGCGTATGGGAGGGTTCCCGCAAACTTCAGAATGCTGAGAGGACTTGGGCTATTTTATTTCTTTGTTCCAACTTCCAAGTGGCCTAGGCTACGTTAGTCATGAATAAATGATGTCAAATGTTACTCATTCTTGACAAAAGGCAAAAGAGCTGCGTGCGTGCGGACATTTGAATAATGTCGGGCTGTAAACGGGTTCGGGCTTTTAAAAAGCTGTCAGTCTCGGGCTCGGTCAGGGCTTGGGCTGATTTCTGTGGGGCTCGGGTCTTGTCGGGCCTACATTTTAAGGCCCGATTATAGCTCTACTTCACTGACCAACAGTGGGTCGAGACCTTTAGATTCACAAGTCAGGGTTTGAAGAATTATGACGAATGATAGACCTGGCTGTTGCCCCGAGTACTCGTTGTCGGATGCCTATCCCAACAAACAAGCCATCGCATCTATCTATTCATAAATTGCAGGAATGTCTGTCTGACTGTCTGTCTGCGTGTCGTTGGTCCGTTTGATTTCAAACTTGGCAGGTGTCTTGCTACTGGCATGAGTAGTGTCTTGCTACTGGCATGAGTAAGTGCAGTGCATAGTTTGACATTGTTTGGATAAGAAAAGCTAAATATATCGTTATATATCGGTAAAAGAAACACACGGCTTTCTCCGCTCTACCATAGCCACCCTCTCACACAGAACTGCGCGCAGGACCAGAGAGAGGATAAGCGGAGATTTGGCAGCACCAAATCACGGTTAAAATGCAAGATATTTGATTATCATCTCTGATCTCAACAATAAAGACTTCCTGTATGTTTACTTGCATAAAATGATTACGCGGATTTTGCAACAACAGGCCAACAAACACGGGTATGTAGTTCTATTCAAAATTACATGAAAAGTATGTGCAATAAACTGATGCTTTGAATAGCCCAGGCTACATTGGACGTGAGACTTTGAATAAACAAACTACATTTCCGACTGCATGGTCCCAAATTGAAACAAGCGATGGGCTAATGGTCCCGAATTTAACGTTTCAGAAGACGTGCCACACAGCTAGACAACAAGTGGCAGACAGAGAAACGTCACTTATGCTACCAAACACTGCTTTTGAGTCACATCGTTGCAAATGTCAAACGATCACAAAATGGCTTGTCTTCACTATCGGGAAAGTTATGCAATAAGCTAGGCCTATAGCCTTAACTCAAAACATTTGTTATTCCATTCCGATCTGTAGAAATCACATGCAGTCATGCCTAAATTCTTCTTAGGCTACTGCACATTAATTATAGGCTAATATATTATGATATTCAGTATACATTATTGAATGCTTAGCTGGAATTATGTTTTTCCCTATCATCCTATTGTTAAAGCAGGCATACCTGCGGGCTACAGGTTTTCTACAGGAATGGCATGTTTGAACGGGCACTGCACTAGTTGTATAAACTTGCGATGTGTGCCAATCGAGTTGTTGGCGAAAACTTTAGCGTCAGCAAAACAGCTGTGCACCGATGCGTGTATTCAGTTTTATTCTACGGAAACAAGCAAGAGAACACATCAAGTTGCCTAATGTTATAGGGAAGCGCCAGAGATTGCTGAGATTCTCTGAAGGTTACGTCACACGATGCGAATAAACCGTTTCCATCAACTTTATTCGCATTATACCTTATGCGCATCGAGAGTTAATCCACCCCCCTCTAGCGAATCAAATATAGATGCGCATTAGGATTTTTGATGGGCATTTCACGTGTTTCCAACCGGGATTTCTTATTCGAATAGATTAAATGCGTATTAGGAAGTTGGATGGAAACACGCTAATAGTTGTCTAAGCCTCTATAGCGTAGCCTGTTAAAAACGTCGCAGAAGCTGGCTACACATTAATTCTGAACAGTTATTTCTCTACTGGCTCAATTATCACACCACTGTTTTGATTTGCGTAGTTGCGTTAACCCAACACTGACAATAATGTAGACAGCAAATTTCGATTTCGATTTTCGTTACCACCGTGTAGTCAAGCCTTAAGACATACCCAAGTAGCCTAAATCGAGGTAATGTTTAATTATGCATGATTTATTTTGTTATTGAATTCGTAGGCTGGGATTACTCTCGGCAAGTCTCCTGCTTTTTCAGAAGGGGGGCGGCAGGCAGAGCGATGTACAGTGGCAGAGCGACGCACAGTGGCTGAAAGTGGTACTAAAGCTTCACGCAGCTTCACGCCTCGTAATGCGCGAATGAAGTGGTCATTTGAAAGCGATGCCCACTGTAGATACATGGGCACGATTCGATACAAGAAAAGATACATGTTTATAAAAAACGATTCAGTACGATGCGATGCGATTCGATGCAATTAAATGCAGTTCAAGAATGGAAAGCATTCTGAAAGATTTTTTATCATTTGCTCAAGGTGCACATTAATTTTATATTATCAATTATCATGGTCATGGTTGTCAATTAGGCAACAAAATGTGTGAATATGATTATCTAAACTGAGGTTTGTTTCATATACTGTATTGAAATGAAAAAAGAATAGTCTACATTTCAGTCAAACACAGCAGCCAAATACAACATAAAAATACATTTTTATAGACTTTACAGATCTTATAGAGTTATATCTGATTGTTTTTTAATGGAGCTGTAGCCTTGTTGAGGTAAGACAATACCGAAATAAAAAAAAAACAGTGCTTAAGACACTCTTGGCCTTTTCTCATTTAGCCTAGCCTACCCTACAAGAATAAAATATGCCTACAAATCAATGAACTCTCTGGGCTTATTTTGTTCCAACAGTAGACCTAATGCAGAAACCTATAATGCCACAAGTCTGAGTGAATATGAACAAAATCATTGCCTAATAATTTGTGCATCGTTTTAGCAGCAAGGGACAATTTATTATTTAACATTAAGGAAATCCCTTCATCAAAGGTAAGGCTACTCTACAGACTATCGTTGCTGTTTAGGAATGCTATAAGTGTTTAATTTTGCGCTGGATTTCGAAAAACAAAAGCCGACCGAGTGCAAGTTGTCACATGCTTAAGTTGCAGTAGATGTATGGGTAATGAGGTCATTTGACAACTTTGGGCAATGAATGTAACCAAAAACAAACTGCATTACCCACAATTCCGTACCATGTATAGTTTCAAAACCGGAAGTGGGATGAACGCGCTGCTTGGAACGTAAATGAGAGTCTGAGCGAGCAGAAAAACAATTCCTAACAAGTAAATCAATATAACGACCGGTTCATTTCAGTTTTATTCCGATACGGGCCTTCACGCATCGATGTAGCCGTATCTTACACGTTAAAAACGGATACCGATACGTATCGGTTAATCTTTACACCCCTAGTACACACACATACACACACACAGAGATATGTACACACACGCACACACACACACACACACACGCACACGCACACGCACACGCACACAGATATGTACACACACATACACAAACACACACACACACACACACACACACACAGATATGTACACACATACACACACACACACACACATGTTACCTTCTCAAAGTAAAAGGTAACACTAAAACAAGGGGCTACATTAAGATTCTGGAGGAGAAGATCAGGCAGTGTGCCGAGAGGCCTGCCCCTATAGGCAGCACTGGACCATTACACCACACAATGATCCAAAACATTCAGCTAAACAAGGCAGGAAATGGTTAACACAGAACAATATCAACATTTTAGAGTGGCCCAGCCAGAGTCCAGACCTCAATCTGTCAAAAAAGTGACCACAATGCCAGAATGATGGCAAAGAATCGTTCCTGCTGCAAAACCCGGATTGCTGTTAAAAAGGTGCGGTCTAAAATTATTGTGGAGACATGGAGTGGCTTGGTAGGTATTATAAGAACCATTTTGAGAACTGTGATGGCAAATAAAGATGTTTCCACTGATTATTAAAAAAGGGTATGAATCATTTTGGACATGCCATTTTTCATAAAAAAATGTAAAAGATGAGACGCTTCTTTTTTGATTCCATGTTTCTACCACATTGTCTTACAACCGCTAGCCATGTGGCAGCAAACGTGTTGGTGAAGAGAAAATCAGCATTAAATCAACTTGAGTTGTTCAAATGTATGTATATTTTATTACTTTAATTTCCCTGAAAAGTTTAGGGAGTATTGTGCTCCCTTTCCTCAATTGTCGAGCCTCCTCTAGTGTATGTGTGTGTGTGTGTGTGTGAGAGAGCGTAATGTGTATGTATATGTGTGTATGTGTGTGTGAGTGTAATGTGTGAGTGTAATGTGTATGTGTAATGTGTGTGTGTGTGCGTGTGTGTGAAAGCGTAATGTGTATGTATATGTGTGAGTGTAATGTGTGTGTGTGTGTGTGTGAAAGCGTAATGTGTATGTATATGTGTGTGTGTGTGTGTGTGTGTGTGTGTGTGTGTCTCACCATGTTGGCGTGGGCCTTCCTGGGCAGCTCATTGCTGGAGTACAGGTAGAGGTGTGTGTGTGTGTGTGTGTGTGTGTGTGTGTGTGTGTGTGTGTGTGTGTGTGTGTGTGTACCATGTTGGCGTGGGCCTTGCGTGGCAGCTCCTTGCTGGAGTACAGGTAGAGGAACTTGTTGATCTGGGAAGAGGCCAGTCGGTCTCGCACCTCCAGCTCCTGCACCACAAACACCTGTCTGGACAGCAGCCGCTCTGGCCCGTCCCGACCACCAGGGGGCGCCGCATACACCTCGTGCTGGAACCGCACCTGTGTGTGTGTGTGTGCATTCTTATTATTACACAGCAAAGTTTTCTAATTTCATTTTCTAATTTCCATTTAGGATTAGAGTGTGTGTGTGTGTGTGTGTCTGTTTCTTGGGGTGCATTTGTGTGTGTGTGTACGTTTGTTGGCATGTTTGTTTTTGTGTGTGTGTGTGTGTGTATTTCTGTGTGTGTGTGTGTATTTTTGTGTGTGTGTGTGTGTGTGTGTGTATTTCTGTGTGTGTGCGTGTGTGTCTGTGTGTGTGTATTTCTGTGTGTGTGTGTGTGTGTGTGTGTGTGTGTGTCTGTGTGTGTGTGTGTCTGTGTGTGTATTTCTGTGTGTGTCTGTGTGTGTGTGTGTGTGTGTGTGTGTGTGTGTGTGTGTGTGTGTGTATTTCTGTGCGTGTGTGTGTGTATTTCTGTGTGTTAGAGATGCGCGGATGGGCTATTATTTCAACCGTAACCGCATAGCAAAACTTATCATCCATCCGCACCAACGTTTTTTGACCAATTTTCAGATCCGCACCCGCCCGCCATCCGCTGGTTGTTTTAATGTATATGGGTGATGCGGTGCTGCTGACGTGAGGCTAGAAAGCTCTTGCCTGTTCTAGAAAGACTGATCCAATGCAGCAAATATATTAAAAGGCTAAAGTCCTACATTGGCTATGTTGTAGCCTATCCCCAGAATATCAGCAGCAAACTCAGTCTCTTTCTCGCAAAAGTCTCCAAATAAAACGCAGCCTGTAGCCTACAATTGTATCATTGTAATAAAAAACGCAATTTAGCACATCATTTCAACATGCTGCTATTTAGCCTACTAATTAATGCCTATTGTACTTTATTTTTTGCAAAAAGAAATAAATCCTTAATAAAATAACAAGTCATTCACATTATAAGCTACTTTACGCACTGTAACCCACCGCACAGCAGTGCAACGTGCATGTTTACATTTTTAGTAACAACTTGCTTGCTTGCCTTACACATCTAAGTTTTCCGACTATTTTTCTTACCTTCTTTTTTCCCGCTGTGGATGTTACTGAGCTTGTAGAAGTTTTAACTCTTACTTTCTGAACATCTCGCACTGCCATTGCCCGATGTCAGTTCTGAGTCATATCACACCATAATCTGTCTCCCTTTTAAATGCCTATTCCCTGAATGGTAGGCTAAAATGACTATGTGTTTTATATATAATATCCAAACAAAATAATCCAGTCAGTCTCATCTACGAGATGTTTAGGCCTCCTCCAATACTGGCAGCTGGGCTCATAGGTTGCAGATTTGCTTAGTGGCCTACCAAGGCTCTGCAACGAGACGCAACATGGGAGATGAATCATCGGTCAACTTGCACTGTAGCCTATTCTACTTTCTTATTGCACACTGGAGAGAAAAACATGCTGGTAGGCTACGATAGGCTACTTAATTTAAACTTTGTTACCTTTAGTGTGTGTGTGCGTGCGTGAGGGGTTGCTCAGTGAAACATCGGAATACACCAATTCCGCAACACCGTCTCTGATAGATAAACAAAGCAGCATGCATAGAAGCAACTAGGCCAAACTGCCTGATGAAAATTTGACTATTTCAAAGTGTGCTCGTTTTTTTCGGATGTAGGTAACACAATTTAACAATGTATAGGCTATATTTTTTTCATTTGATTGGTTCAACCGCCACCCGCCCGAATTTAATTAAAATATTATATTTCTTCACGTCATCCGCCCGATCCGCGGTTTAACCGCGGAGTCCGCGGCTGTAACCGCGAACCGCGCATCTCTACTGTGTGTGTGTGTGTGTGTATTTCTGTGTGTGTGTGTGTGTGGTGTGTGTGTGTGTGTGTGTGTATTTCTGTGTGTGTGTGTGTGTGTGTGTGTGTACACGATACCTTACTCAGCTGGATTTCCATGAGCACATCAGGGTTCCGACACAAACCTCCACCCACACGCCCACCACGAGCCTGCCGCACAGGAGTGTGTGATGGGGAACACCTACACACACACACACACACACACACACACACACACACACACACACACAGAAATACACACACACACACACCTTTACAAAAATGTCTTTAATCCAGACTGCAAATCATTACGCGACCCCCAGTTTGAGAACCACTGATATAGAGTATAGGAAATGCATTGAGAGTCTTCATATAGAGTATATAGGAGTCTTCATATAGAGTATAGTAATGCATTGAGAGTCTTCATATAGAGTATATAGGAGTCTTCATATAGAGTATATAGGAGTCTTCATATAGAGTATAGTAATGCCTTGAGCAAGGCACCTAACCCCTCACTGCTCCCCGAGCGCCCCTGTAGCAGGCAGCTCACTGCGCCGGGATTAGTGTGTGCTTCACCTCACTATGTGTTCACTGTGTGCTGAGTGTGTTTCACTAATTCACGGATTGGGATAAATGCAGAGACCAAATTTCCCTCACGGGATCAAAAAAGAATATATACTTATACTTACTTACTTATAGAGTATAGGAAATGCATTGAGTCTTCATATATAGTATAGGAAATGCATTGAGTCTTCATATAGAGTATATAGGAAATGCATTGAGTCGTCATATAGAGTATATAGGAAATGCATTGAGTCTTCATATAGAGCATATAGGAGTCTTCATATAGAGTATAGGAAATGCATTGAGTCGTCATATAGAGTATATAGGAGTCTTCATATAGAGTATATAGGAAATGCATTGAGTCGTCATATAGAGTATAGGAAATGCATTGAGTCTTCATATAGAGTATAGGAAATGCATGAGCATTTATTGCACTTTTACTGTCCATGATGAATACAGTCTAAAGGGAAGGGACAATGCTAATGCTAATGCTAGGTACAGTTCTAACGCTAATGCTAGGGACAATTCTAATGCTAACGCTAGATACAGTTCTAATGCTAACGCTAGGTACAGTTCTAATGCTAACTCTAGGGACAATTCTAATGCTAACGCTAGGTACAGTTCTAATGCTAGCGCTAGGTACAGTTCTAATGCTAACGCTAGGGACAATTCTAATGCTAGCGCTAGGGACAGACTAAGGTTGTGTCTTATCCTAAGCAGGAAGGGCAGGAAGGATTGCCGTGTTCTATCTAATGCGAACGCTAGGTTGTTTCTTACCCTTGGATGGGGTGAAGGTCTCCATAATGCTAATGCTAACACGAGGGTGTGTCTAACCCTCGGTTGGGGTGAAGGTTGAGAGTATTTTCCTAATGCTTATGCTAACACTAGGCTGTGTTTAACCCTCAGTTGGGGTGGAGGTCGGTGTTGTTCTCCTAATGCTAACGCTAACCCTAGGCTGTGTTTAACCCTCGGTTGGGGTGAAGGTCTCCCTTATGCTAATGCTAACACTAGGCTGTGTTTAACCCTCGGTTGGGGTGGAGGTCGGTGTTGTTCTCCCTAATGCTAATGCTAACACTTAGTTGTGTCGTACCCTCAGTTAGGGTGAAGGTTTGGGGCTGTTCTCCTAATGCTAATGCTAACGCTAACGCTAGGCTGTGTCTTACCCGCGGCTGCGGCTAGGGGAGGAGCCGGGCACACTGCTGCTGAAGTCCCACCCCCCGTACAGGTGCCACACCAGTGAGATCTCCTTCAGCAGGTAGCGCACGTCTGGAGTGGGGAAGGGCGCCGCCCTGCAGGACACCTGGCTGAAGTGATTCTCTTTCAGCACAATCGGTTCTGAAGTCAAGATCTGCACCACTGGCTCCTCATCTCTCTCCTAAACAATTCAAACACAAAAGGCATTATATATACATCACACACACACACACACACACACACACAAATGGCATTATATATACATCACACACACACACACACACACACACAAATGGCATTATATATACATCACACACACACACACACGGCATTATATATCATACATCACACGCGCACACACACACACACACACACACACACACGGCATTATATATACATCATACATCTCACACACACACACACACACACGGCATTATATATCATACATCACACGCACACACACACACACGGCATTATATATACATCATACATCATACATCACACACACACACACACACACAAATGGCATTATATATACATCACACACACACACACACACACACACACACACACACACACACACACACGGCATTATATATCATACATCACACGCACACACACGGCATTATATATACATCATACATCTCACACACACACACACACACGGCATTATATATCATACATCACACGCACACACACACACACACACGGCATTATATATACATCATACATCACACACACACACACACACACACACACGGCATTATATATCATACATCACACGCACACACACACACACACACACACACACACACGGCATTATATATACATCATACATCACACACACACACACACACACACACACACACACAAATGGCATTATATATACATCATACACACACACGGCATTATATATACATCATACACACACACACACACACGGCATTATATATCATACATCACGCGCGCGCGCGCACACACACACACACGCGCGCACACACACACACACACAAATTCCATTATATACATCATACATCACACACACACACACACACACACACAAATTCCATTATATATACATCATACATCACACGCACACACACACAAATGACATTATATATACATCACACACACACACAAATGGCATTATATATACATCACACACACACACACACACACACACACACAAATGGCATTATATATACATCATACATCACAGACACGGCATCATATATACATCACACACACACACACAAATGGCAATATACATCATACATCACACACACACACACACACCTGAATAGGTCAGGGGATTTACAGCACACACACACACACACACACACACACAGGGATTGGTGGCCAAACTCACTGCTGCACGAGAGGTGGGCGTGTCCAGGATGCAGAAGTCGTCGGCGTCGTGTGTGGTGGGGGGGGCGGGGGGGGCGATGAGGGGGGAGTGTAGCGGTGTTGGGAAAGGGGGGCTGGCTTCTGGAAGATTCCCGCTCTCATCTGGAAACAGGAAGAGATCGGAGCGTGGAGGGTCTGCTTCCTGTCTGTTATTGTCATGGAAACCTGTATGTTACAGACAAGAGAGAGGGATGAGTGTGGATGTGTGTGTGTGTGTGTGTGTGTGTACTGTTGGCTTATGAGTGTGTGAACAAGTAAATGTGAGTGTGTGCTGCTTGACTGTGGGGCTGTGTGACCAGTGTTGCCGGTTCGAACCCCGACCAGTAGGCACGGCTGAAGTGCCCTTGAGCAAGGCACCTAACCCCTCACTGCTCCCCGAGCGCCGCTGTAGTTGCAGGCAGCTCACTGCATCGGGATTAGTGTGTGCTTCACCTCCCTGTGTGTTCACTGTGTGCTGTGTGTGTTTCACTAAATCATGGATTGGGATGCAGAGACCAAATTTCCCTCACGGGATCAAAAGAGTATACTTAAAAAATCTAGGAGTTATAATTGACCAGGACCTATCACTAAATAATCACATAAACCAGATCACCAAAACGTATTTTTACCACATAAGGAACATTTCAAAAGATCCTCACCAGACGCTGAAAAATTAATCCATGCTTTTGTCACTTCAAGGATAGACTATTGCAATGCTCTATACACTGACTGCAATAATACCTGTTTAAAGTGTGTGTGTACCGTTGGGCTGTGTGTGTGTGTGTGTGTGTGTGTGTGTGTGTGTGTGTGTGTCTGTGTGTACCGTTGGGCTGTGTGTGTGTGTGTGTGTCTGTGTGTACCGTTGGGCTGTGTGTGTGTGTGTGTGTGTCTGTGTGTACCGTTGGGCTGTGTGTGTGTGTCTGTCTGTGTGTGTGTGTGTGTCTGTGTGTACCGTTGGGCTGTGTTTGTGTGTGTGTGTGTGTGTGTGTGTGTGTGTCTGTGTGTACCGTTGGGCTGTGTGCGTGTGTGTGTGTGTCTGTGTGTACCGTTGGGCTGTGTGTGTGTGTGTGTGTACCGTTGGGCTGTGTGTGTGTGTGTGTGTGTCTGTGTGTACCGTTGGGCTGTGTGTGTGTGTGTGTCTGTGTGTACCGTTGGGCTGTGTGTGTGTGTGTGTCTGTGTGTACCGTTGGGCTGTGTGTGTGTGTGTGTGTCTGTGTGTACCGTTGGGCTGTGTGTGTGTGTGTGTGTGTCTGTGTGTACCGTTGGGCTGTGTGTGTGTGTGTGTGTGTCTGTGTGTACCGTTGGGCTGTGTGTGTGTGTGTGTGTGTGTGTCTGTGTGTACCGTTGGGCTGTGTGTGTGCGTGTGTGTGTGTGTCTGTGTGTACCGTTGGGCTGTGTGTGTGTGTGTGTCTGTGTGTACCGTTGGGCTGTGTGTGTGTGTGTGTGTGTGTGTTTGTGTGTGTCTGTGTGTACCGTTGGGCTGTGTGTGTGTGTGTGTCTGTGTGTACCGTTGGGCTGTGTGTGTGTGTGTGTGTGTTTGTGTGTGTCTGTGTGTACCGTTGGGCTGTGTGTGTGTGTGTGTCTGTGTGTATCGTTGGGCTGTGTGTGTCTGTGTGTACCGTTGGGCTGTGTGTGTGTGTGTGTCTGTGTGTACCGTTGGGCTGTGTGTGTGTGTGTGTGTGTGTGTGTGTGTGTGTCTGTGTGTACCGTTGGGCTGTGTGTGTGTGTGTGTCTGTGTGTATCGTTGGGCTGTGTGTGTCTGTGTGTACCGTTGGGCTGTGTGTGTGTGTGTGTCTGTGTGTACCGTTGGGCTGTGTGTGTGTGTGTGTGTGTGTGTGTCTGTGTGTACCGTTGGGCTGTGTGTGTGTGTGTGTGTGTGTGTGTGTGTGTCTGTGTGTACCGTTGGGCTGTGTGTGTGTGTGTGTGTCTGTGTGTACCGTTGGGCTGTGTGTGTGTGTGTGTGTGTGTTTGTCTGTGTCTGTGTGTACCGTTGGGCTGTGTGTGTGTGTGTGTGTCTGTGTGTACCGTTGGGCTGTGTGTGTGTGTGTGTCTGTGTGTACCGTTGGGCTGTGTGTGTGTCTGACTCTGTTCGTCTTCCTCCATGGCATCACTCATCAGCTCCTGCAGCATCTGTTGCTCCGCCTCTGGCAGCAAAGGAGTCTGGGAAATTTGGGAGCCGGGCGCTTCGGACTGATAGAGAGACAGAACAGACTGGATCTCAAACCTACCAGCCTACTACTGTTTACAACACCCTAATCCTAGCATAGCCTACTAGTGCTAACAGCACCATAAATCTAGTGTTGTCTGCTAACGCTAACAGCACCATAACTCTATAATTGCCTGATAGTACTAGTAGCACCATAATCCTAGCCTAGTCTGCTAGCGCTAACAGGAAGTCGTGGGACCTGCTCCTGGCTCCTCCCCCTCACCTTGGCCTTGGGTTGGGCACCGCTGCTGGCTTCTGATCCACTGGGGGGCAGTAGGTCTCCATAGCTGGCCACATACTGGATGAGGTTCATGAGTGCTGCACACGAGTCATAGCAGGTCCGGATGTGGATGACATCACTGGAGCAGCGCAGCTCGAACCGTGGCTCTGACTGACCAGGAGGATAACAGTGTTACTAAGAGTGTTGCTAAGAGTGTTCCAGTGTTGCTAAGAGTGACCAGGAGGATAACAGTGTTGCTAAGACTGACCAGGAGGATAACAGTGTTACTAAGACTGACCAGGAGGATAACAGTGTTACTAAGAGAGTTGCTAAGAGTGTTCCAGTGTTGCTAAGAGTGACCAGGAGGATAACAGTGTTGCTAAGAGTGACCAGGAGGATAACAGTGTTGCTAAGAGTGTTCCAGTGTTGCTAAGAGTGTTCCAGTGTTGCTAAGAGTGTTGCTAAGAGTGTTCCAGTTTTGCCAAGAGTGTTCCAGTGTTGCTAAGAGTGTTCCAGTGTTGCTAAGAGTGTTACTAACAGTGTAGCAGTGTTACTAAGAGTGTTCCAGTGTTGCTAAGAGTGTTCCAGTGTTACTAAGAGTGTTCCAGTGTTACTAAGAGTGTTCCAGTGTTGCTAAGAGTGTTCCATTACAGAATATGATGTTGCACGAACAGTGCATGCATAGACAGAACACATTATGTTCTTTTTAAATATTGTACAGAAATTTACAGGCTTGTGATTTTGGGGAAATTTTGCTGAAGTGTCAGCAGGCTGTGCTAGGGTTAACCTGCTGTCTAGGCTATGATGCCTAGGCTATGATGTCTGGGCTATTTTTGATAGTTCCAGCAACTGAAGTATCATTAGGGTCTGCCATCAAACATGGTAAAGTTTTACTAAACTCAGACTGACAAAACGATCAAACATGGTAAAGTTTTACTAAACTCAGACTGACAAAACTGGGAGGGAATTATGAGAGCATGACTAGTACTTTCGCATTGTAGCCTAAAACGTTACTCCAACTTGGGGCAGCCGTGGCCCACTGGTTAGCACTCTGGACTTGTAACCGGAGGGTTGCCGGTTCGAGCCCTGACCAGTGGGCCGCGGCTGAATTGCCCTTGAGCAAGGCACCTAACCCCTCACTGCTCCCCGAGCGCCGCCATTGTAGCAGGCAGCTCACTGCGCCGGGATTAGTGTGTGCTTCACCTCTGTGTGCTGTTTGTGTTTCACTAATTCAGGATTGGGTTAAATGCAGAGACCAAATTTCCCTCACGGGATCAAAAAAGTATATATACTTCTACTTATACTTAACTTGATCTGTCATGGTGACATTATGATAACACTATAATTTCAACACTACTGCAAGTGTCTCGGACAAAACCAGAGATGCATTCTACAGTCTAAGAGCTACACAACTGGTACGGTAACGGTCATCTGTTCATTTAAACGGCAGCACTGCTATGTGGATATGACAGCCAAGTTGATCATTTGTTCACTTAGAAGGTCATTCACTGAATTCACTGACACATTTCTTGGGGGTGCAGTTGACACCTTAGTGTCTGTGTCAATCGATACAGAAAATAGACGTTCCATGTCAATAGAGATAACTGGGTTAGGGTTAGGGTTTAAACTGCAGCACTGCTATGTGGATATGACAGGGTTAGGGTATAAACTGCAGCAGAGATAACTGGGTTAGGGTTTAAACTGCAGCACTGCTATGTGGATATGACAGGGTTAGGGTTTAAACTGCAGCACTGCTATGTGGATATGACAGGGTTAGGGTTTAAACTGCAGCACTGCTATGTGGATATGACAGGGTTAGGGTTTAAACTGCAGCACTGCTATGTGGATATGACAGGGTTAGGGTTTAAACTGCAGCACTGCTATGTGGATATGACAGCCCAGTTGACTATGTGGATAGGGTGCAATTTTTCTTTTAAACTGTGTTAAAGACAGATTGTGCGTGTGTGTGCGTGTGTGTGTGTGTGTGTGCGCACATGTTGTACCTGTTCAGCAGCTGTTGCTCGTTTGGCCGCTGTGATGCGGAGTTCCAGGGTTCCCATGTCAACCACTTGCACATAATCTGACCATTGAAAAAAAACACAACCACTTGCACATAATCTGACCAATGAAAACAACCACTTGCACATAATCTGACCAATGAAAACACAACCACTTGCACATAACCTGACCAATGAAAACACAACCACTTGCACATAATCTGACCAATGAAAACACAAGAGCCTGACTCTCTGGGCTACAGTCAGCTAACCCTGGGCCAAACACTGGCCTTCTACCAGTCAGGATATACGTATAACCAGTTATAATCACTGGCCTTCTAATAGTGATTACAGATTAATTTCCCCTGGGGATCAATAAAGTATCTATCTATCTATCTATCTATCTATCTATCTAACAGTCAGGAAATACGTATAACCAGTTATAATCACTGGCCTTCTAACAGTCAGGA
>NW_027468663.1:59809689-59814689 GCF_046254945.1 Alosa pseudoharengus | reverse complement strand
AATCCCTTTCCACCAGGCCTAAACACACACACACGCACGCACACACACACACACACACACACACACACACACACACACACACACACACACACACACACACACACACACACACACACACACACACACACACACACACACACACACACACACACACACACACACACACACAATCAATGATATGTAAACATCACCCCACTCAATCACATACCGTAAAACTCCAAATAACAGCCCGGGCTTTTATTTTCCCAATCGCCAAACTGCACCGGCTAGTTTTTGAAACAGGCGTCTATATGGCCTTTAATTCCCTTCACACAAAACGTATTATCTAATGAATTATTTCAAACACACTGAATGCCTACCCATATGACTAGGCTATCCGATGATCAAACACACTGAATGCCTACCCATATGACTAGGCTATCCGATGATCAAACACACTGAATGCCTACCCATATGACTAGGCTATCCGATGATCAAACACACTGAATGCCTACCCATATGACTAGGCTATCCGATGATCAAACACACTGTTCATCCAAAACAAACCAGAAAAGGGACTCAAAAGTGCTAAATACCGGAATTATCCTTTAATAAATGTAAATGTAAATAAATGTAAATTTAGATCTGGGAAGTCAGGAAAGACATGTAGGTCTAGTTATGAAATTTTAGGTGGCATCAACCCAGTAAAAGTGAGGGACGCAAATGACCTGGTAATGTAAACACTTTACTGTATATCAGTGCTCTCAAAATTAACGTGATCGCGTAATGACAATCACACAATCACCGCACGCTAAAATGTGCTACTCGCAAGAATAATTCTTCAGAGGCTGCTCTATAATTAATTTTAAAACTTAAATGTAGATCTAATTAGAAAACAAAAATAAGCCATGAAGCTATTTTAAGTTAGAATAAAAAAACTCAGAATGCAGTGCCTATTTTAGAGATGGGTTTTATTGTAGGTCTAAATCAACACGTGAACTAGGCTTTGTTTATTGTTTATTGAATTTCCCCTTGTGGATCAATAAAGTATCTATCTATCTATCTATCTAAACTGTGTAACCGATTGGCCGAAGTAGCCTGTACTATTAATACTTGGGAAAATATCCTTTAAACATCAGGAACCACGATCAGTGAGGAACAGGAGTTTCCTCCACATAGTTTACTCCTAATTTGCTGTGCAAACAGTCATTTCAGGGTCTCCGATGACGCATCCATAATGCGCGCTGACTGCGTTTTGACGGGTGCAATGTGAGGCTAGTGCAAAATGGCGGGGCTTGGATTTAAACATGGAAACAATTTCATCATAGATTGCTTTCAGGAGCTTCTGGGAAATGCATGGAGTTGGCTTCATTTCTTTAGAGAGTGAATAAACTTATCCTTAGCATCTTAGCATTGTCATGTAATCCATTTATTTCAACAAATTAACTGTATTCTAAATACCAACTATTTAAATTGTAACTGTAACGGAATACAGTTACTCATAATTTGTATTCTGAATACGTAACGCCGGTACATGTATTCCGTTACTCCCCAACATTGGATGTGAGTGACACACACACACACACACACACACACACACACACACACACACACACACATGTATAGGTATGTGGTACCTTGGTGGAAGAGGCTGAAGGCCGCGGTGTGGAAACACAGGTAGTGTTGGTCCTCTGAGCCCTCGTACTGGGCCACTGCAAACAGCACAGCCCCCTGTAGCTCCGCCCACACCTGCGCACACACACCCTCCGCACACACACCCTCCGCACACACACCCTCCCGCTGGGGCAGAGACAGACAGAGGACAGTTACACAACAAACACCAACAAATGAGAAAACACACAACTCAGCATTTGGAGAACAGGCTCTTGCAGGAACAGTGTGTGTGTGTGTGTGTGTATGGGAGGGGGGGGGATACCTCGGCGTGTGTGTGTGTGTGTGTGTGAGATACCTCGGCGTGTGTGTGTGTGTGTGTGTGTGTGTGTGTGTGTGTGTGTGTGTGTGAGATACCTCGGCGTGTGTGTGTGTGTGTGTGTGTGAGATACCTCGGCGTGTGTGTGTGTGTGTGTGTGTGTGTGTGTGTGTGTGAGATACCTCGGCGTGTGTGTGTGTGTGTGTGTGTGTGTGTGTGTGTGTGTGTGTGTGTGTGTGATACCTCGGCGTGTGTGTGTGTGTGTGAGATACCTCGGCGTGTGTGTGTGTGTGTGTGTGTGTGTGTGTGTGTGTGAGTGTACTGTATGTATGTGTGTGTGTGTGTGATACCTCGGCGTGTGTGTGTGTGTGTGTGTGTGTTAGATACCTCGGCGTGTGTGTGTGTGTGTGTGTGTGTGTGTGTGTGTGTGTGTGTGTGTGAGATACCTCGGCGTGTGTGTGTGTGTGTGTGTGTGTGTGTGTGTGTGTGGGATACCTTGGCGTGTGTGTGTGTGTGTGTGTGTGTGTGTGTGTGTGTGTGGGATACCTCGGCGTGTGTGTGTGTGTGTGTGTGTGTGTGTGTGTGTGGGATACCTTGGCGTGTGTGTGTGTGTGTGAGTGTGGGTGTGTGTGTGTGGGTGTATTAGGGCTGAAAATCGATTGCACAAAAACTCACAACAAGCAGAAAAAGAAAGTAAAGAATTCCCAAAGTGCAGTAGGAATTGGGATAGAAAATTCCCACCAATTTTACACACCGGAAACATCTGTTTCAATCGGCTGCTGTGCTGCTGGTGTTTTGCCAAAAAATGGAGGACAACGCGATCAATCTGTGCGACATGAGAGAGACGAGTGATAAGCCCTAATAACTTGAGGAGTTCGATATGGAAGCACTTCGGTTTTTGGGTAGATCAAACTATGGAGAAGGACAAAGCGGTACGCAAACCGTGCAGACGCGAGTTCCTTCGTTGGCGAAATTTGTTTGATATTTCTAATCGTAAACACAGCCACGTTGAAGTCTGCAGTAATGTTTTTCACTGATGTTATGGCAGTCCGGTGTTCTTATTGTTTTTCGAAAATGTTGCACTCCTGTTTGTCATTGTGCACGAAACTTCACGCCAATAAACCATCAGAAATATTGCTGGCTTGCGTCTACAAGCGCCCTCTTTACGTTCGTCCTAATGCCTGTTAGTTGTCCGTGGATTGGCCTATATTTGCCGTTGAAAATGGAAACGTCTTTAGACATGGAAACTCGATTTTACAATCGATTCAATGAACACTTATATCTCAAAAATCGAACAGGATTTTTCCACAAAAGTGACAGCCCTAGTGTGTATGTGTGTGTGTGTGTGTGTATATGTGTGTGTGATACCTTGGCATGTGTGTGTAGTGACAGCAGCCCCTGTGTGTGTGTGTGTGGTACCTTGGCGTGTGTGTGTGTGTGTGTGTGTGTGTGGTACCTTGGCGTGTGTGTGTAGTGACAGCCCTAGTGTGTGTGTGTGTGTGTGTGTGTGTGTGTGGTACCTTGGCGTGTGTGTGTAGTGACAGCCCTAGTGTGTGTGTGTGTGTGTGTGTGTGTGTGTGTGTGTGTGTGTGTGTGTGTGTGTGTGTGTGTGTGTGTGTAGTGACAGCCCTAGTGTGTGTGTGTGTGTGTGTGGTACCTTGGCGTGTGTGTGTAGTGACAGTAGCCCCTGTGTGTGTGTGTGTGTGTGTGTGTGTGTGTGTGTGGTACCTTGGCGTGTGTGTGTGTGTGTGGTATCTTGGCGTGTGTGTGTGTGTGTGTGTGTGTGTGTGGTACCTTGGCGTGTGTGTGTAGTGACAGTAGCCCCTGTGTCTGTGTGTGTGTGTGTGTGTGTGTGTGTGTGTGTGTGTGTGTGTGTGTGGTACCTTGGCGTGTGTGTGTAGTGAAAGTAGCCCCTGTGTGTGTGTGTGTGTGTGTGGTACCTTGGCGTGTGTGTGTGTGTGTGTGTGTGTGTGTGGTACCTTGGCGTGTGTGTGTGTAGTGACAGTAGCCCCTGTGTGTATGCGTGTGGTACCTTGGCGTGTGTGTGTGTGGTACCTTGGCATGTGTGTGTAGTGACAGCCCTAGTGTGTGTGTGTGTGTGTGGTACCTTGGCGTGTGTGTGTAGTGACAGCCCTAGTGTGTGTGTGTGTGTGTGTGTAGTGACAGTAGCCCCTGTGTGTGTGTGTGTGTGTGTGTGTGTGTGTGTGTGTGTGTGTGTGTGTGTGTGTGTGTGTGATACCTTGGCGTGTGTGTGTAGTGACAGCAGCCCCTGGTTGATGTTGAGGCAGATGGAGAAGAGGCTCTGGCACGAGCGGCTCTGGCTCTTCATCCTCCTCTTCCTCCTCCGGCTGCCCACGTCCAACGCTTCAGCAAACGCCAAACTGTCATCCTCTGAGCCACTATCCTCCTCTACACACACACACACACACAAAACACATGGAAATGCACATTATCGTGCATATACTCTCCCAACTCAACTTGCTAAATGCTAACTCCTCACCTCAGTAGTTACTCAGGGCTAAAACCCAAGCTGGTTGCGTTCCAGTTAGTCAACAAGTCGTGAGAACAATGCTACCGTTTCTTTAGCAATTGTTATCAGATATAGTAATACCAGTTTGTAACAAAGCATTACACAGTATTTTACACAAACATCATAGCACCATAGCGACAGATAGAAGCATTACACAGTATTTTACACAAACAAACATCATAGCGACAGACACGTTGGACACTATTGCTTCTACGACTGATTTCCTGAAACACAAATCAGACAGAGCTGCTAATGAACATGGCATATCTACGGCAGCCATCTTGGAATCTATGGCACAGCCATCTTGGAATTTAGAACTCAGAGTACTTTGGGTTCGAAGGGGCTGAACGATTCAAGATACAACTTCAGGGGGCATTCCATTTGCAACTTGGAATGAATGGAACAATTAGAAGGCGGCATTACACAGGCCTAAATGCTAACCCCGACGCTGACGTCAGTAGTTACTCAGGGTCAGGTACTAACTCTGATGCTAACCTCACTGGTTACCCTGGGCTAAATGCTACCTCTGATGCTAACCTCAGTGGTTACTCTGGGCTAAAC
>NW_027468663.1:59774689-59797189 GCF_046254945.1 Alosa pseudoharengus | reverse complement strand
TTTACACACCCATGCTAAAGTTGACTAAAAAGAGGAATAAAACATTTTGAAAATTGATCTTAATGCTTTAATTTAAAAAATGAAGAAATATCCAACCTTTAAGGACACCACTTTATTTTGTGAATGAATAATGTATCACAAATAAATAAATGTTCTTCCTTAAAATAAAGGGGTCATGTGTGTGTATGTGTGTGTGTGTATTCTTACTTCCGTGTACTGTGCAGTGTGTGTGTTGTTGGGCGTCTCCATGGAGACGAGACACTCTAGCAACTCCATCTGACTAAAGGAGACGTCAGAGTTGAGACGCATCAGACTGGAGCTCTGAGTGTGTTCATATGACACACACACACCCTCCGCCACCAACCTGCAACACACACACACACACACACACATTAAACACACATTAAACACACACACACACACACATTAAACACACACACACACACACACACACATCAAACACACATTAAACACACATTAAACACACACACACACACACATTAAACACACACACACACACACATTAAACACACACACATTAAACACACACTGGAGCTCTGAGTGTGTTCATACGACACACACACCCCCTCCGCCACCAACCTGCAACACACACACACACACACACACACACATTAAACACACACACACACATTAAACACACACACACACACACACATTAAACACACACACACATTAAACACACATTAAACACACACACACACACACATTAAACACACACACACACACATTAAACACACACACACACACACACCCTCCGCCACCAACCTGCAACACACACACACACACACACACACACACACACACACACACATTAAACACACACACACATTAAACACACATTAAACACACACACACATTAAACACACATTAAACACACACACATTAAACACACACACACACACACACACACACACACACACACACACACATTAAACACACACACACCCTCTGCCACCAACCTGCAACACACACACACACACACATTAAACACACACACTGGAGCTCTGAGTGTGTTCATACGACACACACACCAGTGTTTCCCCTACAATGTATTCATCAGCGGCGCAGTGCCGCTCCTGGAATTCAAGCGCCACTGCAAAAAAAGTTGCCTAATTAAAAAAAAAAAGACGCAAGTGAACTTCAGGAACAGCTGCCGTTCGTTCAGGTTTCATGTCAACAAATAATAGTAGGCTAACGTTGAAGGCGCAGTCAGGATTCCACAGGAGATCACGCTTGTTTGTGTTTATGTTTTAAGTTCATTAGCAGACGCAATTTTGTGCAAGAAAACGTAGCCTACATTATGTTAACCAAGGAACCAAATTAAACACGCCAGCGAGATAGCTCGCCCCTACCTTCAGTAGCCTATTCCCAGATAAATTCCACGCATTGTTTCGTTTTTGTTTGTGATACAGGCAATGCTTTCAAGCCCTGTGTTGCTAACATACCTAGGCTGTGAAACTAAGGTCTAGCCTATTGGTGGGTTTAATTGAATTTGAGTATACGCAAGCATTTATATCTGAGATAGTTTGCAATTCCTGTAGAGCTCACCAAAATTATAGATATGATACAAGACAATTAACTGCTATAATCCAAGATAGATTTTCTTCGACTTTTTGACCATTTATTTTACCAAATGACATGGAAAACACAATTCATTTCATCCACATATTCTTATGCACCATGCACAACGCTACTAAGTTAGCTTAAAACCGTGAGAATCAAGCTAGCGTCACGGGCCGTCACGGCATTAAAGTGACAGGCACTCAATTCGACTTGCACAGCACCAATACAGTGTAATGGCATGAAAGAGAAGTCTATATAGTTTATACAGTGCTGTGCAAAAGTTAAGACACCCATGCTGAAATTGACTAAAGGGAGGAATAAAAAACATATTTTGCCTTTTGTCTTAATGCCTTAATTAAGAAAAAAAAATAGGACATCAATTATTTTTTGTTGTATCGTTGTATTTATGTATCGTAAATAAATAAATGTTATTACAGTGCATGAAAATGCACTGTACTGTTCTTCCTAGGCAACAACTTATGTTTCTTATTACAGTGCATGAAAATGCACTGTACTGTTCTTCCTAGGCTTCTTCTTATTATTATTCCGCTTACCACTTTTTCTAGACGCAATTTCTCTTGAACAGTTTAACTTAGAAACTTCATTCAAACTTTGTAACGTAGGTCTTCAAACAGATCGGGTTGCTATGTCTTTTCAACTTTGAAACTTTTATACTTTTTAAACTATTAAAGAAAAACTTTTTAAAAATCCCCATAGACTTAACATTGCCGATTATGACATCATAATACGGCTATTAAGCAATTAGAATCCTATAGCAGGTGTTCAGGCCACCTGCAGCCTCAGGCTTTAAGCATACAATCTGGGTCAATTAAGACTACACATCCTATTCAACTGTTTCCTCTGCCCAAAACTGTTTCAAAATAAAAGTCCTCACTACAATAATCCACTGTTAAACAATGTAACCCATTAAACTACTGAACTTTTTACATTCAACTTTTAAACGGTCTACTTTTAAACTATCATTAAACTATCTATCTATTAAACTAGCTGTCTATCAACAACTTTTAAACTATCTACATTCAACTTTTAAACTTTTAAACTATATACATTCAACTTTTAAACAGTCTACTTTTAAACTATTATTAAACTATCTATTAAACTAGCTGTCTATCAACAACTTTTAACTTGTCATCAACTATGTCAACACTTGTCATCAATTATGACTCCTACCTACTGTAGCTAGTTAGCATAGTTAACATGTTAACATTGCTAGCATTGTTAACATTTTTAGCAAAACTGATAAAAATGATTAGCTAGGTTAGCTAAGTCACATGGTTAGCATAGTTAGCATGGTTATCATGTTAGTTAGCATAGTTAGCATAACTACTAAAAATGCTTAGCTAGGTTAGCTAAGTCACATGGTTAGCATAGTTAGCATGTTAGCATGCTAGTTAGCATAGTTAGCATAACTACTAAAATGATAAGCTAGGTTAGCTAAGTCACATGGTTAATATAGTTAGCATGTTAGCATTGCTAATATAGTTAGCATGTTTAACAAAACTGCTACAAAACATTAGTTAAGTTAGCTAAGTAGCATGGTTAGCATAGTTACTATTGTTAGCATGTTTATAAAACTGCTAGAAAACGTTAGCTAAGTTAGCTAAGTAGCATGGTTAGCATGTTAGCATTGCTAGCACTGCTATAAAACATTAGCTAAGTAGCATGGTTAGCATAGTTAAAAATCTTAGCCTAACTGCTTGCAAACATTAGAGCCATTCCAACTTTCAGTTATCGTCAAATATCTACCTATACACAGCCATTAAACTATTTGAATATCAACATTCATTAAACTTCCAGTCTGTCAACAACTTCTAAACTATTTACCTTTAACTTTTAAACGGTCTACTTTTAAACTATCATTAAACTATCTATTAAACTAGCTGTCTATCAACAACTTTTAAACTATCTACTGTCTATCAACAACTTTTAAACTATCTACATTCAGCTTTTAAACAGTCTACTTTTAAACTATCAACTTTTATTAAGCTATGCAACCACCATGTCTATCCTAGCATCACCGTAGTAACCATCTCTGTATTATCTGTTTTAACTATACATGATATTTTACATCACAACTTTAGCATTTTCATGCACTGGTAATTCCTTGGAATTGCATTTCTAGTTATTATTATTCCGCTTACCACTTTTTCCATACGCAATTTCTCTTGAACAGTTTAACTTAGAAACTTCATTCAAACTTTGTAATGTAGGTCTTCAAACAGATCGGGTTGCTATGTCTTTTCAACTTTGAAACTTTTATACTTTTTAAACTATTAAAGAAAAACTTTTTAAAAATCCCCATAGACTTAACATTGCATTACTTTTAAACTATCATTAAACTATCTATCTATTAAACTAGCTGTCTATCAACAACTTTTAAACTATCTACATTCAACTTTTAAACTTTTAAACTATATACATTCACTAGCTGTCTATCAACAACTTTTAACTTGTCATCAACTATGTCAACACTTTTCATCAACTATGACTCCTACCCACTGTAGCTAGTTAGCATGGTTACCAAAGTTAGCATGTTAGCATTGCTAACATTGTTAGCATTTTTAACAAAACTGCTAAAAATGATTAGCTAGGTTACCTAAGTCACATGGTTAGCATAGTTAGCATGCTAGCATATTAACATGTTGGTTAGCATTTTTAGCAAAACTGCTAAAAATGATTAGCTAAGTAACATGGTTAACAAAATTAGCATGTTAGCATAGTTAACATAACTGCTAAAAATGATTAGCTAAGTTAGCTAAGTAACATGGTTAGCATAGTTAACATGCTAGTTAGCATTTTTAGCAAAACTGCTAAAAATGATTAGCTAGGTTAGCTAAGTAATATGGTTAGCATAGTTAGCATGCTAACATTGCTAGCATAGTTAGCATGTTTAGTAAAACTGCTAGAAAATGGGCTAGAAAATGTTAAGTTAGCTAAGTAGCATGGTTAGCATGTTAGCATTGCTAACACTGCTAGAAAACGTTAGCTAAGTAGCATGGTTAGCAGGTTAGCATTGCTAGCACTGCTATAAAACATTAGCTAAGTAGCATGGTTATCATAGTTAAAAATCTTAGCATAACTGCTAGCAAACATTAGAGCCATTCCAACTTTCAGTTATCGTCAAATATCTACCTATACACAGCCATTAAACTATTTGAATATCAACATTCATTCAACTTCCAGTCTGTCAACAACTTTTAAACTATTTACCTTCAACTTTTAAACGGTCTACTTTTAAACTATCATTAAACTATCTATTAAACTAGCTGTCTATCAACAACTTTTAAACTATCTACATTCAGCTTTTAAACAGTCTACTTTTAAACTATTAACTTTTATTAAGCTATGCAACCACCATGTCTATCCTAGCATCACCGTAGTAACCATCTCTGTATTATCTGTTTTAACTATACATGATATTTTACATCACAACTTTAGCATTTTCATGCACTGGTAATTCCTTGGAATTGCATTTCTAGTTATATATAAATGTCTTTACTTATGCACAGCACTGTATATTCTCAATAGTAATAGTTTGTACAGTGGCCTACAGTGTACAGTTGTACAGTGGCTAATTACTAATAATGTAAATGAAAAAGGTTAAAGAAAAACATGAATAATCCTGTTCAAGTACTGCAATAATCATGCTTTGTAAATGCTTGTGTTGATGGTTATGTCATAATTTGTAACTCAATCTGTCCATTTCTTTAAGGAGTAATTTTTTCACATTTTTCTCTTTTTTTTGGGGGGGGGGGGCTTCCTACGATCAACAGCACCGCTGCTGGAAAAAATTATAGGGGAAACACTGCACACCCCCTCCGCCACCAACCTGCAACACACACACACATTAAACACAAACACACACACACACACACACACACATTAAACACACACACTGGAGCTCTGAATGTGTTCATACAACACACAGATACACCATCTGCCACACATTCAACACACACACATTAAACACACATTAAACACACACACACACACATTAAACACACACACATTAAACACACACACATTAAACACACACACACACACACACATTAAACACACACATTAAACACACACACACACACACACACATTAAACACACAAACACACATTAAACACACACACACACACACATTAAACACACACACATTAAACACACACACACACACATTAAACACACACACACACATTAAACACACAAACACACACCAAACATACACACCAGTGGCAGATGCTGGTCTTTGGAATAGGGGAAGCTCTGATAAAAATGGGCCATTATTAAATTCATATTATTGAGGTGCTATATTGTTCTTTGAGGGCAATTATTAAATTAATATTATTGAGGTGCTATATTGTTCTTTGAGGGCCATTATTAAATTCATATTATTGAGGTGCTATATTGTTATCCCAAAACCCAGATTAGACCATAGAGTTGTGAGACATAGCAGCAGTTCACTTTGGGGGGGGGGGGGGGGGGGGGCTGTGTGGTAGCCTACTAGAGGTATTTGGGGGGGGGGCTGTGTGGTATTTGGGGGGGGGGCTGTGTGGTAGCCTACTAGAGGTATTTGGGGGGGGGGGGCTGTGTGGTATTTGGGGGGGGGGGGGGCTGTGTGGTAGCCTACTAGAGGTATTTCTCTGTGACTATTCTGTACATTCATCTGCCTTGCTGTTTTATTTTGAATCTGTCCTGGTGGGGAAGATTATCAAATGGCTAATAAACAATATTAGCATAATGTAGCCAGGCTACACAGTTATATAGCAAACTAGCTGGCTACAACCTAGCTTACATACACAACTGAAATAAAAGGTCACAAACTCAATAACTAAGCAGGATATGTACAAAAACAAATAGAAACCGACTGTATTGCTCACAAATATATGAGAATTTGAGCTGCAGCTTGCCTCTCGACGACTTCACCTGCCAACGCGGCAAACCATCGCTAAACTTGAAACTCTTCTTCTCTGATCGCGACATAGACATAAGTCTAAGTTTACTATCTAGCAAGCTACATTAGAGAAGATAGGCATAACAGCTTCCCAAAAGAAAGTCTGAAGCTAAAGTTCCTTTCAAAAGGATTCACTGTCAAACTAAGCAGACCAACAGAGTACATATCACTTATATCCTTCAATGTTTTGTTTGAGAGCAATCAAGTAGGCTAGCATTCCAAGTTACAGAATAGAAAATAATGTGTTAGTTTATGGCTAATGTATATGAGAAATCCCATAGATATGCTAACGGTTAGCATAATCAATAAAAGTAGATATTTAGAGCGAATTTCAGTCCATTTACAAAAGGGTTACATAAGAAGAGCTCTTTGTTTACTACTGACTATAAAAATACTCATGGCTAATGTGTTCTCTCAATATAATACCGTGTAGGAAAAATGTGACTGTGTAACTCATCAATGACACTTGAATGAACTAGCTGCACAAAATAAACATTTGGCGTGCGTGTGACAAAGTGGACCACTAGCAATCATGTGACACTTGCTGTGCTGCAGCCAGGGGCTTCACCCACTTCTGTTGCATGCACCTCCTGGATTTAGTGCATGTGTGGGGTTTAGTGCATGTGTGGGGTTTAGTGGATGTGTGGGGTTTAGTGAATGTGTGGGGTTTAGTGAATGTGTGGGGTTTAGTGGATGTGTGGGGTTTAGTGGATGTGTGGGGTTTAGGGAATGTGTGGGGTTTAGTGGATGTGTGGGGTTTAGTGGATGTGTGGGGTTTAGGGAATGTGTGGGGTTTAGTGAATGTGTGGGGTTTCAATGCGTGATTGAGTCCCCCCCCCCTCCCCCAAGTAATTTAAATACTCGATAACGTCAATTTGCACATCGTTAAAACAACAATCACAATATTGTCACAGACGATATCGCCCAGCCCTAGTTGTCAATCTAAAAAAGTCCAGCCACTATGACGGTTCCTCCAATCATCATACAGAGGCTCGGTGTCAGGGCCATCCCACTGCCCCATTCACTTCCGGAGTCATCCCACTGCCCCATTCACTCCCTGAGACGCCGGGCTTCCCTGGAAATGACGATTTCGGGGCTTTTGTCCAATAAACATCTAGCTTTTCTGCACCGAGATCAGCCCATTCTGAAATGCCATTGAAAGTCCAGTGACGCCGAGCGTCTATGGGTTTTTTGATGGATCGTGTCATCACAGCAATGTACTGTATTAGGTGAGTGGAAATCACAATAGATGACCGGCAAAACCTTATTGCTGAACAAATTAGCCATGAAGTTGAACACGTTTTTGGCACGCTCTAGTTGGAATAGTAGGCTAATTTAATAATAGTGTTTGATGCTCTAGTTGGAATAGTAGGCTAATTTCATAATAGTGTTTGATGCTCTAGTTGGAATAGTAGGCTCATTTCATAATAGTGTTTGATGCTCTAGTTGGAATAGTAGGCTAATTTCATAATAGTGTTTATTTGTGATATTTACAGTGATACAGTGATAAGGAGGCGGAGCTTAGAGCAATCACCTCTGATACACACACACATTAAACACACACACATTAAACACACACACATTAAACACACACACAGCACACCATTAATGCACCACAGCTTTAAACAGTCACCTCTGATACACACACACATTAAACACACACACACAGCACACCATTAATGCACCACAGCTTTAAACAGAATCACACACACACCTCATTTTTAACACAGCACACCTTTAAAGACAGTAGTAGTAAGTAGCTGTGGCTTTACCCAATTAGAATGTCCACCATCATCCGTGAACCAATCAGTAGCCATGGCCCTCATGGAGCAACTCACCTGAACCAATCAGTAGCCATGGCCCTCATGACATCATCCCTGAACCAATCAGTAGCCATGGCCCTCATGACATCATCCCTGAACCATTCAGTAGCCATGGCCCTCATGACATCATCCCTGAACCAATCAGTAGCCATGGCCCTCATGACATCATCCCTGAACCAATCAGTAGCCATGGTGCTCATGGGAAACTCACCTGAGGTGGTCGTGGGGGCAGGCCTTGTCAAAGACGTCTCGTGATTGGACACAGCCATGGGGGAGGAGCTTGTATGCGGCCAGTGTTTGGAAGAAGTGTGTGGCCATTGGTGTAGAGGGACTGTGGGAGGAGTCAGCGGGGGGCAGAGGGTCGATGTGCAGGACCACCACTAGAAGGCGCTCCACAGCCAAGCGCAGCACCAGCTCAGGACACGAGTCATGCGCTACACACACACACACACACACACACACACACACACACACACACAGAGTCATCAGGGAGATGCGCTACACACACACACAGAGTCATCAGGGAGATGCGCTACACACACACACACACACACACACACACACACACACACACACACACACACACACACACACACACACACACACACACACACAGAGTCATCAGGGAGATGCGCTACACACACACACACACACACACACACACACACACACACACACACACACACAGGTATATATATATATATATATATATATGTATATTTATATATATATATATATATATATATATATATATATATATATATATATATATAAACTAGGGCTGTCAAAATAACTGATTAATTTCAATTAATTAATTTGAGAAAAAATAACTGATTAAAAAAAATAACGCAGATTAATCGACTCCGTATGACCTTTGACCCCGAGCCGTTCTAGTCAGTAACCATTAGGCTGTAAAATGAAGGAGAGAGAAGAAAATGTGCTGCCTAGATCATTGATTGGAACATTTACTTTTAAGTCGTACATCAATGTGAAGAAATAGTGTTGACATAGAGGGGAGTGTTAATTTGTTTTCATTGTGTACCCTAGGTTATATCTGTGGCCTGAAATGCCTTGTATATGGAAAAAAAACTTATTCCCGAAGCACTTTTGAATTTATTTCCTCAGCATATTAGGTCATATCATAGATTATTATGGCCATTATTTGAACAGTGAAAATAATAATAAAAGAGTTTTTGAACTTTAATGTCACTAATGCTGATTATTCAATGATTCATTTGAGTTTAAATATTTAAAATACTTTCACAGCAAAAATTATATATGCGATTAATTTAGATTAATTAATCACAGAGTATGTAATTGATTCGATTAAATTTTTTAATCGATTGACAGTCCTATATAAACACACAGCACCACCTCAGGACACGCTACACACACACACACACACACACACACACCGAGTCATCAGGGAGATGCGCTACACACACACACACACACACATATATATATATATAAACACACAGCACCACCTCAGGACACGCCACATTTTATTTAAATAACACTTGCCTGATGGCTTCTACTCTCTGCTGCTAGCTACTGCTGTGTCGACGTTACTTCCGTGATTTGGGAAAAGCCCATAAAAGTCCTGGCAGAAAGCGATCCATCAAGATGTAAAACAGTTGTAAACACTTCGGAAAAAAATATCAAAAACTTTGGACCAAAAAACTTCTACGTAATTGCTTTCTGCCAGGACTTTTACAGGCTTTTCCCAAATCACAGAAGTAACGTCGACGCAGCGGTAGCTAGCAGCACAGATACATAAATAAACTCCAGGTATACTTACAAACTTTCCAATGCCTCGTTATATGAGTACAGAACCTATTTGTACTACTGTAGAGGTTTGGTAACATTCCGGGCATTATTAGTGGGGTAATTTACGAGATACACGACGTGTTCCATTAGCGCCAACGTTAAGCTGGGCTGATACATAGACTGATAGCGCTAACTCGACCAATGTTCGACCAAGGGAAAAAAGCTTCTGGGGGTGTGTTTGGCTCGCGGCCATCATGCAAATGACCATAGGGTGAAATTCACGCCGAATCATCACTTTAAGGTCAAGGTAGGTGTTAGGGTCAGGGTAGGTGTTAGGGTGAGGGTAGGTGTTAGGGTAAGTGTGGTTACTGCTCTGGTGGCTACTGGTCGCACGTTCCGCCATCAGGGATCAACTAAGTATATTTATTCCACTGCTTGGTTGAATTCCACATTGTCCTACGTAATTTAGAACGACCATTAACCGTTTGTTATTTGCACACCTATGAAGTAGATCCATATTTTTGGCCGTATCACACTTGTATATTAATTCGCTGAACTCGTTGTGAAGTTTAAATGAACCGTCACGTTGCATCCGAGCTGTAAAATGCAGACGTTCAGAACATAGCAACATTGTAGCATATGACAGAGGTGGCTTTTAGCTAGATGGATGACAGCAGGCTAAGTAAAATAGCGATGTTTCAAAGCTAAAGATCAACAGAATCTTGGGATACGCCCACTTGACAACGGGAGAGATAGAACTAACGACTGGCCTTTGGCAGTAGCAACCATCCATTTAGAACTAGTAACGGCAGTTTGTCCTGCAAGTTGAGAAATTAGTTGTGTCGGAAGAAAGAAGTTCTACAAACAAGACAGTTTTAGCGAATAAAACGTTTAAATTGTAACAGGAAATGAACACAACGCAAGTGGCAGCAGTGGAATAAGCGGGATAATGGACTCCACGGTGGTCTGTTCTGCTGAATAAGCGGGATAATAACACGTATGCGTGCGTGCGTGCGTGTGTGTGTGCACGCGTGTGTACTTACAGGTCTGTCTGTGCAGCTTGTGTGTATGTGTGTAAGTAGCCTCCTGTTGTTTATCTCGTTGTCGGTTCACCTCCAGATATTCGTCCCATCCAGCCTAAGCAGAAACACACACACACACACACACACACACACACTCAGTAACTTCATCATGTCCAATGCTAGGGAAGTTTATTTATATTATTTATTAGTATCAAATCATATCCATGTGGCACAGTATTGGGATTAACTGACTTCTAGAAGCTTTAATTGCAGCATGTGAACTACAGACAGTATAAATAACATGTGGAGTGTTACGCCCCACCGGAGAGCCGCAACATAAAGTGGAGAACGACGACTGGGTTAAGGCTCAAAAGGGGTATTTATTTATGTTCCCTAAAAAGGGCAAAAAGCAGGCTCGGAAACCGGCAAAAAGGCTCAGAGACGACACGGTGGTAGCAACCAGCAGGAAAAACCCAGACAATGCTCTGCAGACCAGGTCCAGAATGGGCCTTTTGAAGAGGCTGGCCAGGTGCACCGCATCCTGGCTAATTGGATCACCTGATTAGGGAGCAAACACAGGTAACAGCACCCCTACCACTCACAGCCAGCAGGGGGTGCCAAAAATCATAACGGTAAATCAGAAGGAACTTAGGGGGTCCGTAACACCCTCCCGCCGAAATGGTGACACCAGTCTCCATAAAAAGAAACAGCCTGCAGTACAACTTCCATAATATATATAAAGGATTTTGAAAAAAAAAATACTTACTTCTAGATCTTAACTAGATCCTACCCATCCTGATGCACGCGAGACAATGCATCCGCTAATACATTGTCTGATCCGCGGACATGCACAATATCAAGGTCATATGGCTGCAAAATAATGCTCCAACGCATAAGGCGTTGGTTGGAATTACGCATTTTGTTCAGGAACCGCAACGGATTATAGTCGCTGTAAACAGTGATGGAGTGTGAGGACGAACCTAAATATACCTCAAACTGCTGGATGGCGAGGACGAGACTGAGAGCCTCCTTTTCAACAGTAGAGTACCGTTTCTGGTGGTGATTAAATTTATGCGAAAATAACACACCGGGTGTTCGACTAGATCAGGACCACATTGAAGAAGGACAGCTCCCGCGCCAACGTCACTCGCATCTACGGCAAGATGAAACGGTTTGCCGAAATCGGGTGCAAGCAGCACAGGAGCGGAAACTTAGAGACCCTTCACGTTTCGAAACGCCGTTTCACAGTTATCATTCCATATATAAGGAACCTTAGGGCTTAAGAGGTCGGTAAGAGGAGAAACGATGGAGGAGAAATTCTTGCAAAAGTTACGGTAATAACAAACCATCATAGCAGGTAACAGCACCCCTACCACTCACAGCCAGTAGGGTGTGCCAAAAATCATAACGTTAAATCATAAGGAACTTCGGGGGCCGTAACATGGACTAAATGCTACTTTAGCCTGTTTAGTTTGGATTTAGACTGCAGCATGTGGACTACACATTTAGTTTGGCCTTTACTAATTGACCGATCGCAAAAGCCACGGCCCCTTTTGGAGACCCACGGACCTGATTTCATTTAGAATCCGTCGAAAGACTCCAGTGTCCCACATTTTTCCTGCTGGTCGGGGATCAAACTAGCAACCCTTCGGTTACAAGCCCGAAGCCCTAACCAGTAGGTCACGGTTGCCCCTTATGTGTATGTCTGTGTGTGTGTGTGTGTGTGTGTGTGCGTGCACTGTGCATGCCTGTCTCCCTGTGTGTGTGTGTGTGTGTGTGTGTGTACTGTGCATGTCTGTCTCCCTGTGTGTGTGTGTGTGTGTGTGGGTGGGTGGGTGGGTGCGTGTGTACGTATGTGTGTGTGTGCGTGCGTGCGTGCGTGCGTGCGACTTACAGCTGTTTGGCCAGATGGTAACTCGCCGAGAGAGGCGGAGTAATTACTGTTGAGTGACAGGTCAAGGTCCACAGTAGGCGGGTCCCCGAGAGGGGGCAAAGACGATAGGCTGTGGGACATGTCCATCTCAGCCATGGAGAAAAACACTTCCTCTTCACAAGATGAAGAAAAACACAGATCAACACACAAGTATAAAAACACACACATACATACACATACACACACAAGCATAAACATACACACACATACATACACATACACACACAAGTATAAAAACACACACACAAGTATAAAAACACACACATACATACACATTAGGGGTGTAACGGTTCATGTATTCGTATTGAACCGAAACGGTACGGGCGTCACGGTTCGGTGCATGAATTTACACGGAGAATACACGGTATAAAAATACATAAAACTCGTGTGCGGATTAATTAATGTCATGCGCAATTACTGTTAAGTAGCGAGAGTTACGGGAGTTCTTTAGCGACACCTAACGCTAATCTGTAGCCTCCCTTAGCTCTGAAGCTCTGATTGGCGCCTATGTCAGGTCGTCGGTCGAGTCCGTCAGTCATTAGCAGCACTAAGGTTAGACCCACAAGAGTTAGAGGATCCGCTGGTCTCTTTAAGATCGCAAGTTTGAGAACTTCAGTTACAGTAACGTTAGTACAGGCGAAAGAGTGGTGGATAAGATGAAACTGTGTGTCGGCGTTGTTCAGCAGTTGTTGGGTATCTGAGTGGAAAAAATGCTACACATATTCGAAGCCATCACCCAGATGGTGTAGGCTACCAATCACTGAAACGAGGGGAAAAACGTGGTAATTACCTTTATGTTGGGGTAACTTCTAACTTCTCACATGAGGAGCTGGTAGTGTTAAGTGCATAGACAGTAAAATAAAGTGACAACGCTAACCAGGCGTTTTTTTTTTTTAAAAAGGCAAAATAGCGTGATATTTTCACAGTTAGTAGGCTACATTATTACTTTACACACAATGAAAAATATTGAGGCAAATTGTAGACCCTTCTATATACAACTAAACACAGATGTTGAAGGTCTTGCTTAATTAAGTGGATTTTTAAAAATCATTTTTCTATGTAATTTGCACTTTCAGAAATAAGAGATGATGTAGGCCTATTTTCAGTTTTATAGCTGATTGTCTTATTTTGTTTACAAGTTACAGATGGAGTCTGGGTACTTATTGTACTGTTTAGCCTACATCTTACACACTTCAGGCTGTTGCAGATAGCTCAGGGAAGAGACTGTATGACACTAGGTGGTACAGCCTGAGACATGTACAAAAAAAAAAAATGCTTTCTGCATTTTTGTTTTGCTTTTCCCTCCATTGTACTGAACTCGTACCGAACCGTGATGTCCGAACCGAGGTATGAACCGAACCGTGACTTCTGTGTACCGTTACACCCCTAATACACATACACACACAAGCATAAACACACACACATACATAAACACACACACAAGTATAAAAACACACACATACATAAACACACACAGACAAGTATAAAAGCACACACATACATACACAAACACACAAGTATAAAAACACACACACACATAAACATACACACACACACAAGCATAAACATACACACAAAAAAACACACACACACACATAAACATACAGCACACACACACACACACACGCACACACACACATACACGTAAACATACACACACCCACACACACATGCATAAACTCACACACACACACACACACACACACACACATAAACATACAGTACACACACATGCATAAACTCACACACACACGTAAACATACACATATACACACATGCATAAACTCACACACACACGTAAACATACACACACACACACACATGCATAAACTCACACACACAAACACATAAACATACACACACACACACACACACATAAACATACAGTACACACACATGCATAAACTCACACACACACACACATACAGTACGCTTCAGAATTATAGGCACCTTTGTGAAAGTTGACTAAAAACAGTTATAAAAATCTTTTGGTGATTTATTGTAATCTCACAATGACAACAATAAGGAAGGTTACAAGTCTAAAGGGCCTGAAAATTCATCAAGGGAAAAAGAAGTGCTTGGTAGAGGGAACACAGGGTCCCCGCATTGATAGCTATTTCTTAAGAAGTGCATCAAGTCAGTCGGTTGAAGTCCAGCGACAGGAAGAAACCCACAGTTCGCAGGACATCAGTACCCCTGTTGTTGAGGTAAGTTCTAGCACTGAGGCAGAGAGAGAGGCCAGTCAGCCAAGGAGGGAGAAGATTAATGGTCATAGGCCTGGGGTTAGATGGCCAGGCGCAGCAGAATGTAGAATGTGGGAAGATGTTAATAGTGATTTGGTCAGTATCCTGGGTCAGCTCAAGGGGACGGCTGAAAGCAAATTAGAGAAAATGGGAGACATTATTTATAGCTATGGTAAGGAAAGATTTGGGACTATTGAGAGAAGGACAAAACGGCTACATGAGGTAGTTAAATCTAGGCGCCAGCAGGAGATAGATAAACTTATCAAGGAGAGGAGGCAGCTTAAGAAGCAGTGGAGAAAAGCTACAGATAATGAGAAGGAAGGTATTGACTGTCTACAGGCAGATGTGAGGGAGCGGTTAGTAGTGCTAAGAAGAGCTGAAAATATTAGGAAAAATAGGAAGAAGAAATCACGAGCCCGACTAGCATTCTATAAAGACCCATTTAAGTTTGTTAAGTCTTTATTCGTAATGCAGAAGAGTGGTAGTCTTTTGGAACCTAAGCAGAAGCTTGAGGAGTATTTAGAGGGAGTGCACAAAGATAGGGAGAGGTTCAGGGAGATGGTACTTCCTGCTGATATCCCACCTATTGGTGAATTAAGTAGCCAATGCGACGATAGTCCACCAAGGTGGAAAGAGGTGCAAGAAGTAATAAAACGTGCAAGGGCCTCTTCAGCCCCGGGACCTAATGGAGTGCCCTACCGGTTGTATAAGAGTGCACCAGATGTTTTAAGATTTTTATGGCAATTAATGAAGATAGTTTGGAAAAAGCAGAGTATTCCCAAGGCTTGGCGGAGGGCTGGGGGAATATTTATTCCCAAAGAAAAGGACGCAGTGGAGATTAATCAATTTAGGCCAATTAGTCTACTGAATGTTGAAGGGAAGGTTTTCTTTAGTGTGGTGGCACGGAGACTGACAAATTACCTTGAAAGGAATAAACTAATTGATACCACGGTGCAAAAAGCTGGAATTCCTGGCTTCTCCGGGTGCTTAGAGCATACCAGCATGATTTGGCACCAAATTCAATTAGCAAAGCGTGAGAAGAGAGACCTGCACGTTGTGTTCTTGGATTTGGCTAATGCTTTTGGGTCTGTGCCGCATAGTCTGTTGTGGGAGGCCTTTGATTATTTCAGAATCCCAGGTAGCATTAAAAGCCTAGTAAAAGCATACTTTCTGGATATTCAATTATGTTTTACTACAGCTGATTACACCACAGGTTGGCAACAACTTGAGATAGGAATCATGGCCGGATGTACCATCTCCCCACTTGCTTTTACAATGGCAATGGAGGTCATTATTAGGGCCTCAAAATGGGTAGTGGGCGGGGAGAAGTTGCAGGGAGGGCCACGCCTCCCCCCGATTCGGGTTTTCATGGACGACATGACAACCTTGACGACAACCGTTCCATGCACCAACAGGTTGCTGGGTAAGTTAAATAGTAATCTGCAATGGGCCAGAATGAAGGTGAAACCAAGTAAGTCTAGGAGTCTCTCAATTATTAAAGGGAAGGTAACAGATAAGGAGGTGATTCCCACAGTTCTGGAGAAACCAGTGAAGAGCCTGGGAAGGTGGTATGATGCAAGCCTTAGTGATAAATCACAGGTTGAAGACTTGAGACAGGTCACTAGGCAAGGTATTGCAAAAATTGACAAGTCGAGGCTGCCAGGTAAGCTCAAGCTGTGGTGTTTGCAGTTTGGTTTGTTGCCTCGGCTAATGTGGCCATTGACAGTTTATGAAGTTCCTCTGTCAAAGGTAGAGAGGTTGGAAAAAATGATCAACTCCTTTGTCAGAAAATGGCTCGGAGTCCCACGCTGCTTAAGCAGTGTAGCCTTGTATGGGAAGGGTATTGTAGAGTTGCCAATATCTAGTCTGACAGAGGAATTTAAGTGTGCTAAGGCTAGATTGGAATTGACTCTTACTCAGTCCAAGGACCCAGTGGTGAGGAAAGTTGCACCCTCAGTTAATGCAGGGAGGAAGTGGAACCCAGAGCAGGCAGTTAAGCAAGCTCAATCAGCATTGAAGCATATAGATATAATGGGCCATGTGCAGCACGGGCGGGGGGGTCTAGGGGTGGGTGCAAGTAAACCCTTGTGGAGTAAGGCTTCTGCAGGAGAAAAGAGGAAAATGGTAGTGGAGGAAATGCATAGACAGGAGGAGGCTGTAAGATGTACTAAGGCAGTGTCGCAGGCAAAACAAGGGCAGTGGGTGAACTGGGAAGGGGTGGAAAAAAGACAGATTAAATGGAAAGATCTATGGGGCATGGAAGCTAGTAAGATCAGATTTATGTTAGGTGCTACATATGATGTGCTCCCATCTCCCAAGAATTTAAGTCAATGGTTTGGTGAGGATGATAAATGCATACTTTGCTCGTGTGTGGGCAGTCTCCACCATATCCTATCAGGATGCAAGGTAAGTCTCACCCAGGGGCGGTATACGTGGCGTCATAACCAGGTATTGAAATGTGTGGCAGCGGCAATAGAGGATAAAAGAAGAGAAGTCAATTCATTAGCAGCTAGTAAAGGGGTAAGGCAAATTAACTTTGTACGTCAGGGGGATAAACCTTGTTCCGCGAAGGCCAGGTGTAAAACCGGCCAGTTGAAAAATGGGGCGGGCTGGGAAATGAAGGTTGATCTTGGCCAGCAGATGGCGGTACCTCCACATATAGTGAGTACTAAGCTACGTCCTGACGTAATCTATGGTCGGATTCAGAGAAGATAGTTTACTTCATTGAACTCACTGTTCCTTGGGAAGACAGAGTGGAAGTGGCCAATGAGCTGAAGAGAGCTAAATATACTGAAATAGCAGAGGAGGCAGCTAAGCGAGGTTGGAGTGCACAATTAAGGCCTATTGAAATCGGTGCACGTGGGTTTGTGGCCAGATCTGCTATTGGCTTGCTGTCTGAATTGGGCATTTGTGGTCGAAGTCTAAGGCAGGTGGTTAGTAACATGTCCTTAGCAGCAGAACGGGCAAGCGAATGGTTGTGGGTAAGGAGAAGTTATCCTTCCTGGGGCGCAAGCTAAGGTAAGCTAACTGGCTCATTTGTTTTGGTCGTGGGTAAGGAGAAGTTACCCTTCCTGGGGCGCAAGCTAAGGTAAGCTAACTGGCTCATTTGTTTTGGTGGTGGGTAAGGAGAAGTTACCCTTCCTGGGGCGCAAGCTAAGGTAAGCTAACTGGCTCATTTGTTTTGTGTTTGTGATGGACTGTGCCTAGGTTGATGGTACTTGGCTAAGGTTCTTTATGGTTTATGGTTCAGTCCACATCAACGGGACGGACCGACCTAGCCAACTTAAACCATGCCTAGGTTGGTTAAGGGTATTTGGATGCTTGTTGTGGTAATATGGGGCAGCATGGGGCGTAAGCTAACTGCTAACTGCTGGCTAATTTGTTTTGTGTTTGGGATGGGGCCTAAGATAATGGGCTAAGCTAACTGGCTAATTTGTTTTGTGTTTGTGATGGGCTGTGCCTAGGGTGATGGTACTTGGCTAAGGTTCTTTATGGTTTATGGTTCAGTCCACATCAACGGGACGGACCGACCTAGCCAACTTAGACCATGCCTGGGCTGGTTAAGAGTATTTTGAGTATTGGATATTTCAATGTGGTGATATGGTGGTAGCATGGAGGGGAGTGTCTCCAGGACGCTGGTTTCACTGTTAAGCCTTCATGAGGTGTCGTGGGCCTAACTTAACGAAACATCGGTGAATGAGGGTGCCCACTTGATAACCCCAATGACATGCCGCATACTATATAGGCTACTGCTGTTGGATAGGCCATTTGCATTGTGCTTGTGACCATTTGTTGGCGGATTTGTGGGTAGTGTGCTTTTTAAAGTTAAACTTGAGCAGGGGCTTCTGAATGTGTTTTTACCTTGGATTTTGGCACAAGGGATTTTAACATCTAATCCTGTGTATTAATGTAAAGGAAAAATCCAACATTGAAGGGAAGCAAATGTATTCCGAGAAAATAAATAAATATTTTTTAACAAAAGCACAAAATTGCCCACCCCTAGAAAATCATATACAACATGTAACAAAAGAATTCAACTTATTTAAGTTGATCAGAGTGTCTGAACTCTCAGAAGTAGTTAATCAGAGTGACTGAACTCTCAGAAGTAGTTCATGACTTTCTTTTTCACAAAGGTATTTGAAATAAAGTGACACCGAAGCTAAATCCCCTAGTCATTTTTCAACATGGGAAAGACAAGAGAATACATTAAATGCGAATACAAGGAAATGTGTTTGTAAGTCAGGAATGGCTATAAAAACTAGGTACTTTGTTGAAAATGCCTGTAAAGTGCCTAAAACTATACTTAAATGGTTCTAATCAACTGGAAATGTGACAAACATGCTTGGACAAAGACCCAAGGTTATCGTCCCCCCAAATGAGTGCTTGATGTGGCGGAGGAAACGTTTAGAATAGTGCCTCTTACGGAGGGCTTGAAAGAGTTGTTGTATGGCATGGTGAAGGTCTGTGGGGAAGGAGCAGATGCGATGAAAGCGGATTATTTGTGATTTAACTATGGATCTAAACGTGTGTTTGGGGTGATTACTGTGCTTATGCAAAAGTGAGTGAGTGTCTGTGGGTTTAAAATAAACTTTGGAACTAAAAGTTTTATGTGTAGGTGAAAAGGGGGTGAAAAAGATGGTGGTGTCTAGAAAATTAATCTGGTGTGGGTCAATTGTGGCCTTAAGTGAGATGGATGGGTGATGTGAGTTTAAGGTGTCTAAAAAAGTGTTGAAATCCTGTAGGGGGTGTGGCCAAGCTCCAATGATGTCATCCAGAAAACGAAAGTAAAAAGTGGGTTGAAGGGGGCACTTGGCTAGGGCGGCCTGCTCCCACTCACTCATGTAGATGTTGGCGTAGGAAGGTGCAAAGTGTTGACCCATGGCAGTCCTGTGTACTTGTAAGTAAAGTTTATTGTCAAAGTTAAAATCATTGTGAGTGAGACAGATTTCTAAAAGTTGCAGGAGGATGGTGTCCGGTCTGTGAGGGTCTGGGTATTTTTGAAAAGTGTTTTGAACTGCTTGTAATCCGGCGGGGGTGTTGATATTGGTGTAAAGGCTATCTACGTCTAAAGTGAAAAGGTGAGTGTGGTGTGGGACTGCCATGGGTCGAAGCCTGGTGAGGAAGTGGTATGTATCCTTGAGGTAGGAGGGGTGTCTGTTGGAAAGGGGGTTGAGGTAGGAGTCAATATAGATGGAAATGTTGTATGTGGTGCTGTTGCAGTCTGACACAATGGGACGACCAGGAGGAACCTGAGAGGGAACTGTCCAGGTGTGTGGGGGTTTGTGAATTTTGGGGAGGAGATAGAATTGACGTGGTCGGGGGTGGTCTGGTCCTTGTAAAAATATACTTTGTTTATGGTTAATGAAGTGTTGTTGATAAAGTGAGGTGACTAACCGGCGGATTTCAGACTGTGCTGCGGGTTGGGTGGACTGTGTTATGGGTGAATAAAACTGGGTGTTGTTGAGCTGTCTGTGTGCTTCAGTGAGGTAGTGATGGGTGTCCATGATTACAATTTTGGAACCCTTTTTGATGGTTCCAAACTTTACCGGTTTGATGACTATAAATGTATTGTTTGTGAGTTGTGAAATGGCCTGTTTTTCTGCTAGTGTGAGGTTACTGGTGGTGGGGGGAGGGAGATGCCTGAGAAAGGAATTGAGTGCCTGCCTGTCCCTGTGAATGTGCTTAACTAATTTCTTATCTAATTGTGAAGTGTGGGGTTCCCAAGTGGAGGGAAGAGTGAAAGGGGTGGGCGTGTAGGTGTCCTCTGAGGAAAAGTGGTGGAGTATTTTAAGGCGGCGGTGATAAAGGTGTAGGTCCGTCTGGAGTTCCTCCCGGTCCATGCGAGTGGTGTGTGGAATGAATGTAAGCCCCCTTTCCAACAGAGAGCGTTGTGGGGAAGTGGGTTGGAAAAGGGTGGAAAGGTTCATGATTAAATCATGAGGGAGGGTGGGAGTGGGTTGAGGGGGTGAATGTGCAGGAGGGGGGGTGGGGGTGGGAGTTGGGGGGGCCAGGGTTATGGGTGGAGTTATTGAAAATGTAAGTATTGGCACCAGTGTGTAAAGATTGTCTGAGCTGTATGGGGTGTCCAGTGTATGTGATCTTGGGTGGTGTGGAAGGTGTCTGGGGGGATAGTGGTTAGTTATAAAGTTATAAAGTTGTTAATGTGAGTGAGGTTGTCCTTCTGTTGGGTAGTGAGGCGGGGTGAGAAATTAATAAGTGGAATGTGTATGATTGCATCGGGGAAAACTGTAGAAGCATGTTTGTAGAGAGTGAGGAACTGTTTGATGCTGGTGTTTTTGGGGTCGTGGTCCTTGTTGTTGAAGCCCATGTGCTTGTGATATTATGTAGGGGGAAAGGTGTGTGGTTGTGTTAGCAGGAGTGCGGGGAGGTGTAGAGTGTGGTGTAGTGTGTGTGTCAACTGTCTGTGTTGTATGTGTGTGAGTCTGTAAGGTGGTGGATCCTGGTGGTGTGTTGTGATTGTGTATGGTTGGAAGGGTGGAAGTGGGAGGGGAAGTGGAAGTAGGGTTGGAAAATGTTTGAGCTAACGTGTCTGTGATTGTGTGTGATGGTGAAGTTGTGGATGAAAGTGGTGGAAAATCTGAAAGGCATGTTAAATTAGGTGGGGGGGTATGGGAAGGAGGGGGTATGGGCAAAGGGGCAGGGGTAGGGGGGTTGAGGGCCAGGTGAACTGTGGGAAGAGTGGAGTCGGTGAATCTTTTCTGGTACCTCTTCCTGGCCCAGCCACACGCTATTTGAAAGGCTGTATTGTTAAAAGGTGGTAAAGGTGTAGTAAAGTTTAACATTTGTGAGGTGTAGTGGTTGTGTAAAATCTGCATGTTCTGCTCCATCCACTGTGTTGTGTTGTTTCTGAGTAATTCTAGTGTCTGGGGTGTGGGGGCAGCTGGTTTGATAAATTCTGTGAGTTTGGTGACCTGTCTGTGCATGCCTGTGGGGAAAGTGTGTGTGTCCAGAGCTGTATGTGTAATCTGTTTGTGATGTGTGACTTGGATTAATTTAAAGTAATGTTTGGCTTGTTGGCGTGTGAGGGGATCTGGTTTGTGTCTGAGAGTCTTTGTGTACATGTCTGGTGGTGGAGTAGGGTGTGTGCATGTGTGTGAAGAGGGGGGTCTAGTGGAGGCTAAGGTGGATGCATATGTGTGT
>NW_027468663.1:59764689-59767189 GCF_046254945.1 Alosa pseudoharengus | reverse complement strand
GGTTTTGAGGATATTTATACTGATCTCTGCTCCATCTTTAATTAGGATATTTATACTGATCTCTGCTCCATCTTTAATTAGGAATGCTCTGAGCCTTTTCTCCAATTGGTTTTGAGGATATGTATACTGATCTCTGTTCCATCTTTAATTAGGATATTTATACTGATCTCTGCTCCATCTGTAATTAGGATATTTATACTGATCTCTGCTCCATCTTTAATTAGGATATTTATACTGATCTCTGCTCCATCTGTAATTAGGATATTTATACTGATCTCTGCTCCATCTTTAATTAGGAATGCTCTGCTTCTCATCATCAGAGTAGTGAATGTTGCATTTATAAATTGCAGTGTCGTAGGCTGCGGAGCTTGTACCCTCTGACACAGTGAGTGTCACATCTTGTCTCTCACTCACTTGTGAGGGCCCTTTGCCTATTATTTCCCGCTCTTCTCCTAACTCTTCTCCTAACTCTTCTGCTAACTCTTCTGCTAACTCTTCTGCTAACTCTTCTGCTAACTCTTTCTCCTCATTTCCACCTTTCTGCCTGATTTCCTTTCTCCCGTCTCCTGTGTAAATAACTGACCGATAATCAATATCATGCTTAGATAATATCCATATAAATATCTACTATTATCTACTATCTAGGCTACTATCAGTACAGGTTAGCTAGCTGCAACTCCACTGAATTTCAGCATAACATTTTGAGTAGGCCTTGAAGTCAGCCTTTGTTCAGGTCTGATGATTATTTATTTTGGACAATGGATTTGTGGGTATTGAAGTTTATTTGAGCTGCGTGAGACACTGTGTTGCGTCGTTAGTTAGGACATAGCTCCGCGATAGCAGTCAACTCTACTTTCGTTTTGACATGTCAGAGGTATATCTACAACTACGTGTTGCGTGACGCTGCGTTGATGCAAGGATAATTGTCTTGTCGGCTATTTTTAGTTAATGAATAAAACGAAATTTGAAGATAGAAAGGTGACCTCTATGGTAGATACGGCCATAGACATGACTGGTGCGGTTTTGCATTCACATGCCATAAAGTTTTGTCTCCCTCTTCAACCTAACTTTTTCCTTGTCTTCCAATGATTGGAGCTAAGGAGCCTATTCAATAATATGTTAGCTTTAATGGCGACCTAGCAATGCATCTGTAAGACCCTAGGCCTACATGATTTCTGTTCAGCAGTCCGAAATAGCTGTTTTCTAACCAACGCTCATTGAAACGGCAACCTCACTTCATGTTGATGGTCATCTCCGACTGTGTGCAGGGGGGCGTTGTCACGCATGAAAACAGACGGGCAGATCAGTCACATAGCCTACGCAGATCGGTGCGCAACCGAGGACCATGGCGGAGAAGTTTTAATTTTAAACTCTCCGACGTTCTGCATCTAATAGGCTAACTATTCCGTCAGATAGCTATTTGTGTCAAAAGAAATACACTTACAATTTTAAGCATTTTCAAGCACTTTATCCGAAACGCAACATTAAAATTCAAGCATTTTCAAGGATTTCAAGCACCCGTACGAACCCTGGTGAGTGTGTGAGAGAGGGAGAGAGGGAGAGAGTGTGTGAGTGTGTGAGAGAGGGAGAGTGTGTATGTGTGTGTGTGTGTGTCTGCAGATCATGCTGTCTCTCACTCAATACTCAAAAACTCTGCAGTTGATGAAGACATAGTGACTTTTGCAGCCAAAGCCAGACTACAAGTTCTTCCAACTAGATTCAATCTTTCTCTTTGGTACCCTAACACATTCTCTTCCCACTGTTTGCACCATGATAGTCAGATAATTATTGAATCCCTGTCTCATGTTCTGAATGGCTGCTATGTGTATAAGGGAATGTACATTGCCAGACATGACAGAATTGTTGACTTAATAGTTGAACACATAATTCCATATGCTTCACCATGCAAAATCTATAAGAATGTATGCGTCTCACCTTGCATGTTCAAACTCTGTAATAGTGGAAATAATGTGTTTTCAAATGTTGCTGCAAAAAAGCCAGATGTTGTTGTTGTTGATGAGGACAGCAGAGAAGTAACCATTCTTGAAGTAGGCTGTGCATTTGACTACAGTCTAGAGGATGCCTACCTTACAAAGCTTTTAAAGTATCAGCCACTCAGAGACATTGTTGTACAGCTTGGGTACAAATGTAAGCTGTTGGTGTATATATTTGGAAGCCTAGGTAATGTCCACAGACTAGTAGTCAGGGGGTTGCAGATTGCTGGTCTCTCTAAGACAAGAGCAAAGGCTCTAGCAAAATTCTGCTCAATTTCTGTGATAATTGGCAGTCGCCACATCTGGAGAAGGCGCTGTTTTTTGTACCCATGAACTGAGACTAGAGGCATAGGCTACTGGGTTTACAATGCTGGTATCTAAGATTGTTTGTGTTCAATGAAATCTACTGTAAAATGTGAACACAAATAAAGGTATTAAAATGTGTGTGTGTGTGTGTGTGTGAGAGTGAGAGAGGGGGAGAGTGTGTGTGTGTGTCTGTGAGAGAG
>NW_027468663.1:59744689-59759689 GCF_046254945.1 Alosa pseudoharengus | reverse complement strand
GGAAACTAGCATCGGAGCCCGTTCCTTTCTCTGCTAGCGTGCTCCAAGCGTAGACTCCAAGTTTGGTTGCACCCACACAACTAGCCACGACGACGGCGCTGCTCCTGCTCTGTGATTGGTTAGTGAACTGAGATTCATGGTTGGCTAGCCAAACCTGAGCATCGCCATTGGCTATTCAACAGGAAGCGCCAGAACAGTCTCAAAAGTATTTGTGTACTTGTAGAAAATACTTGTGCGAGCAGCAGAGATTTCCCTGCTGAAAAAAACAGCTAGAAACCAGCTTATGCTGGTAGCTGTTTTTAGCTGGTCTTTGATGGTTTTCTTCCAGCTCTTGCTGGTCTTTGCTGGTGTAGCTGGTTGGACCACCAGCTGGATATGCTGGCGTGACCATCTGAGGAAGCTGGTCATGCTGGTTTGACCAGCCTGTCGTGGGGGATACAGCTGGTGCAAGATGGTCATGCTGGTGACCAGCCTGCCAAGCTTGACATTGTTGGTGTAAGATGGTCATGCTGGTTTGACCAACATAAGCTGGCACGACCAGTTAAACCAGCAGTGTAGACCGGCAACACCAGCTAAAATGACCAGCTTGAGGTGGTACGACAAGCAAAACCAGCTGAATTACCATCGTTAGGTGGGTAAACCAGCTGAAGGTATGTTTTCACAAGAGATTTGCTGGTCTAGCTGGTCAACCATCATAGGGTGGTCAAACAAGCTGGTCAACAAGCTGGTCAACCAGCAAACCACCTTTAGCTGGTCAGGCTGGTTTTTTCAGTAGGGTTGTAATGGCAGAATAGTTTCGTAATTGAAAGACAGCAACTGTGGAATATTTAATACCTGTGGAATATATTTGTAAGAGATCGACATATGACTAATACTTAAAATTGTTCGTGTTATTTTTTTGTTAAATCACAAATCATTTTTACAGTTACAAATCCTGTTACACACACACACACACACACAATACATATGAGACACTTCTCATCCCTAAGGTGGTGCAAAAGTCTGTACACCTGTAGAAAAAAATTGTAACTGTAGAGCAGCTTTTTGTGCGTAGAATATTGATGTGTAATTGTAGAATATATTTGTAATTGTAAAATCTTTTTAACTGTAGGATGATTTGTAGCTGTAAAACTGATCCGTACCCGTAAAATAGATTTGTAAGTGTAGCGCATATTTGTGATATTGACAATTACTTGTACAGATCATTTTTACAGTTACAAATAATTTCTACAGTTTCAAAACGTGATACACACGTACAAAACTTTTGAGTCTAATATTCTTCCATACAGATAAGTCTGAATGAAAAGCAGCACTGGTTGAAGCATGGAAATACTGTAAACAAAGTAGCTTAATTTGCTAGTTTATCATAGTCTAACTCAGGGGTGGCCAACTAATTTCCCCAAGGGGCCACATGACAAACTGGGACTGTTGAGGAGGGCCGGACCCAAAATACCGAACTCAAGTCTGAACTCAATTCTGTTCAATTCTATTCTGTTCTTGTATAACATTAAGTAAATCATATGGTTTTGTTTACTACTCGTAAGAACAGATGAAAATGTGAGGGAGACAAAGGAAAAACAGCAATAGGCTATTTAATTTATGTCCAGTATTTAATCCTCATTCTCGAAAATGATTTTTTGACATTGACATTTTTTTCAGTTTTCAAAGACTGATATAAAAAAAGTACTACAATATCTATATAATTAGGCTAGGTCATGAAAATGTGAAGGAGTCAGTACAACCGATAGGCCTGTGCCACCATTTCATCAACACTCAGCAATATTTCATCATTAAATCATTACCATCATTAAATTAACTCTATGCAGAATTAGACTACGAAAATGTGGAGCAGACAATAGCTGTCATTAGTTAATCAACATGCACAAAGAAAACTATTTTAAAAATGTAGGCTATGTTTTTGCTTTAACTTTATGCACATAACTGTGATTGGTCAACTCGCTCTGTGTGTTGAGCCGGCTGCTTCAAGCAACCTGTGGGTAGTAGCATCATACTAGTTCGCTAACATAAGCTTTGCAAATAAACTCACATATTTTGGTTACAATTACGGGGTTATCCGATTATAAACTGTCTATCTGCCAGTAGCCTAACGTTTTGAAATGAACACTTCGTATCGCCAACGAGCAGCAGTAGAAGTTCGGTGGTGAGCGACGCAGTTTGCGGTGGTGAGCGACGCAGACATAAGAGACACAAAACTTAACTGAAAGGTTTACGCCGACGTAAAGGCAACTGCATTGTGTCGAGGCAGAAGCATAAATTCTATTCACCAGCACATCAGTGAGGGTGTTTACGTCGTATGCATCCACGCACAAATGTATGGGCGTACAAATAGCAGTCGCTTTCAAAATAAAAACAACGATATTGATTTGCATGCATTATCTCTATGATAGGCTCTTGACTATTGTTCTTTCACGGACCTTACGCGGGCCAGTCAGGGAAAGCCCACGGGCCGGATGTGGCCCGCGGGCCGTATGTTGCCCATGTATGGTCTAACTGGTTAGACTGTTCAGTTTCCCCACGTGTGTTTAAGTTTCAAATGAATACTTTTTCTCCTTGGGACAGGCCCATTTGAGTCTTGGAAAATACTTTTCCATTTGCATCGGGATTGAGATGATTAGAATTTAGCAGTCAATTTGAATGCAACAGTTTTGAACACATTCTTGCAGCGTGCTAATGACGCTAACCGGATTTAATAGCAATTTAGCCAGTCGTCTTGCACGATTGTGAATGTTTGGATTACATGTGCATGCTGAGGAGGGATGCGCCTCTTGAGAGGGAGAGAGAGAGAGAGAGAGAGAGAGAGAGAGAGAGTGCACACGGGGCAAGGACTCATTGAGAGTCTGTGTTGAGGTAGGCCTACTTCTATCGTCTACTCTGGTAGAGTTGCACATACTAGCTACAATGCAAGATATATTTAGCCTATTTATTTATGGACAACGTAAGGCGGGAGGTGTGTGTTGCTTTTAATTATCGAATGTTCTATTGAACATATTTTTATTGATATCGATTACATGTCTATTGCGATACATATCGCTATCGTTTTATCGCCCAGCCCTATGCTCAATAATAACAATTTTAACACACGCATAAATACTCAGCCTTTCGTGCACGTAGTCTATAGAGTGTCCCAGTGATGCTACTTCCGTGTGCCTCCATGGGACCCATCTTTCAAAAAAATTTGAATGCCAGTCTATGGCGAAAGATAAATTATTTTCTGGTCCCGGTTGACTTGTGCCTTGAATTACCAATATGATGTTTGTCAATTTTAAAGACAATTTTTCATGTAAAGACATTTGCAGTTTGTTTCGTAACTATTGAATTACAACATTGTGAAAGATCGTAATTCCAACGACTACAAACCCATCAGTCGCGCTACGTTAGCTCATTCACAGCCACACTAGATTGTACAAGCATTGCTCCTACCAGCAACAGGTCTTAATTGGGCTTTCCTTGCCGATGAAAATATCATGAGTCAGAGGATTAAACACATCAGGTAAGCTGTATTCGTCCATAGACTGTACATTAGATACTGTTAAGTGACATAGCAGGCAGCAAGATGCAACCGTTAACTAGCATGACAGCTAATCTTATCGTTTCATTACGTTGGTGACGTACATCGTTCGAGACGAGAGATGTAGTCCACTGAGCAGATTTGCACAAAACCAACATAACTTTTGAAGTCTATCGAACAACAGTACTTTCTTGACGTGAAAAATTATCTTTTAAATTCACACACATCATATGTGAAATTCGTGGCACAATTCAAACTGGACCAAAAAATAATTGTTATCTCTCCATTAACTCCCGTTCATATTTTTTTGAAAGACAGGTCCCTTGTAGCGGAAGTAAAACGGAAGTCACTGGGACACTCTATAGACACTGATACACTGCCCTCTGGTGGACAGAACATATAGAACTTTTGTTTGATACCAATATCGGTCTTATCGTCTTATCGGACATTTAATGGTCAAAATATTATTAATACATATTCGAACAACAAACGAACTAACAAACGAACTTCGAATATGATTTTTGGGCAAAAGTCAAAGCCCTAGTTAGAATACTGTTTGGATGTTGACCTTAGCATGATCACAGTTTATGTGAGTGACTTATCTGAGGTGTGAGGGACTTATCTGGGGTAGGCGGGACTTATCTGGGGTAGGCGGGACTTATCTGGGGTGGGCGGGACTTATCTGGGGTGACCTCATCAGGCCCAGGTCACATGACTCACCTGTCGATACGAATCTCCAAAGCGATGCCCGTCTTGGAATTGGCCGGAATGTGCTCGATCCTCAGGACGGTGTCCAGGAACGCCACCTTAATCCTCCGCAGGACTGGGAGATCAGAGGCCCACCGCCGCACCAGGGAGGCCACGGAGACAACACACACACAAGAAATGCACACACGCACACACACACACACACACACACACACACACATGCAAGAAACACACACACACAGCACCAGAGGCCACATGAAAACAGACACACACACACACACACACACGCCACACAGGGGAGCTCATAAGAATACATACACACACAAAGGCAAGAAATGCACACACACAATATTATGCACGCTCAGTCATTATAGGTCTCTGCAGGATTAAAGGAAATGTTCAGTCTATTTTCAGGTGATAATGAGTGAAGACTGTCGTTGGGGGTGTTAATAATGTTAATCAGAATTGTTTTGAGTGTGTGTGTGTGTGTGTACCTGTATGTGTGTGTGTGTATGTGTGTACCTGTGTGTGTGTGTGTGTGTGTGTGTGTGTGTGTGTGTACCTGTGTGTGTGTGTGTGTACCTGTGTGTGTGTGTGTGTGTGTATGTGCATATGTGTGTGTGTGTTAGGGCTGGGCGATAAAACGATAGCGATATGTATCGCAATAGACATGTAATCGATATCAATAAAAATATGTTCAATAGAACATTCGATAATTAAAAGCAACACACACCTCCCGCCTTACGTTGTCCATAAATAAATAGGCTAAATATATCTTGCATTGTAGCTAGTATGTGCAACTCTACCAGAGTAGACGATAGAAGTAGGCCTACCTCAACAGACTCTCAATGAGTCCTTGCCCCGTGTGCACTCTCTCTCTCTCTCTCTCTCTCTCTCTCTCCCTCTCAAGAGGCGCAACTCTCCTCAGCATGCACATGTAATCCAAACATTCACAATCGTGCAAGACGACTGCTAAATTGCTTTTAAATCCGGTTAGCGTCATTAGCACGCTGCACGAATTTGTTCAAAACTGTTGCATTCAAATTGACTGCTAAATTCTAATCATCTCAATCAAGATGCAAATGGAAAAGTTTTTTCCAAGACTCAAACGGGCCTGTCCCAAGGAGAAAAAGTATTCATTTGAAACTTAAACACACGTGGGGAAACTGAACAGTCTAACCAGTAGACTTACTATGATAAACTAGCAAATTACTTTGTTTACAATATTTCCAGGCTTCAACCAGTGATGCTCATTCAGACTTATGTGCACAATTATTTATTTGAGTGTTTTTCATGATTGTGTTGCTATTTCTTTTCCCTGTTTGCTTTGATTGATAACTGAGGTGATTCAAATCAGAGGAAGGTTAAGTTTAAAATAAAAGTGTTTAAAAGTGTTTAAATTGAACTTTTTTTCCCCTTCTGGTCCTTATCTGAAATAGATTTTAAAAAATCAATAATTATCGATATCGACCGATATGAAATACTTATATTGTGATACAGTTTTCAGCCATATCGCCCAGCCCTAGTGTGTGTGTGTGTGTGTACCTGTGTGTGTGTGTGCGCGTGTGTGCACATGTGTGTGTGTGTGTACCTGTGTGTGTGTGTGTGTGTGTGTGTGTGTGTGTGTGTGTGTGTGTGTGTGTACCTGTGTGTGTGTGTGTGTGTGTGTGTGTGTGTGTACCTGTGTGTGTGTGTGTGTGTGTGTACCTGTGTGTGTGTGTGTGTGTGTGTGTGTGTGTGTACCTGTGTGTGTGTGTGTACCTGTGTGTGTGTGTGTACCTGTGTGTGTGTGTGTGTGTGTGTGTGTGTGTGTACCTGTGTGTGTGTGTACCTGTGTGTGTGTGTGTGTGTGTACCTGTGTGTGTGTGTGTGTGTGTGTGTGTGTGTGTGTGTGTGTGTGTACCTGTGTGTGTGTGTGTGTGTGTGTACCTGTGTGTGTGTGTGTGTGTGTGTGTGTGTGTGTGTGTGTGTGTGTGTACCTGTGTGTGTGTGTGTACCTGTGTGTGTGTGTGTACCTGTGTGTGTGTGTGTGTGTGTGTGTGTGTGTACCTGTGTGTGTGTGTACCTGTGTGTGTGTGTGTGTACCTGTGTGTGTGTGTGTGTGTGTGTACCTGTGTACCTGTGTGTGCAGGGCTCCAGACTAACTTTTTGCACTGGTTGCACTGGTGCGCCTAACTTTTTTTCTTAGGTGCAGCAGCACAAAAGTTAGGTGCGCCCAAATTTTCAACCACATCGCATTTAACACCGCAGCAGGTTCACTTTTTTTCCTTAATTACTGTCCTATATAGGTTGTCCTATGACTTATGATTTACAATTCTACAAGAAAAGTAACTTAATGAAGTGTTGGTGCTTTAAGTGCTTCACTGAGCTGAAATTTAAACTTAAAACATCTCAAGATGAATTAAATAAAAATAACAGTGAGTAAATAAACAGTGCACGTCTTTTAAGGGCTTCAAACTGCACATCTCATGGCTCAATGTCTTACATACTATCCTTCATGATCTTTAGGCCTTGGCTAAACCAGCTCGCCATGCTAGCATCTTCCATAGAAAGTATTTGAGCACAATTTAAAGAGATGTTCGAAGTAGCCTGGGGGATTTTTATGTGATTTTGCAATGATGATGGCAATAATCATTTGACAGCCCCACAATGCAATTTACTTTTTAATTTTAGTATTTTTAAATTTTCAATAAGAACATCACTATGGCTAATGCAGTAACGAAATGGTAGGCCTATTATTATAGGCTATTGCAATGACTTGCCATGCTCGATCTAAATGAGTCCATTCAATTCACCGTACACAATGACCAGTTATACATGCAGGAAATATTCGGGCTTTAAATGTAGCAGCGATATTCGGTTTGCGCCAAATACCGGATTAAATTGATTGATGCCATCAGAATGAGTTTACACAACTCGCGCGCAAAATGAATATTGCTGTTGAAAACCGGGTTAATCCCTGCATGTAACTGCGGTCAATGGCGCACTCATTTTCGGCGATATCTGTATCTCTGTCGTTCGGGAAGGCCTTGTATGCATTGTTCACAATTTTAAGACGTCTGCAATGACTCTTATAAATTTGGCGCAAGTGGCATTCCTGTACGTCGGGTTTACGTTCAAACTATTTTTCTGGTGAATAATTATTTCGGACTGAACTTGGTGAAGGGAAGTTTCACTAGGCCTATCGTAGGCAACGATAAACTTGATCATCATCTCGGGCTCGTCTGATCGGTTTGCTGCTGCCAGCCGCCGAAAGGCAGTGAGGAGAGGGGACATTTATCTCGGCCTATGTGACCACACTGTAATGCAACTACATCCACTCTGTTTATCTGACGGGTCTCTAACCTCTCTCTCTCTCTCTCTCTCTGCAGCACACGCATTTTCAAATTTACACACAGGCACTGGGCCACGGCCAATCAGAGGGGAGGTCCCGCCCTTCACTATCTGTGATTTGTTTAAACCACGATATTGGCCAAATATGTGTCTCTTATTGAACCAAAGGTAGAGTTTCAATGCGGACACTTTTTCCTCTCTCGAATAGCTGATTCGATTTTTTTTAGTCGCACTTTTGAAAAATTAGGTCGCATATGCGACCAAATTGGTCGCACTCTGGAGCCCTGGTGTGTGTGTGTGTACCTGTGTGTGTGTGTGTACCTGTGTCTATGGTCTCAGCAAAGGTCTCCAGGCCCTCTAGGGGGCCGCTCTCCCCCTGGTCGTCGGTCAGCCTCTGGCTCAGGCACTCTCTGGCCAACTGCATGCTGCTGGTCATGAAGCTGGACCAGCACATGGGCTCAAGGCCTGAGGCTGAACACACAGACGCACATTATATTACATTACATTACATTACGCTACATTACATTACATTACATTACTTACACTATGCTACGCTACATTACATTACACTACATTACTTACACTATGCTATGCTACATTACATTTACATTACACTACATTACATTACATTACGCTATGCTACGCTACACTACATTACATTACATTACGCTATGCTACGCTACATTACATTAGATTACATTACGCTAGGCTACGCTGCACTACATTACATTACACTACATTACATTACATTAGATTACATTACGTTATGCTACGCTACACTACATTACATTACATTACGCTATGCTACACTACATTACATTACATTAGATTACATTACGCTATGCTACGCTGCACTACATTACATTACACTACATTACATTACATTAGATTACATTACGCTATGCTACGCTACACTACATTACATTACATTACGCTATGCTACGCTACGCTACGCTACGCTACATTACATTACATGAATTCTTAAATTTCCCCTGGGGATCAATAAAGTATCTATCTATCTATCTATCTATCTATCTACATTACGCTACGCTACATTACATTACATTAGATTACATTACATTAGTAGGCTAACTGACATGTCAAAAAGTGCATTCATGAAATGAGTCACTAGATCGTTCCATACACAGTAGCCTACTGAAGATCGCTGAAGGTCCGTGGCCAAAGCAGCCCTAATTAAAGTGTTGTGAAAGTGTCTGAAATAGCAATATGATGAATTTACATACCTTGCCATATACAAACAGGAAGTGTGATAAATTTTCCACGCGTTGTTTGACATGGCTCACACTTCACAGATTATTAATTATTATGGTAAAGATGATATTTCATGCCCACAATGCATATTTGGCATAGCGCCACCATCTGGCAACAGAATGGCTATTACTCTGGTGGCATGTGATCAATTTTACGAACTTGAAATGTGTTGAAATCGTGACGCAATGAATTTAAATATTTCGCTGAATAAACACAAAATAAACACAAATTGTGGACCTCCCTAAGACTATTAGGGCAGAGGGGTCACTAAGACTATTAGGGCAGGGGGTCATCAGGCTGAAAGGAGTTTTTTGGGTTACTTGTCAATTGTCAACTTGTCAATTGTTGCACTGCATATCACACGTCATAAATTGGTTACTTGGAAGCACATCATTGCACCCCACATATGTGCTGTGTAGCGCCACCTAGTGAATATCATAAATAAATATATAGATCAGCAGCATCCTGCACCCCCTTATAGATCAGCAGCAGCATCCTGCACCCCCTTACTGTCCTGCACCTGCACCCCCTTACTGTCCTGCACCCCCTTACTGTCCTGCACCTGCACCCCCTTACTGTCCTGCACCCCCTTACTGTCCTGCACCTGCACCCCCTTACTGTCCTGCACCCCCTTACTGTCCTGCACCTGCACCCCCTTACTGTCCTGCACCTGCACCCCCTTACTGTCCTGCACCCCCTTACTGTCCTGCACCTGCACCCCCTTACTGTCCTGCACCCCCTTACTGTCCTGCACCCCCTTACTGTCCTGCACCTGCACCCCCTTACTGTCCTGCAGCGCTCGCAGCCCTGAGCTGCTGGATCCAGGTGAGCGTGTCTCACCTGCGCGGGGGCGTGGCCTGAACACCACCCTGAGGCCGCGGACCTCCAGAGAGCAGTGGTCCTGCAGCAGACACGCCCACGGCACCGTCAGCGAGATGGTCTGGATGAAGCCCTCGATCACCTCGAACGGCGCCTCCGCCGACTCCAGGATCTCGTTCAGAGACTGGGGACAGAGAGAACAGCACGCTGGTCATCCAACACCTCCCCAGCACCAGACAGGACCCCAGCCTTGTCTCATCCCACCTACTCACACATCATCACCTGCGCCGGGAGGCCCTACTCACCCACTTACCCATCATCACCTGCACCAGGAGGCCCTACTCACCCACTCACACATCATCACCTGCGCCGGGAGGCCCTACTCACCCACTCACCAATCATCAACTGCTCCAGGAGGCCCTACTCACCCATCATCACCTGCACCAGGAGGCCCTACTCACCCACTTACCCATCATTACCTGCCCCATGGAGGCCCTACTCACCCATTTATCCAGCGGCACCTGCGCCAGGAGGCCCTACTCACCCATTTATCCAGCGGCACCTGCGCCAGTGAGCCGGTGCCTTGGTACAGGTCCAGACTGAGCTGGTCCAAGCTCAGCTTCTCCTGGAGGAAGTGGCCCAGGTAGCGATGCAGGAGGTACCTGCAGGCCCGCTTCTTGATGGACTCGGAAAACGGCCAGGGCATCGTGTCTGATGGTGGAGGCTGGGGTTTGAGTCAGGGTTCGGGTTTGGCCCAGGTCAATAGAGCACCACACTAACACCTCAAGCAGCCTCGGTGAGACACCGTTCTACTCGATGCTACTGCAGACAGTCCGCCTGAGGATGATTACGATCAGGTCGCCATCTGAGCCGGAGGTCAGCCTCATCCCAGTAGTGTACAGGCAGGTGACCGGTAATTTGCTAGCAGGTCGGAGAAGAGAAAACAGCAGCAATGCGCCACATCCAAGGCAAGAGAGGACCTGCAATCCAAGATAATATTTAATAGAGAGGAAAATGTGTTATTGCAGCACACACACCATTAGTAGGAACACTAAAGCGATCCACTAAACCTGACATGTTTCTGTCTGCAGGTCTAATGCGCTATACTGTATGTTCCCTCTATTGGTGACAATACTATACTGACTGCTATGTCATTCACACACTTTCATTCCATAATATGAAGGTCTGGAAGCTGTAGATCGGACATCACAGTGTCTCGGTAGGCAAAGTGCAGTCACCTATTCAAACCATCTGGCTAACGCAGGCTTGAATATAGCTTCCAGGCAAATTTCTACATTACAAGTCAGCTGTTGGGTTTAACTGAAATAGAGTAACATTATCCTAACTGACGGGGTAACTGATTATACCAAGGACAGCAAATGGTGCTTAGCTCTCTACCTGCACACCAGCTGTCAATACATCACCTCTCTACCTCAGATGATAACCAAGGTAATGTAAGCCAGCAGCCTAGCAATTCACCTTGCTACCAACTGCTAGGTAGGTCGTTCCTTTGGTCTCCGCTAGCCAGCTAAAGCAGATCTATGACCAGATGATGGCAAGTTAGCAATCATTGAGATGAAGCCGCTAATGTTATTACTGTTAGCTATTCGAGTGCCGCCAGCACCGACACTAAGTTAACGAGCTAAGTTAACGCTAAGTTAACGAGCACAGCACCACCTAACTCGCTTTGAATCAAGGTATCGATACGTTGCTGTTATCCTTATGCGGTCTTCCTGGCTTAATCCTTACCAAACAATTAAGTTAGCCACCTAACGTACCAACCGTTAACGGAATACTTTATAGATTAACACTGATGCTATGATTAATGATCTACACCTAGTTATTTTAACAGCACACACAGCTATTTTGGATAAGACAACGTTATAACAAAATACTGTTTTCGGTCTCGTTCAAGTCACCTCTCTACGAAACATGTTGAGCAATGATGAAGCCTCAAATAACATTGTCAGGCACCCTTTAAAAACAACGTTAACGGCAACTGCAGTTTCCTTAAATAACGACATCTAGTATATATGAATCATTATGTTAGTTTATCCATACAAAATCTACAAAAAATATTGACACAGCACTAAAAGAATGAACATATCTCACCGATTGTCTATATTGTTTACAAACACTTTCATGACTCCGCACACAGCCGCGTAACTGAACACCATAGACGCCCGCACGCATGCTCACCTCTTCTTCGGATGTTGCAGTGAAAATCCCATTAATTACCGCCGTCTTCGGGACTGGAGTGTGGACGCTATGGAATGAAGAGAAGGGGGTGGTGTTTCTTGTCTTATGTCACTCCCGGGGCATTTCTCTCTACAACGTTTGACTTTTACATTTCCAAAGTGTGTTCTGAAATAAATCACCTCACCAAGCCTCAACTAATGATCATTTTGGCCTCCAAGCGTATGCGCAAAGGGAGCGCATCAATGATGCTCTCTGACATGAGCCGGAAGTGTGATTTTGGTTACGCCCATAGAAGCCTTTGTCTATGGTTTACATCCGGAGAAGGTAAGTTCGTTGTCAACAAACCGACTTAAAAAGATACAGTGATGATTTAATTACACGTCTCGCAGTAACATTTCATGTCAGTATCCTTTTGTAAAACACTATTAAAAGGAAAACGCCTATGCTTGTTTTCGTGGTGTATAGCCAGTGAAATATTTGAAGCCTTTATCCGCTAACAGCAGTTAGTGTTAGCTTAAGGTAAGACTGCTTACAGTTGGCACTACCCTGATAGGTATTTAACGTTACATGAATAATGTTTTGCAGCTGACGTTTTGTTCGGGTAGAATAACATTAAGAAGTAACGTTACTGTAATCGAACGCTGGTTGAGTTGTATCTGTAAACGTTCTCTGTTTTGTCTTACCAACAAGGCATACAACTTTCCAGAACAAGCTGTGTAGCTACTGTTTATCTTTAGCATGTAGCATGTTATGGGACATATTTGCACATTACCCAACCTTCCGCTGTGGTCATGCACAGCATATCAATGGGCTAGTCCGTCATGTGACTGACTTGGTTACAGAATGGATTTCCACTTTTATGAATATGTGCAAAGGACAGTTAAGTTGAAACTTAATACACAATGTACGTATGTTACGGTGGCCCTTAAGTGCCAAACACCTATGTCTATATGTCTTTTACTGTTTATACTGCACCACCTGGCCTTACTGCAGGCGCGTAGCAAGCGTGGGGGATGTGGGTGTTATAACGTACACACTTTTGCTGGAACACGATTCTATCCCCCACACTTTTTGTCAGATTAAAATGAAAGTAAAATATGGAAATAAACGCTGCCGTAAAGAGTTGGAACCATAGAGACACAAAAAGGTCTGTTGATTTGATTGAACGGTCATCCAGCCAATCATATCAAGTTAGCCAGTGAAGAACCAAGGCCGCTCTGATCAAATTCAAAGTGTGTGTCTTTCAAGGCTGTGTTGCTGCTTGGGTCTGCATTATAACGTCTGCAGTGAGCAGATTTCAGGTAGAATTGAAATGATAATTGTTACCGCATTATGCTAATTTAGTAAACCAAAATTCACTGTCTGACTGACAGTTTTTGTCACAATGTAGAAATGCAGGGAGTCAAAGTGAAAGCGGGGGTGCGCGCACCAAGGCACTTGTTGTTTCTGCAGAAAGACCTTTGGCTACTGTTCTCAGAGCATTATGTTTTCTCTGTCTATGATCTGCAGCTTTTCTCAAACTATGGGCCTCCTCAACAATTAAACTACTGGTCCACGTAGCCGCGAAATGCTTCAAACGTCTGATAATTTGCAGCCAGATTGAATGGAACCACGGACTGAAAAAAAAATAGGCTAAAAGTTTCCCCAATCAGAAATACTTATTAATTTGGTGACATCAACTATATACATAGCCCAGTCAGCACACATAGGCCTACATCTCCAAGACGCTTGGATAAGATCTTAATTACATAGCGTTCCATTTAGAACGTCTTGATCTGATCTTACAAACGTCGGCGGCATTTCAATGTCAATGTGTGTCGTAGTGCCACATCTAGCCTACTGGAGATCTTAATGTCTTAAATACGATCGCGTTCCATTTAGAACATCTTATTTTGATCTTACAAACGGCCGGGTCAAGACACATTTGATTTCTACATCTGAGAACTAAGATTTCCAGCATGTAGAACTCAGAACGCTTATGAGCGCTCATGTGTGCGTCCCTGCAGCAAGTGAAACTGGTGGGGGCTAGAAGCAACAATAGTTTAAACAACAACGTGGCTTCCTGTAACTATCAATGTAAAAAGCATAGAAACTGCTAATCATAATCTTTAAATTTACAATAATTAAGCTGGCTATATGCAACATAATTTATTTATATTCCCTTTGCATATGTTTGGGTAGACTTCAAACGTTTTTGAATTTGAGCTTACAGTTCTGTCACTATTATGTCCTTTACATTTATTTAATAGGTATTAGTGATACCTCGAAATTAGGCTGCTGTCTGTTAGGCAATTTATTGTAGCCTGCTAACCCATATGAACAAAACATAATTTCTGAAATGATTTTTTTGATTCATAACATGAGATATCAGATATGTCTCCATGTAGGGTAGTGTCAAATAGTGAAGTGATAGCAGGTAGATCATGTAGGCCTACATGTCACATGAGCCACACATAGGGGCGCTGCTTCTTCTGTCCCTCCCAAACTGCATTAAAATGTGTGTTTAGCGATCAGAATTTCAAAAAGTGTTCAGGGGAGAAACTCCCGGACACCAATATATTCCGCACCCCTCTCAGAAAATACTACAACGTCCCTGTAGGGAGTTATTTATAATTTGGCCAGATTGTTTCATTTTCCTATCCCACAACCCCCACACTTTTAAAAAGCTTGATACGCCTCTGCCTTACTGTATATCTCAGCACTTTACTGCTTTTTTGCACTTCTGGTTAGACGCAAACTGCATTTCGTTGTCTCTGTACTTGTACTCTGCACAATGACAATTAAGTTGAATCTTACAGTTGCCGACGGGTGCAAATGACCTGCAATTTATGACAACACATGCAAATCGATAAAACACTTGCAAATAAACAAAACACAAGCAAATTAAGAAAACATCTTGATCAATTTGATAACACATGAGCAGCATTTAGAAAACACGCTGCCAGTTCACACAATACACATTTCAGAAACGTGCTACAAATGTGCTGATTCGTTTTATCAGAATATTGTTCATAAGTGTATCACTGCATTTATGGAGAGATACAATCTCACACTTAAATATTCAACCCTTTTTGTCCATTCCAAGATATTGTAGCAGTGTTTACCATACATTGACTTATTTGTGGCGGCCCACCACAATA
>NW_027468663.1:59732189-59739689 GCF_046254945.1 Alosa pseudoharengus | reverse complement strand
CTGTAGGCCAATTTATTCTACGGGTACGGATCGGCTCTACAGCTACAAATCATCCTACAGTTAAAAATATTTTACCATTACAAATATATTCTACAATTACACATTCTTGAATTTCCCCAATAAAGTATCTATCTATCTATCTATCTATCTATCTATCTATTCAATATTCTACGCACAAAAATCTTTTCTGCAGGTCCACCACCTTAGGGATGAGAAGAGTCTCATATGTACTATGCTGTATGAAAGGCAGCAACTGTGGAATATATTTGTAAGTGAAGGACATGAGTAATGCTTAAAATCATTCAGAAATCAGTTTTAGTTTCACAATCCTGACACACACACACAATACATACACAATACAGATGAGACGCTTCTCATCCCTAAGGTGGTGCAAAAGTCTGTGCACTTGCAGAAAAGATTTGTAACTGTAGGACAACTTTTTGTGCGTAGATTATTGATTTGTAATTGTAGAATACATCTGTAATGGCTGAAAAAATTATCTGTACCCGTAGAATAGATTTGTAAGTGTAGGGCATATTTGTAATTTTGACAATTACTTGTACAGATCATTTTTACAGTTACAACACACACACACCTCCAGTCCTGACTGTGCAGATTTCCGTTCAGACAGCTCTGTGGAAGAATATTAAGACGCAAAAGTTTTGTACGTGTGTGTTTGACTTTTAAAAATACAACAAAATCCCCCAAAACGTCAAAAGTAGCAGAATTCTTTATTAAATGGAAGTAAAAAGTCTTAATTAAAACAGAGTGGCAGGGTTTTCAGACACACGTCCTCGCGATGATGCGGACTACACAGCAGTCAGAGAAACAAACAAACAAACTAAACATACAGCCATTAAAATTTAGGACCAACAGACTAGTGAACAAGAGTGCATTGATTCCAACAACAACGACACCACACACACACACACACACACACACGTCACTGAGGATCAAGCACTCCGGATTGGCAGCAAGAATGTGTGCAAACAGCAACACGTCATCAGTTACATCACCATAATCAACACAATGTAAAGAAGGATTCTGTTAAAATCTACAAGCGAAAAATAAAAATTAGGAGCTGAAATTTTAAAATATCTGATTGTACAAAACTGTGAGCCCTTCAGTCTCCCAAACCAAACGTTCCGCGCGTTCCGTGGCCTCAGCTGACGATCTGCACGGGGAACTTGATGCAGAACAGGTCCTTGTTGTTGTCGTCCCTCAGCTCCCACTCAACCACCAGCTTGAGCTGCAGAGAAGAGATGGCCAATTAAGCGGAGAGAAGAGATGGCTGATTAAGCGAGACGATTCAGAACAGGGTCATTTCCTGGAGGCCGACTGCCAACGATTAATTATTTACCCCATGTCCATGTCCGAGTGTCTCATTGGCATCACACACAAGTAACGACAATAAAACAGTACACAAATTATATTTATTTCCTCTTATTGCTTATTCAGAGAAAGTTTATGATTTGACGTTATGGACACGCCTATTTAGGAGTCTGAAACTAGTGCCATTTCATTGGCGAATCCTTTTATGCTCTTGGTAACTTTGGGAGAAGTGCATCAGTGTGGTCACATGACTGAGAATGGTCACATGACAGACTGGTCACATGACTGCCCCTCACCATGAATCAGGTCAGAGAGCAGAGATCCCAGATTAGGGAAGTTACAGTTGGTTCAGCACTTCACAGATAAGACAAGTTACAGCTACAGGTTTCACATTCCTTTTGCAATACAAATCAACCAGCAGTTGTTATTCCTGGTGGAGTATTTCAACAGCAGTGGTAGTTCTGCTGAGGTAGTTATAGCAAAGTCCTTTTAGGCAAGTCCCTCCACTCGGTGGCCATATTGCAATTAGGGATGCACGATATATCGGCGGCCGATATATTATTGGCCTATAAGTGAAAAAATGAAAATATTATTATCGGTCCGATAACAGAATTCTGGCCGATAATTTGCACCGATATTTTTTAAAGTCCTAATTTAGGCCTACGTAAGGTCCGTCTGGCTACACTGAGCTACTTGAGCTTGGTTGGCTATACTTTTTCCTCAATATAATGTCAGCGGTGTGAATGTATTTCACCACTCTAACAAAATCTGTGGATATGCGTTCATTTGGGAATCTGTGCATCTCAATATCGTCTCGTGAATGATCCGCCATTTAACCTTACCAGAGCGGAGCTCAGCCCTATCTAGAGCCGTCTTGTGCTGATGTGTTTGCACTTTACCGCGCTGGTCGGGGAAACAAATAAACAAACTCGTTAGTGGGACGAGTACATCAGTAGGCCTAGTTCTAAGTTGTGTTTTAGTATTATATTTGCATTACTTTAGCTTGGGTTTTGTATTATTACCTAGAAATATGCTAACCATTCCTGCTTCAGTTCCAGACAGGTCATCATAATAAGTTATTAAAACCTTCGGGGCTAACCCCTTTCATTTCTGCTGCAGCAGGTTGTGCGCAACAGAGTAGACGGACATAAGATACAGTCTGAGGATATGCAGCTTTATTCAGTTACCCGCAGTTGAAACTAAACCTAAGTTTCCCTCACAAACTCTGATTTGGTCGCTATACTGTAGCTTATTCCCAGTTGAGCCGTTTATGAGTGTTTAGTCCTAAATGAAAACGATTCATACTCTCTAGCCACTCACTCACAATTCACTGACGTCAGGTTCGCTTAAAGGAGCCACACATACTGTAGGGCTAGGCTACTGTTATGTTGACTGCTGTACTATTGAGGACTATTAGGAGTTCTGTCCATCATTTGGTGGTAGGTAAAAATACTGCAATACAATTATGCTTATTAAATGCTTTCCCCAAAACACTTTTCACAATTTTTTTTCAAGAGTAATATTATCGGTTATCGTATCGGTATCGGCCACAACAAACTAATAAATATCGGTTATCATTATCGGCCCTAAAATTCCATATCGGTGCATCTCTAATTGCAATGCATTTTGGGTACTTATCGGGTATCTATTTCGGGGCAGAACTGCGCGTGCGTAAGGCTTCACGACACCAAACTCGCTCCAGCTGCGAGATCACAACACATAATTGGCACGATGTATTCACACGTCAACTTTTGGTGGCGGAAGGGGTGGAATATGTGTAGACAACTAACCCCATACATTTCTATTGGAGATTCTTTGAGTGTCTCCTCATTAGAGTCTATAGTGAGGTACTTAAACTGCAGTGGTGGTTATGCTGGGGCATTAGGGGAGCTGGGGTACTCACCCTGGGGCATTAGGGGAGCTGGGGCATTAGGGGGGCTGGGGCACTCACCTTGGGGTACTCGGTCTTCACAGGCAGCTGGTTGACGTAGTTGTAGCTGGCCTGCTTCTGGATGGGGCAGGAGATGCCGCATTGGCAGCCGTCCTCAATGGGGATGGGGAAGGGGACGGGGACGCCCGCGATCACGCCGTGCACGACCGCCTTGCTGGTCTGACTCGACACCTCTGCAGGGGTGAAAGGTTAGAGTTCAAGGGTCATTCAGCTGTGGCTGATGCTACACACCCTGAGAGGAGAGCAGTGGACTCACCGCTGTTGAAGGTGACGTTGACGGCGTAGGACTGGCCTTTGTGCAGCTGGCAGGGCTGTTTGGGACAGGGGTGAATGTCCACCAGAACCACACGACCCACCTCTGAACCTGCAGGAGGGCACACACACGCACGCACACACACACACACACACACACACACACACACACACACACACACACGTCAGGTCAGTCACCACAAAAACACACACATTACTCACCATACTGCAGCTGGGAGATCTATTTTCAGAGAAAGAGGAAGCAAATGTATCCCAGCATGGAGTTCACCTGTTTAGGGTACAGGTCTCTGCCGGTCAAGGAAACGTTAAAAAAAAGCGAAACAAAGAAACTATTGTAGGCTGCATCATACTGGTCAAGGCTACACTGACCCATGTGTTAAGAGATACAGCTGGAAACTAGATTCTAGAGGTTTATAGACGGATACGTCAGTGGTGACCTTTTTATGAAGTGCCTGGTTAGGCGCACACGTATTTACAAGTTACAAATCACAACACAAATGCTTAGGTCAAACTAAATCATAATACAGCGAGCAAAGCGATGAAATATATATCAAAAGCATTTATTTACCACTTGAGTTTTCATAAATGAGCGACTCTGCATACACGTATTTCAAAGTGAGTCACTCCATGTTTTAAAACGCTAAACATATTTACCACAATCCAGAAATTTCACATGCTCTGCGTATGCGAGGGCAAGGAGAGGCAGCAGCAGCACGCAAACTTCGCGGATCGCCATTATTCACACCGGCTCCAAATAATCCCAAAAAAACAGGAACTCGCTGAGTAGCTGCGAAACAATGCGGCAGTCAGAGCTTTCAGATGACACCTGGCCCAAGTTGTCCTTTGGATGTGATATTTAAACAGTGCTACTGATCATATGACTGAGGTGAGTAAACTTCACACCCCGCCCACAGAGTTTCGGGTTTGTCAGGAAGCCACACACAATTCCCATTTAAATCCAATCACGAGATAATTATGTTAACGTATACAATGCCTATACGTAATGCCTATGTAAAGCTCGTTGATTAAGTCTTGTTAAAGTTACAAAGAAGTTTTGAAACGTTCCAGCTGACTCACTTCACCACAGCTCGCGCTAGAGTCCACCGTCGACAGCAAACAATTTCCTGCTTATCCAGAGTCAGGCAGCGTGACGCACATTTACGCAACACCGTCGTGATGGGCGTGCGATAACCCAATCACATGAGTCATTAATAACGGAAGCGAAAGATGCGAAGTTTCTCTTAGCCAATCATATTGCTAGGAACCTACAACAGCGTTGATCCTGCCCAGAGCAGTTTGTTGTTGTAGAAGATGTCACTTGTTCGTGGCATAATGCTAAGTGCTACTAGGTCAAAAGCCTGGAGCGTCGGAAGGTAAATTGTGAAATGACCTAAACTTGTTTTCAGTTGCATTAAGTACAGTGTTTTGTAATGTATAGATAAGCAAATAGGTCCTAACAAGACACCGTTTCCATAGCTTCTCTTGGATTAGCAGTGCGAAATTAGCTATCATGACGCCACTAGCTAGCTAGGTGGTCACGTTAGATAATGACCGTAAGACTCAAGTGTAAGTAAAGATACCTATAGTATAATGTGACGAAAGTTAAGATAATATGCTGTGGTAGAAAAAAAAGAGTGAAACTTGGTTTGTATTCTATATTTCCCAGCTAAGCTTAATGCATAAAGTAAGTTATGGTAATTGCTTGCCTGCTGTCTGTAAACAAATGTGACTTTCATGAACGGGCCAAGCGCTAACATGACATAATAATGTCGTCATCCAGTATTGGCTGCACATTGTGCAGGATGTATCGGCTCACGAGGCCGCTAAAAGCGTTTATCTGCTCCTCAGAGCGTCCTCAGCGCTTCTGTACGCGGCTGGCGCGCCGGGCAAGGCGTTGGTGCGGCCTTCTCAGATGTCCCCGCTGGTGTCCACCTTTGCCGCGCAGTACAGCAGCGCGGCAGCCCAGCGGCAGCCCGCGTACGAGGACAAAGTGCGGCTCAGCGAGTCGTGCGTGAAGGTGAGAAACCCCCGATCACCCCAGAGGCTAATATCGCTGCCCACGACAGTCTTCTCAGAGAAATAGATCAGCACTACTGACCTCTGACTTGTTTCTCCTAGAAGCTCTGTAGGAGCTAAAGAATACCAGAACAGTATTTTAAGATCATAATATCAAATTCAATTTGAATTCAGCTTGGAAGTTGAAATTAAGAGTACATGCTGTGCCCTGTGTGAGTGTGGGCTTTGTGTCCTGCCTTCTCTGTGTGTGTGTGTGTGGGGGGGGGGGGCTCTGTCCTGCCCTGTGTGTGTGTGTGTGTGGGGGGGGGGGGGGGGGTCTGTGTCCTGTCCTCTGTGTGTGTGTGTGTGTGTGTGTGCTCTGTGTCCTGTCCTCTGTGTGTGTGTGTGGGGGGGGGGGGAGGGGTCTGTGTCCTGCCCTGTCCTGTGTGTGTGTGCTCTGTGTCCTGTCCTCTGTGTGTGTGTGTGTGTCAGGGTTTCCGTTGTCTGGTAATTGCCGGACATTGGCCGAAAAAAACATGAAATGTCCGACAACATTAAATCTCTCCGGTCAAATTGTCAGATTGAAATTTGCTAGTAATTTCGTCTCCCTAACACAATCTGAACTTCAGAATCAAGCTAAAATGTCGGCCTATACTAAAGTAAGAACACACTGTCCTTGCGCTACTACCAGGCTCTACCGCTTGAAAGAACACGCATATGCTGCATTTCAAATAAAGCGCACACCTAAAGCGTCTGTTATGAACAACGAACGAATGAGTGAGACGGTTCAACCTTAAAAGCTTTTTTGAGAGGCCAGACGGATTATGGTGAATCGGTAACACCAGAGGCCTCAGATGTCCGGTCAGCTCCACCACAACCAGAGAAAAAGCTGAAGTGTCGGGCGTATCGGTCGGAATCAGTTCTAGTCATCAATTAGACGTATCATGGAACTACGGACTGAAAGAAAAAGAAACAAAACATTTTCCAGATGAGGAAATATTTCTTAATTTAGTGTTATCAAATAAAGAGGCATAGCATTAGGGGTTAGTGGTGTGAGCACTCATTCAATGTGTGTGCGCATCTGCGCAAGTGAAACTGTTGAACCACTGGAGATAACAAACAACGTAGCCTATTTAAACGGGAGATAATGTGGGTAGCAACAAACAACGGTATTTAGAACAACGAACAAAGCGGATTCTTGCTGTCCATGAAAACAGCATAGAGACTGGCTAGTCTAATCCAAAAAGTGGAAATAACAGATCTTTAAATTGACACTAGTTAAGCATGATTAAGTTAGGCTAATGAACATGTTGCAATCTATACAGCCTGATTATGTCATTCTTTGAGCTACATAGCCTGCCTCCAGTTTTCCTCAACTTGACTAATTAAAGCAACACCAAAGCACTTTTGCTCTGTCAAACGCACTATTTGTTTATCCAGCACTGGCTTTGCAAATAACATGTCCACAGACAAGGTAGAGTATGTTGCATGATTTTATGAAAGTATGATGTATTGCGAGATCAGAAGCAAGTCAAATTTGCAGTTTCTTATGTCTCATTCCATCGAACTACAGATCCGCTACCCGATCTGGCAAACTTACATAGTGCGGTTATAGCCGATAGAGGGTCGCGAAGCAAATGCAGAAGTGCCGTTCACCCTGTTACGAGTTGATGAACCACTGAAACGATTTTGGAAACATTTTAAGGTACAACAAAATATTTGGTGTTGCTTTATGAAGCGATAATAGGATATTTGACCGGCATATCATCAAAATGTCCGGAAATCGAAACCTTCTTTGAGTTTGTGTGTGTGTGTGTGGGTACCTGTCATTGAGTGTGTGTGTGTGTGTGTGTGTGTATGTGTGTGTGTACCTGTCATATTGTGTGTGTGTGTACCTGTCGTATTGAGTGTGTGTCTGTGTGTGTGTGTACCTGTCGTATTGAGTGTGT
>NW_027468663.1:59722189-59727189 GCF_046254945.1 Alosa pseudoharengus | reverse complement strand
TAGTCGACCCCATTTTATTTTTTATAATATTAGCCTGAAAAAGTGTCTAAAGCGAGTTTATTTGTTATCTGATTTGTAACAACAAATATGCATCATGCTTACTCTAGTAGGCTGATAATAAGTGTCTGTAAGGTCTATGACCTCTTCAGAAATGCCTAATAGGGCTCAGCACACGCCTTACACAAGCCTAAATCAGTATATTTTATGTGAAGAGTAGCCTTTACATGTAATTCGTATGATATTCTTCCAGACTGGACCCATAACCAAGACTGGACCCATAACCCATAACCCAGACTGGACCCATAACCCATAACCCAGACTGGACCCATAACCCAGACTGGACCCATTCTTGTTGTTTCAGTGTGGTCAGCCACTGTGTGCACATTCACAAATAGTTTGTGTTTATTAAAATGCTTCTTTTATCATTTCACAAAATATACAAAATAATTGCTTTACAAATATTTACATTGTTCATAAGTGAATTAAAGTATGCACCAAACATATTTTGCATTAATTATAACAACTTAATAATAATAATAATAATAATAATAAAGAGCAGTGCACTCCAATAAATGTCCATTTGACTCTTGAGAGCACATTCCTGCTAAACATCTCTGGACGTAAGGGACACATTGTGGTGGAGGTTCAACAGAAACCAGCCCAGGTGCTCTGGGGATCACAGCATAAGGACGGCAACTCGGACAACCAGCTCAGGACCAGACTGATGTAGTAGAGATGAGTAGAGTAGAATAGAGTAGAGTAGAGTAGAGTAGAATAGAGTAGAATAGAATAGAGTAGAGATGAGTAGAGTAGAGTAGAGATGAGTAGAGTAGAGAGGAGTAGAGTAGAGATGAGTAGAGTAGAGATGAGTAGAGTAGAGAGGAGTAGAGTAGAGATGAGTAGAGTAGAGATGAGTAGAGTAGAATAGAGTAGAGTAGAATAGAGTAGAGTAGAGATGAGTAGAGTAGAGATGAGTAGAGTAGAATAGAGTAGAGTAGAGATGAGTAGAGTAGAGATGAGTAGAGTAGAGAGGAGTAGAGTAGAGATGAGTAGAGTAGAATAGAGTAGAGTAGAGTAGAGATGAGTAGAGTAGAGACCCTGTTGGAGGTTAACAGGGCTAGAGTTCCCCTGGTCCCACCAGGCCAGAGAGTCAGAACATCTAACAAACATATCCACATATAACATATACATCCAGGCATCTAACATGTACAAACACATCCACATACATAACATACATCCAAGCATTTAACATTTACAAACATATCCACATACATAACATACATCCACATATACATAACATACATCCAAGCATTTAACATTTACAAACATATCCACATACATAACATACATCCACATATACATAACAAACATCCAAGCATTTAACATTTACAAACATATCCACATACATAACATACATCCACATATACATAACATACATCCAAGCATTTAACATTTACAAACATATCCACATACACATAAGATGTACATCCAGGCATGGACTGACATGTCAGACAAGCCTTAGAGAATTCGAAAGGAGCTTTATGACCTGGAGCATCATCTAATCCCGCTGGTAAGTCCGTTTGCAAGGATCCACAAGGCCACAGTTTCCATGAGCGGTGGTCTCCAGGCTGTTAACGGCCATCTGAGTTCATGTCTGGCCCAGACTTTTCTCCGCGCGCACACACACACACACGCACACACACACACATGGCCTAATGAGACTATTCTCCAGCCCTAAAGTTAACATTCCCAACTCAAATCCAATATTCTAACCCCCAGCATTCCCAACTCAGAGAGGGAGCTGTTGTACCAGCAACCAGAGCAGAGTTTAGTCCGACCTGTTGTCATGGGCGGAGTTGTTGACCTGTTGTCATTGGCGGAGTTGTTGATCTGTTGTCATGGGCGGAGTTGTTGACCTGTTGTTCTCCCTCCACCAATCCGGCTCCTCGTCTCTTCTCCTCATTTTTGGTCCCTATTTACTGATTCATCTCAATAAAAATGAAATCCCAACCCAATATACCCAACCCAAATATACCCAACCCAATATACCCAACCCCAATATACCCAACCCAAACCCAATCCATCCAACCCAAACTCAATATACCCAAACCCAATATGTGACCCTGCAAGGCGAAACCAGTCGTTTTGCACACGGTGCTATTTTGAGAAAATCTACGATAAACAAACGTACGGGTTAAAATGTCAAATTTCACGTTTTCGCATAATTCGACAGTATACAGTCTACACTTTCATATTGTGAACAAATTTCACGGATAAACATACGTTTTGACTGTTAAACCCTTACTTTATTTAGGTGAAGATTCAACACATTAGCAGTCATTCCCTTTGTCCACACCGCTATAAGGCTTTACGGTAGGGTACGGTAGAGCTAATTGACTCATTAGGCTACTCATTACTCGTTACTCAATGTGTCAGCTCTATATCGTTCTTGGCAGATGTAACCGAATATGAATGTGAAAGACTTGCCTTTCAGGGCACGAACGGTCAAAAGCACAAACTTTTAGAAATATCCTGGCGTCATTTTAGGGACCAGGAAAAGTTTTCCATTGAAGTAGGCTAGCGCATTTTAAAAGTAGGCTAGGCTATACACAATCTGTGTACACAGAACTTCCTCTCCCGTTACTTCCCCCGAAATACATTAATTATATTCTATAGTGACACTATGACCGTCCCAGGTATTAACTAGGGGGCAGAAAAAGACTCATTGCACGGTTGTAACTATGGTTGAAACTGCATAGTCAGTCATCCGCTTCAAAGTCACGCTACCATAAGGCTAATCATAGCTGTGCCCTCACACTATCGCACGTGACAATTTACTTTAAAAGGTGATTTTCTCCTCTTCTGGCGTATCGTGACAGGATAACCATGCCAACTTTGGATGCGGTTATCTTAGCGATACTTTTTGCAATACCCTCGATATACATATCGTTGGAAAGCTTAGTTTATGGCCGTTCGTGTGAGTACAATAACTTAATTTTGTACATTTTACTAAAACGACTGGTTTCGCCTTGCTGATATTGCACATATACTAGGGGTGTGAATCTCTCATTTAAAAGACGATACGATTCGCATCTAGATACATGGGCACGATTCGATACAAGAAAAGATACATGTTTATAAAAAAACGATTCAGTACGATGCGATGCGATTCGATGCAATTAAATGCAGTTCAAGAATGGAAAGCATTCTGAAAGATTTTTTATCATTTGCTCAAGGTGCACATTAATTTTATATTATCAATTATCATGGTCATGGTTGTCAATTAGGCAAAAAAATGTGTGAATATGATTATCTAAACTGAGGTTTGTTTTATATACTGTATTGAAATGAAAAAAGAAAAGTCTACATTTCAGTCAAGCACAGCAGCCAAATACAACATAAAAATACATTTTTATAGACTTTACAGATCTTATAGAGTTATATCTGATTGTTTTTTAATGGAGCTGTAGCCTTGTTGAGGTAAGACAATACCGAAATAAAATAAAACAGTGCTTAAGACACTCTTGGCCTTTTCTCATTTAGCCTAACCTACCCTACAAGAATAAAATATGCCTACAAATCAATGAACTCTCTGGGCTTATTTTGTTCCAACAGTAGACCTAATGCAGAAACCTATAATGCCACAAGTCTGAGTGAATATGAACAAAATCATTGCCTAATAATTTGTGCATCGTTTTAGCAGCAAGGGACAATTTATTATTTAACATTAAGGAAATCCCTTCATCAAAGGTAAGGCTACTCTACAGACTATCGTTGCTGTTTAGGAATGCTATAAGTGTTTAATTTTGCGCTGGATTTCGAAAAACAAAAGCCGACCGAGTGCAAGTTGTCACATGCTTAAGTTGCAGTAGATGTATGGGTAATGAGGTCATTTGACAACTTTGGGCAATGAATGTAACCAAAAACAAACTGCATTACCCACAATTCCGTACCACGTATAGTTTCAAAACCGGAAGTGGGATGAACGCGCTGCTTGGAACGTAAATGAGAGTCTGAGCGAGCAGAAAAACAATTCCTAACAAGTAAATCGATATAACGACCGGTTCATTTCAGTTTTATTCCGATACGGGCCTTCACGCATCGATGTAGCCGTATCTTACACGTTAAAAATGGATACCGATACGTATCGGTTAATCTTTACACCCCTAACATATACCCAACCCCAATCCATCCAACCCAAACCCAATATACCCAATCCAAATATACCCAAACCCAATCCATCCAACCCAAACCCAATATACCCAACCCAATATATACTCAATCCAAATATACCCAACCCAATATACCCAAACCCAATCCATCCAACCCAAACCCAACACACCCAACCCAAACCCAATATTCTCAAACTCAATTTATTCTACCTGCGCTAGATAATCTTCCCTCTGACAGAGATGATGATGTTTTCCACATTCACTTACACACACACACACACAAACACACAACACACACACACACAAACACACAACACAAACACACAACACACACACACTCGTGCTCACACATTCACTCTTTCTCTCTCTCTCACACACACACACACTAAGGAGAATTCCAGACAGATGTGTTTTCGCTGCCACCTGGGAGGTCAAAAGTTGGATGTGTGTGGTCTCCATGGGAACCACTAGAAGCACAGTGAGGCGGTCTGGCGCACAGTGTGTGAAGCGATTTGGCGGCGAGCAGCAAGGCCACGGGAGTACACACACACACACACACACACACACACACAAACACACACCACAGGAGAGAACAGAAACGCTCCCAGCACTCTGCTGACAGCATGGTCAAGACATCTTAAGGCTGGTCAGATTCAATATGTCAGGTGTGTGTGTGAATGTGTGTATATACATTTGTGTGTCCACAGCAGTAAAATTGCATTGTATGGGAGGCCTCCAGCCATGCTGTGTCTCTGAAAGGTGCTGTGTGTAGTTTCCACTTGCACTGTGTATGATGCAGCAGCACCTGGTACAAAGTGCCAGACCAGC
>NW_027468663.1:59704689-59714689 GCF_046254945.1 Alosa pseudoharengus | reverse complement strand
CACCCTGCACACTAACCTCTGATATCACCCACCCTGCACACTACGCAGAGCTGATATCACCCACCCTGCACACTAACCTCTGATATCACCCACCCTGCACACTAACCTCTGATATCACCCACCCTGCACACTACGCAGAGCTGATATCACCCACCCTGCACACTAACCTCTGATATCACCCACCCTGCACACTACGCAGAGCTGATATCACCCACCCTGCACACTAACCTCTGATATCACCCACCCTGCACACTACGCAGAGCTGATATCACCCACCCTGCACACTACGCAGAGCTGATATCACCCACCCTGCACACTAACCTCTGATATCACCCACCCTGCACACTACGCAGAGCTGATATCACCCACCCTGCACACTAACCTCTGATATCACCCACCCTGCACACTAACCTCTGATATCACCCACCCTGCACACTACGCAGAACTGATATCACCCACCCTGCACACTAACCTCTGATATCACCCACCCTGCACACTAACCTCTGATATCACCCACCCTGCACACTACGCAGAGCTGATATCACCCACCCTGCACACTAACCTCTGATATCACCCACTCTGCACACTAACCTCTGATATCACCCACCCTGCACACTAACCTCTGATATCACCCACCCTGCACACTAACCTCTGATATCACCCACCCTGCACACTAACCTCTGATATCACCCACCCTGCACACTACGCAGAGCTGATATCACCCACCCTGCACACTAACCTCTGATATCACCCACTCTGCACACTAACCTCTGATATCACCCACCCTGCACACTACGCAGAGCTGATATCACCCACCCTGCACACTAACCTCTGATATCACCCACTCTGCACACTAACCTCTGATATCACCCACCCTGCACACTACGCAGAGCTGATATCACCCACCCTGCACACTAACCTCTGATATCACCCACCCTGCACACTAACCTCTGATATCACCCACCCTGCACACTACGCAGAGCTGATATCACCCACCCTGCACACTACGCAGAGCTGATATCACCCACCCTGCACACTAACCTCTGATATCACCCACTCTGCACACTAACCTCTGATATCACCCACCCTGCACACTACGCCTTCCAGCTACTGCCCTCTGGGAGGCGCTACAGAACAATCACCTCCAGAACAACCCGCTTCAAAAACAGCTTCATTCCCATAGCAATAACCATTCTGAACAGCTTCATTCCCATTGCAATAAACATTCTGAACAGCTTCATTCCCATAGCAATAAACATTCTGAACAGCTTCATTCCCATAGCAAAAAACATTCTGAACACTGAACGCTGAGGACTGAGCTGTACTGAGAACAAATTCCACCTGGCTGTGTGGTCATTAAATTAATCAATCAATCAATTAATCAATTAAGATTAAGAGGATATGGAGCTTGGTAGCCTATATTTTTTCTGTATTTCTCTCCAGATTAAGGCAGTGTTTTTTGTACACATATTTATTCTACCGGATTTCAATGATATGTTGGAGAAAGATATCTGTTGAAGTATATACCATATTTTCCAGACTATAAGTCGCTCAAGAGTATAAGTCGCATTAGTCATGAACAGGAGGTGATATTTAGAAATGTATTTCACAAAATCCAAGACCAAGAACAGACAGACTATGTAACTGGACACATAGAGGCCAAAAATATTGAGAATTCTACAGGGAATGTTAATGTTAATGAGAAATAAACGTTAGCAGCCCACGTTCTACTCAGTTTGTCATGTTCTTCATCTGAGAGATGGGCTTCCTGCAAAAATGCCAACCCAAAGCCAAGCTCTTTTAATTGGTTACGGATTTTCTTTATTTTTACAGGGCTATGAAGCAGGGCTTTGAACCGATTTTTTTTCCCAATCGGTTCGTTCCGAACAGAAACGGAATTATAACGTTTCCGGTTATGAGTTCCACCAATAAATTGACGTTCCCGAACCGGTTAGAACAAAAAAATACTGTTCCCGGAACGGTTAATTTCATTCCTGTCAGCTGTTTAATGCTATAGAATTATGTCACATCTTTCTCATCCATCTTAAACCAAATGTAATAATATTACAACCATTATTAAATAATAATAATTATATTATTAATAATAATAATAATAATAAAATAGGCCTACAATTATTTCAAATGTGTAGTTTATTGTTAAAAGAGAAAATTTCCACACAAACGTAACGACATTATTAAGACACGTGGTTATGCCACTCGGGCAACAACAAATTCCAACTGTCGGGGGGAAAGGCCATCCAGTAGGCCTACTCATACCGTAACAAGCCATCTGTGCATTAGGCAAACAGAGGTGTTGGCGCCATTTAGCCAAATGTTCGCTAGTCCATCATTAACGTGGAGACAAATATAGCTATTATTGTGTTTGGAATGAGCGTTTTAATTAACGATGGATTGTAATTTTCCTCTTATTTAAGATGTGGAGTGGAGACTTTGCTAGGTTACGGGGACGCTGGCGAGACACGCCGCTCCGTCTGGCATCATGTTTTTGTTTGTTTTTATGTAATGTTCGTAATTTTATGTAATGTCATGTTCATTTTTTTATTGTTTTGTATAGTTAAATGTATTATCTCTTCATTTATGTTATTTTCAATAGTTGTCGTGTTATGCTTAGTCCCTTTTACTGCTTCCTAGTCGGCTGATGTCGTTGGTCCATTGGGAGCTTGCTATGGCTAGAACTAGCTTTTGCCCTGGACTGACATCTTTCCATCCGTGAACGGTGCTGCACTTCACTGTCTGGTTGAGTTTTATCGGGACAGCTGGACCTGGGCCTACTCTGCGAGGGATCTGCCGTGGCCGCCGAGCTGCTGCTGACCTGCAAGCTGCCATCTGCCTTATTGCCTGGAGTAGTCTGCTTGTGCAGACCAAAGTTTTTGGTGCAGACTAATGTTAACTGTGTCTGGATTGAGCAGACTAGCTTCTAGCTAGCAGCTACTAGCGTTCGAAACTACCGTTGACGTTGGGGAGCTCTGCAGTCTCTCTGAGCATCAGGCTGTCTGTCGGGGGTCCACCCAGTTGCTGATCTGCGGGATCGCCAATGACTTCAGACGGTTAGCTTCTATGCTTCCAGTGATCTCTAGACTGCAGTCTACTAACGTCACTCACAGAAGGCATGTTAAACGTTGGATCCTCCGGGTTGGTCTGAAGACGCAGCTGTGCGCCATGTCATTGCTATTGGACTGAGTTGGACTAAGTTAACACGGACTTTTCTTTATTTTAATTTATTTTTTATTTATTTATTTTATTACTTGTTCATTTTTGTTTGTTGTCTGTCTTGTCTGTCTACCGTTAGGTGTCTCGGGTACGCTGGCGACTACGCCGCTCCGTCCGGCATCTTTTGTCTTGTTGTTATGTGTCTTGTTGTTATGTGTCTTGTTGTTATGTGTCTTGTTGTTATGTGTCTTGTTGTCATGTGTCTTGTTGTTAAGTGTCTTGTTGTTAAGTGTCTTGTTGTCATGTGTCTTGTTGTCATGTGTCTTGTTGTCATGTGTCTTGTTGTTATGTGTCTTGTTGTTATGTGTCTTGTTGTCATGTGTCTTGTTGTCATGTGTCTTGTTGTTATGTGTCTTGTTGTTATGTGTGTTGTTGTCATGTGTCTTGTGTCTTGTTGTTATGTGTGTTGTTGTCATGTGTCTTGTTGTTAAGTGTCTTGTTGTTAAGTGTCTTGTTGTTAAGTGTCTTGTTGTCATGTGTCTTGTTGTTATGTGTCTTGTGTCTTGTTGTTATGTGTCTTGTTGTCATGTGTCTTGTTGTCATGTGTCTTGTTATGTGTCTTGTTGTCATGTGTCTTGTTATGTGTCTTGTTGTCATGTGTCTTGTTGTTAAGTGTCTTGTTGTCATGTGTCTTGTTGTTATGTGTTGTTATGTGTCTTGTTGTCATGTGTCTTGTTGTTATGTGTCTTGTTGTCATGTGTCTTGTTGTTATGTGTCTTGTTGTCATGTGTCTTGTTGTTAAGTGTCTTGTTGTCATGTGTCTTGTTGTTATGTGTTGTTATGTGTCTTGTTGTCATGTGTCTTGTTGTTATGTGTCTTGTTGTCATGTGTCTTGTTGTTATGTGTCTTGTTGTCATGTGTCTTGTTGTTAAGTGTCTTGTTGTCATGTGTCTTGTTGTTATGTGTCTTGTTGTCATGTGTCTTGTTGTCATGTGTCTTGTTGTTATGTGTCTTGTTTGTGGAGCGCTTTGTGCTGCACTCTGTGCATGTTAAATGCGCTATAAAAAATAAAACTGACTTGACTTGACTTGACTTTGTAATCCACCGCTCTCTCTCCATTCAGTCAGCGAATGTCTGATGTGATGTCACACAGGAAGTGAACCTCAGCAGTCATGGTAACGTGTGCAGGAAAATAATTACTTTTTTTTTTTAGTTAATTAGGCAATGAAAACTTTGAGGAACGAAATAAAGCCGGTATTAACCGGTTACCATTATTTTTAAATAAGTGTTCCTGTTCCAGAACATAAAAAATAATAACGTTTCCGGTTTCGTTCCTGTTCCCTGTAAAATACAAAAAGTTCCCGGTTTTCGTTCCTTGAACCGGTTCAAAGCCCTGCTATGAAGGCTATTTACATTATAACTAATAAACTTAACCTCCATCAAAGTAGGCAAAAACCTGTGAGATACTGAATGTCTACAATGAGTTATTTGGGAAATGGTTGGAGAGTGACTGAAGCGGGTCAGATAGGGTGGGGAAGGGAGAACAAACAAACAAAAACTTTGTTTTGCTGACTGTTTGCACATACTGTATCTGTTCAAATCTAATGACAGAACACAAAAGTACCTCATAGAACACAAAAGTACCTCATAGAACACACAAGTACCTCATAGAACGATTTTCCTTGGCGTGTACTTTGAGACATGCTGCTACTCTGAATAAACTTAGCTAATTTTAGGGGACAATAACTTAAATAAAGTATGTGGATTTAATGGTAGGACGGGGGGCTACTCTCTCAAGCAGCCATTAGGTTTGTGACTTCGACCACCCAATTAAACTTTACACAGTCACAGCAACTTCAAAGATCACTGGACCAAATGCTTCAGACATGAAACAAATAAACAGTTTATCAACAAGGCTACATGCCGCTATTAAGTTAAATTCTTAACAAACTAGAACATAAGTCTTTGTGTAAATCAAGTTTGAATAGAGAGAATAGAAAAGTGTCATAATTGCCGCTTCTCCCCTACTCTGGTATAGGAACGTGACTGCGGTATTGAAGTTTGAATAGAGAGAATAGAAAAGTGTTCTAATTGCCGGTTCTACTATGGCATAGGAACGTGACTGCGGGTTCTACACTGGTATAGGAACGTGACTGCGGTATTGAAGTTTGAATAGAGAGAATAGAAAAGTGTTCTAATTGCCGGTTCTACTCTGGTATAGGAACGTGACTGCGGGTTCTACTCTGGTATAGGAACGTGACTGCGGTATTGAAGTTTGAATAGAGAGAATAGAAAAGTGTTCTAATTGCCGGTTCTACTATGGCATAGGAACGTGACTGCGGGTTCTACTCTGGTATAGGAACGTGACTGCGGTATTGAAGTTTGAATAGAGAGAATAGAAAAGTGTTCTAATTGCCGGTTCTACTCTGGCATAGGAACGTGACTGCGGGTTCTACTCTGGTATAGGAACGTGACTGCGGGTTCTACTCTGGTATAGGAACGTGACTGCGGGTTCTACTCTGGTATAGGAACGTGACTGCGGTATTGCGGTTACCGTCCCAGCCTTAATTCAGATACAGATTCACACTGAAATAGACACTCACACACAGACACACACTCACTCACACACACACACCCACACACACACACACTCACACACACACTTGGACTGTGTCTGCGACGTACAAACTTATCTGGACATGGGAAGTCGAACAGCTTGACCATTCCGAAGTCGTCCCCGGTAACCACGTTGAGTCCGGAGTGGGAGACGCATGCGCACGTGACATCAGCTTTCTCAGCATTCCGAGACCAGATGCCCTGCACCTCGTCCCCCAGCACACTGGGAGGAGAGGAGAGAGATGAGACACACGCACACATACACACATACACACACACACACACACACACACACACACACACACACTGACGCACATACACACACACACACACACACACACACACACACTGACGCACATACACACACACACACACACACACACACACACACACCAACTGCACCTCGTCCCCCAGCACACTGGGAGGAGAGGAGAGAGATGAGACACACACACACATACACACACACACACACACACACACACTGACGCACATACACACACACACTGAGAGGAGAGGAGAGAGATGTATGAGGGGCCCTTTAGGACATTATTCAGAATGACCTCTGTAGCACTCGTAGACCTGGGCCAGTAATTCAAGCACTAAACATCAACCTAGGCTCGGAAGAGGGGTATGCTTAAATGGACTAACTCACAAGAGGAATTAATAAGTTGAACAATTGACAGTTTTATTGCCTCCAAAACAGCAGTGTGGGTACACAGCATTGAATGGGCAAAATATAAATGAAATGATAAGGAAGAGCTCTTCAAACAAATAAAATATGAAAATCAAAGGAAACTTAGAATTCAAGCCCCTTATTCCTGTATGTACTGATTCAAGAAAGAGTTCAATTCCTGTATGAAAAGTGTGTATCAGTTCCTGTATGAAAAGTGTATATCAGTTCCTGTATGAAAAGTTCATTATTTACATTAATGACATTGTCTATACCTCCGAGGCCTTTCATAAAGTATTATTTGCAGATGACACTAACTTGATCTTCTCCCATAAAAATCTTAGTGTCTTACAGGAGACTGCTAACAGGGAGTTGTTGAATGTTGACACCTGGTTTAAGTGCAACAAATTATCATTAAATGTTAATAAAACAAACTACATAATATTTCGCTCCATAAAAAATAAAGCAAATGTGGAAAACACCTGTATCTCTATCAATGGCCAAGAGTAACATCAACTAAGTTCTTGGGGGTAGAAATAGATGAATTTATCAACTTTAGAAGTCACATTGATAATCTAGTAAGCAAACTTTCAAAATATGTTGGTTTATTTTTTAAAATTAGACACTTCCTTCCACTTCCTGCTCTTCTTACACTCTATAAAACTCTGTTTGAACCCCACATCACCTACTGCAACATTATCTGGTGCAACACATACCCTAGCTATCTCTACAGTCCCTCCAGAAAAAAATTATACGCTCCATAACGTGGTCAAAGTACAATGCACCAACAGCACCTCTGTTCCACAAACTTGGACTCCTCAAACTCACGGACATTAACACATATCACAATGCCTGTACCATGTACCAGGTGGTAACCAAAATGAATAGCCGCCTAGGTGATCTAGTGCCAATCTCTTATCTGCAGCACACTCATTATACCAGGAATAAACACATAATTTCCGGTAAAGTAAGGAAATTGAAGAGCACTAGCCAGAGTATTGTTTCTAGGGGACCCCAGGTGTGGAACATGTTTGAAGGTTTCATAAAAATGTCTCAGTCCTATTTGGTCTTCAAAAAAAATGTTAAATTAAAACTGCTGTCATCTTATGACGTAGTGACTGTTGTGTGACTGCTGTGACTTATGGGTCCAAGTACATTATTATGTCTATTATGTCTCTTAACTTATGACTGGGATGAGATTATTCTATTGTTTGACTGCTATGTTTTATGAGTGCTAGTATAAAATATGTTTGTGTTTGATTCCTTTAAGCTGTTTTATGGGAGATAAGGGACTGTGTCTCTGTTAGTGTGTGTGAGTAAGTGTATATGAGTGTGTTTAGGGGTGGGGTGGGGTGGGGGTCCATGGGTGCCCACTACAAGCATTCTTTGCTTACTAGGGTTCACCCCTTCATGCTGCTATTGTGTTGTCGTTGTGTATTTATTGTATGTGCTCTGTCTGTTTGCTTGTGTGTGTCTGGTTTTACAGCATGAATAAAGCTACAATAAAAAGTTGATGAATAAAGCTACAAAGTGTATTGATTCCCAAAGTTCAGTTCCTTGAACGTGTGTGTGTGTATCGATTCCCAAAGTTCAGTTCCTTGAATGTGTGCGGATATGACTACTGCGTTGAGTCAACAGTGTGGAAAATCTTATCTGGTGTTCGATGAACGAATGAACAAATCTTGGGTTTCTCTGAGACAAATCGTACGGTTGGCCACACCACATCCACGATCGTTCACCGGAGTTCCAATTTGCTGTAAACTCGACAGAATCACTTTTCTTTCTTATTCAAAGTTGAGTTTGAGGTAGACAAATATCTTATGGATATAACTAGACGTAAAGTATTGACTTTTCAAAAGTATTTCGTTATTATTTATCTTCAAATCCGGGAGCTCTTCCAGGTGCACGTTCACAGGAAATATGTCGCTGGTAGAGAGAGAGAATGTTTGCTAGTAGGACGCTCTAGTCTTCTAACACATAGAGCGCCCTCCATAGGAAGATACATGAAATTGAATCTAGATTAGTAGCCCTAATTTCATGAGGGTTACACCCTCCCCCCTTGACTGTGCATGGGTCCTCTCATGCTCGACCTACTGTCAGTCTAAACGACACTAGTAGGGGAAACATCATAATCAGTAAGGGTGTCAAGTGTTTGATTAAAGCTTTCTAAGAGACTCTTTGCAAAGGAGATTAAGGGTTTACCTAACTCCGGGTAGCTGAAACGACCAGGTGGTCGGCATGATCTCTCAGATTTACGTGTAGGGTCATGTGTTTCTGTATGTGTAACATTTTCACTTTCTTTGCATGTATCAGTTTCTATATGGGTTATTGCGTTATCTGAGTCACTATTTTGAACTTCAGTCTCAGCTTCTTTTTCAGGACTCTCTGGGTTAACAGAAGATGTATCTTGGTCACCAACAACCGCAGCTGGAGCTTCAGTTGTCACATGAGGTAACGTTCTATCCATGTCAGTATGGGGTTGGTGGATCATAACCTCTGGTTCCACTGATTCATCTACCGCAGGAGGTGTTCCAGCAGGTTCTGCAGACAACACAGAATAGTCTGCATTGGGTTCATCCTGAAGCTGGGACGTCAACGGCATGGCTGGTGTCACAGGCGTTTGGAGTGTTCTTGGGATTTCACACACTTGGACGAACCTTTCCTCAGGAGCGACAGATGGCTGGACGGAACAGTACGTGTGTGTGTGTGACGTGTGTGTGACGTGTGTGTGTGTGACGTGTGTGTGACGTGTGTGTGTGTGACGCGTGTGTGTGTGACGTGTGTGTGACGTGTGTGTGTGTGACGTGTGTGTGTGTGACGTGTGTGTGACGTGTGTGTGTGTGACGTGTGTGTGACGTGTGTGTGTGTGACGTGTGTGTGACGTGTGTGTGTGTGTGCGTGGACGGAACAGTACGGAGTCAGAGTTTTCCTCAAGGTGCTGAGGTTGACTACGCCTGGTTCTTGGTCGTTTTTCCTTTGGCTTGTCCTGTTCAGCTTCTTCTGGTTCAGATAAGTCACCACAAGGGAGTAGGAGATCCCTATGTAGGGTTCTGACGGGACCACCTTCATCTATGGGCTGTACCATGTACACAGGTAGGTCTCCCATCTGTTTCAGAACTTTGTAAACACTGGATTCCCATTTATCCGCAAGCTTGTGCTTGTTTCGCAGCCGCACATTTCTCACAAGCACTTGGTCACCTTCCGCTAGTGTTGACTCTCTTACGGTCTTGTCAAAACTACGTTTATTTCGTTCAGCAACCTTCTGTGAATTCCTTTTGGCAATCTGGTAGCTTTTTTCGAGCCGTGCTTTCAAGTTTCTCACATACTGGGAGTGAGACCTAGGAGCACCATTCTTAACAGGTAAGCAGAATGTAATGTCCACTGGGAGTCTAGGCTGGCGCCCAAACATCAACTCGTATGGGCTAAACCCGGTGACCTCATTTTTGGTGCAGTTATATGCATGGGTTAGGGGTTTCACATAGTCACGCCAGTCAATTTTCTTCTTGTCACTCAGGGTTCCTAACATACCAAGAAGAGTTCGGT
>NW_027468663.1:59687189-59699689 GCF_046254945.1 Alosa pseudoharengus | reverse complement strand
GAGGATACATATTTTATAAACCACTTCCTAATACTATAATTAATAATTAACTCAGGAGTTACAAGTGGTTAGTTAATGATATTTTGTGAGCTCATCTAAAGTGAGGACGTTTTATGCCTTGCAACACATTTACAAATGAGTTATAAAGTTTACATTTGCATTTATTCATTTAGCCGACACTTTCACCCAAAGCGACTTACACGTGTCAATGAAATTAAAGGGCAAGGCCACATTGGTGGACAACGGGGTTTGAACCCCCAAGTTTATGGGTTACTGCATGTTAACCCTGTTCCCTATCCACTACACTACCTCTGCCCAGTGGTATTACAGTACAACAGTCAATTCAAAAATATAATATAGATATGCCTGTTTACTATGAACAAACCATTTTTAACTGTGTGTAAACATAATTTACAGATGAGAATTAATGTAGGAATAATGCTTTACAAATGAAGAATACAGCATTTAATAATAGTTTACAGATGTTTAATAACAGTGTGTAGTAGAAGAAAACAGAAACTCTTGCATAGTTGTAGGGGTTTCTATCTGGGCCAAGGTAGTGTAGTGGATAAGGAGCTGGACTAGCTTGCAGTAGCCTGAAAAATTGGGGGTTCGATTCCCGGCTTTCACTGTTATGTCAATGGCCTTCAATTTAATTGACATGTGTACGTCGCTTGTCTGCTAAATGAATGAATGTGAATGTAATCTTTACAACTCATTTGTAAATGTGTTGCAAGGCATAGAAAGTCCTCACTTTAGATAAGCTCACAAAATATCATTAACTAACCACTTGTAACCCCTGAGTTAATCATGAATTATAGTATTAGGAAGTGGTTTATAAAATATGTATCCTCAACTAATCATTGGTGCATGTGTATATTGCATAATGTATTACGTATTAACAATAAGTCATAAACATATTTTAGATATAGACTTATTTACTATGAACAAATCATTTATAACTGTGTGTACAAATACTTTATTTATGAGAATTAACATAGGAACAATGCTTTACAAATGATGAACAAAGCATTTTGTAATAGTTTGCAACTGGTTTATAATAAGAAAATGATTTCATTATAAGTGGTTCTTTCATTACTTATTAAGTATAAATCATGTACTTACAAACATGTTTTTTGGATAGGCTTATTTACTATGAACAAACCATTTATAATTGTGTGAACAAATGCTTTACTGATGATAAATTATGTATGAACAAGAAATTACTAATGATGAACAAACCATTAACTAATAAGTAACAAAGGCTTAATAAATTATGAATTGTGTGTAGTTATTATAAAGTGTTACCGTAATGTACAATGGGTACAATGGAGGGAGCAGGAAGAGTGAGAAGAGTAAGAATTAGAGGAGGCTGAAGAATAGGACGTGGAGGTGAAGAAGTAGGAGGAAGAAGAGGATAAGGAGGGGAAGAGGAAGGGTAAGAAGTAGAGCCCGACCGATTTATCGGCAGGCAGATATTATCGGCCGATGTTAGGCATTTTCCAAACTATCGGTATCGGCATTTATAATGGCCGATAAATGAATATTTTAAAAATAAAATAAAAACGGACGAAACACCCTTCAACCATGTCATGAGTGTTGCCGTTGTATAGTTTGTCCACCAGAGGGCACTCTACACCGTCCCTGCTGGCAACACTCGTGTATAACGCGCCACACATCCTGCAACCTGCTGATCCAGCCAGAGTCAGGCAGAGAGAACCAGTTATCCGCGAGTGAGATCATCGGTGAAGTGTGTTCATGGTGAGTTGGTCACGAGACATACATTGCTTGAATAACAATTAAAAGAACATCCCCATGAGTTCTCTTAACTCAAATAAGCGTGACAAAATTTGTGAAAACAATGTCCAGTTTTGCTGCTGTTAAATAAGCCGAGAGTGAAGCGGAATTAGCTAGTAATTACATTACGTTGTTACAGTGTAGTTGACTGTCTGTCCTTTTAACTTTTGACAATGTGACTGAAGATGTATTTCTTTAATAGCATAACAGTTATAGCAGTGAGACGTATCATCTCTCCCCAGCCTGTTATTTTGAAAGCGTATGTTTTACAATTTGCAGTATGACATTATCCATTGCTAAATTATGGCTCATCATAGACTAGCTAACCACAAAGCTAGCTAATGCCATGAATATCAGACCGGTTTCAGATCAGCATGGAATCCTCCCATATAATAATGTCGCAGGGGTATCGGCCTGAAGTCGCTTCCATGTATGTTGGCTTTTGATCGTTCCTACTACCCAAAGCAGATCCCGCTATCTGTTTTTTTTACCCTAGCTTCCATGTATGTTGGCTTTTGATCGTTCCTACTACCCAAAGCAGATCCCGCTATGTTTTTTTTTACCCCAGCTTCCATGTATGTTGGCTTTTGATCGTTCCTACTACCCAACGCAGATCCCGCTCTATCTGTTCTTTTTTTTTGCGTGTGTAGCAGGCAGCCAGGCACGTCAGATCAGCCTCCTGGAGCAGCGATTTTCAGGTTGGTAAATTGTCAGAAAATAGGCATTGTGTCAATTGTATGACTGTTTATATATTTGCTTGCTAGGCTAAGCCATAACTTGGTGTACATTACTTTATAAAGAGCTGTTTTGGGGTAATTACAACTTCGTTGTGAACTAATTCACGTTAGCTAGTTGAGCTAACACTGGAAAATATGTTAAACCTAGCTAGCGGCTATGGCGAAATGTTAACACTACAGCATCCATGATTACCGGTACAAGGACAGCAATATGCTTGGGTGTAAGAATAGCAAGTTATTATTTGACCGTGAGACTTCACCCAGGAAAGGCTGTCGTTTTTGTATGGAGAGGAGTGGGAGCTAGGCTAACGTTACTGTCTTGGCTGAGCTAACCTGCTGGTCGTGTCATCATAACGCCTTTGCACAGAGGAAATGCACAGATGCATCAGCCGAAGTTCCCAAAGCAAATGTAGGCTACGTTTCAGTCCCAACTTTCTCTAGTCACTTCCAGAGTTCGTGTTTTGGCCGGCGTTAGCGCGCTAGCCAAGTAACGGCATTAGCTCGCCTCTGCTTGATTGAAATATCAGCTGAGGTAATGCTAATGGGTTTGAAATCTATTTCTCCGAGCTCGGTAGTGGTTCTCTGCATCTATGAAAATGCATTAACAGCAATCGGTAAAGGTAGACATTAAAGATGAAAGTGTTGCAGTGAATTAATTGTTATTTTTGTCTCTTGCAGGAGAAGAACCTGATTTTTGGGGGAACATTTTCTAACAGCATTTTTTCATCATTCAGACTTTTTTAAACATTCAATAAAATGAATTGAAAATATTTCTGGCATCTTTCTTGTGTCTTTATAGATCTAATAATTTATAGCCTAGTGTAAAATGTGCAATCTCAAGTTCCGACCTAAATAAATAAAGGTCGTATAAGCCAGGGGTGGGCAGCTTTGATGAGTCGTTGAAACATTGGCTCATTGTCGTTTTCGATTATTTGCCGACATCCCGGCGATGTCTTGCCAATGAGCAAACGCTTCCTATGCGATGTCTTCTAGACTATAACGGCATTCATCGGCCCGACATCGGTAAGATTTATGTGTGCCGTCTGGGTAGGGACTAATTATTACACACGCACACTCAAACATTTAGGAGTGACCTTTATCTTGTTTAATGATAATACAAATGATGATGATAGTAATAATGTCATCATTATTTTTTGTAATTATTACTGTCAATAATAATAATAATAATATTGCTGGTAGTAATAGTTGTGGATGTAGCAGCAATCATTTTATTTTTATGTTTATGTTATGTTTTATGTTATGTTGTTTTTTGTATATCTCTCATATCTTGTTTACTTTATATTTTGACAGATGGCAAGTGGAGGACGAAGTCAAGTATGGGAGCATTTCACAAAAGGCCCATCAGTCACGTGCAACGTCTGCAAAGCCTCTGTGATCCAGGGATCTGGCAGCCTCAAATTTAAAACTACATCTAACTTGTGGGCACACCTTAAATCAAAACATAAAGACAACGAGAAGACGTTTTATTTATCAGAACTTTAATATATTTTGATGTTCCTCTGTTCCACTGTGACAATATTATTTAAAAATAAACAAGTTTGTTTTTAAAATGCATTATCATATTATTTTAGTCAATACTCATAAATAACTACAAATAACTAATGTTAGGGAAATCTGTTAATGTTTTGTTGCGCGTTTTCTGAAAAATATATATATATATCGGCCGATATATCGGAATATCGGATTTTTAAATCAACAAATATTTGTATCGGTATCGGCCTTCAAAATCCTTTATCGGTCGGGCTCTAGTAAGAAGAGTAAGAAATAGCCCTTTTGCAGGCAAAAAAAAAAAACAGTCTACATGTGGGGATATTGACCAGGCATCATGTCATCATGTAGACTGATTTTTTTTTCTCAGTGAAATTGGTATTTTGTGTTTTGACTTGGAAAAACACACTTGAAGTTTGGATCCCTGTATGTTTACAGAACTATGACAAAAGTATGACCTCAAACTGACATAGCCTACCTTGTGCACAGAGAAAGCAAAAGCCAGATGTGTTTTTATTCAGACCATCAGTGTGTAAGTTGCCACATTGTGTGCTTATTATTGTGATGGCTTGTGTTTTCTGTTTGATACAAAAACACCATTTTTACGAAGGTGTGAAGAGTTAAGAAAGGTGTGTTAGCTTTTGCAAGAGAACTACAATGTTTTGCTGATTTGGTGAAAGGTTTTCCTATTTGTGTGTTTTGTAAAAATAGCCATAGTTACAAGCAATCAGAAAAAACTGTAATAGGTTGGGAACACCTGAGGGGCCTAAAAACCTGATAAAAAATTATGTGTTCCATTACACCACAGACACATGCCCAGGTGTGCGCGTGTGTGTGCGTGTGTGCGTGCGTGTGTGTGTGTACTTGTGTGCGTGTGTGTGTGCGTGCATGTGTGTGCGCGCGTGTGTATGTGTGTGTGCGTGCGTGTGTGTGCGTGCGTGCGTGCGTGCGTGTGTGTATGTGCGTGCGTGCGTGTGTGTGTGTGTGTGTGTGTGTGTGTGTGTGTACCTGATGTCTTGTATGGTAGAGCGTGCGTGTACAGTGGGTCCCCGTTAAGTTTGGACGGGTTCCTTCATGAATCACGCACCCCATTTTCTCAGCAGAAATGGCACAAACTGCAGTTGACACAAACAATCACAAGGTGTCACTTGGGTGCCACTACTATTTTTGATTACTGCTTCCATGATGCAGCGGGGGCACGGGAACTTAAATTGATCACGGTAGTTTAAGCTTACACTTGACAAAACATTCTAATATGAAAATGTAGATGCAATTGTTGTAAAACGGTGCAGCTCCTTTAAGAAAGAACCGTGTGCAGGGATGGAGAGAGAGAAAGCGAGAGGGGATAGGCCTATGTGTGTTAGAACTTAGCGTGTGGAAAAAGTACGTGCTGTTGAGACTTGAGCGAGTCATATTCAAAATAATGCAAAAAAAAGCAATTATCCTCATTCATTGCAACCAAAGCATGCCTGCTTGCCGACGTTCAAACGAAAAATATATCAAAGCACCTTTTGCGTTTGAATGTAGCACGAAAATGTTTTTAAACAGCTGGACAAATGATTTAGCTAATTGATTATATAACCTGTACACCAGAAATTGTTGAACATTTACCTGTACAAGTACATTGACAGTAGCCCAGCCTAACAGCATGTTGTAGGCCTGTAGAAATTTCACTTAAATTGCAACCGCAACATGCCTGCTTGCCAACGTTCAAACGACAACGAAAAAGATAATAAAACAACAAGAGGGTTGAGTCTGAATGACACTGAGTTTTTAGACACTGAGTTTTTGTAGTTAAGAAATATTTTCGTATAAAAAAATGGTCATTCTTCAATCTCCTTCACTGACGCCTATGGAAAAGGCTTAACGTCCCAAAACAACGATCAATGATAATCAAATTTCTCTCTCACATTGCTCCTCATAACCATCTATAAAAAGTGTTTTTTCTTTTCTTTTTGAGCACATCCGAATCCCAGGACATAACGCACTGGACCTTATAATAGGCTCGAGATATAATTCCAAAGGGGGCAGATAGGGGCCACTGCACTTAAAACTTAAAAAGATGAAGCTTTCCGAACTTTGAAATTGCGATCAGTGACTGGCATCGGGTGAACGAAGCTTTTCGAAGTTGAACAGGCTATTAAAAACTATTTGCGCACCTCCATGTCACAGGAGAGACTGGGCTCTCCCTTCTATGAAAAAGACGTTAGGCTACCTGCAAACTGGCCTATGATTTCATTGCTGAGTTTGCGGCAAAGCAAGAAAATGTTTTTTTTCCTGAGTCAGGATATGGCGAGTCAGTGTCATTTATTTGTTCAATGTTAGCCTATAGATACAGACCAGTACATCTTATCAATAGTTTGAATGTCGTGTGTGTTTCTGCTCATTGACAAATACCGTTCAGCACAATGATTCATTCCCAATTAATTCCCCCTGTTAAAGTGTTCGCCTTTGTTACACTATTTGGTTTTGTGATGTAGCCTATGATAAACACCATATGGCCAAATATGTGACTCAGCTAATGTTATAGGCTATACAATTGAATGTTAGATTAGACTAGGCTACTATTAAAATACACCAACGGTAGCCTTGGCTATGTGTAAAGTAGCCTAAGCTATCGCATGATTTCATGCACGTAAGTGAAAAGGGCCTTGCATCTGTCAAGTTCGCACAGGGCCTCACATCCCCTTGCGACGGCCCTGCAGCTCCTCCTAAGACAGCGAGGAAAAAGTTAAAATACGCGATAAACCCGGGAAAAGTTGACAGGTTTGTTTCGGTCCCGGTGATTATTTGTGAAATTGTGCAAACGACAGCCTTTTCAAGGCATTTCAAGGAAGGAGTCGTAGCATGCAAGCTCCCAAATTGACCCAGTAGCCTAAGGCATCAATAAATTGTTGGGACTGGGGAGGGTCATGCGTTTTTTCTCAATCACTTTGGAGGGTCATAGAAAAAATTCTTGCTGGCGAGGGAGGGTCACGTCTTTTTTGACTAACGCTCCCAAAACTCCTCCGGAAGCCCCTTAATTAAATAAATAACGAACAGTCCCTAATTGATTAATAGCCTAGGCCTACACCAGCAATTGTTGAACATTGACCTGTACAGGACATTGACAGTAGCCCAGCCTAACAAGCAAATGTTGCAAAATACATCAAAAGACGCAATTAATCAGAAATAAATAATGTAATCTGCATCGCTTTATTTAACAAACTGCAAGCAACAAGAGCATTGAGTTCGCTGTAAGGCCAAACCCAAGAGCAAAGCCTATCTGTTAAGGCAGTCGATAGGCTATATAACGAGCTGTGTGCCTGGAAAGACGATAGATGACGGCTCTGGTCATCCCATACCCTCCCCCCACTTCCTGTAGCCTACCATTATGAAGGCCTGTAGCCTAAAACGACTCGTTGCCGTTTTGTGACATTAAGCTTTTTCACGTTAAGCCCCCCTCCCCCATCCCCTTCTTTCACAAGCAGTGGGGGAGCGCGGGGCACAAAGTAACACTTTTTGGTAGACAAAGGAGGGTTCTCCGCGCTTCTGTCGTTTGGCCACAATCCGTTGCAACCAGGCCAGGACAGATATTTTAGAGAGAAGGAGAGACGCCGGTGCAGCTCAGATGTCTTCTTAATTTTCTTTATTCTTTAGTAAAAGGTGCAGAACATTATTAAACGTTGACTAACATTTCGATGTGTCGATGTTTTTGACTAACGAACATCGAAACGTTAGTCAAAGTTTAATAATGTTCTGCACCTTTTACTAAAGAATAAAGAAAATTAAGAAGACATCTGAGCTGCACCGGCGTCTCTCCTTCTCTAACACTTTTTGGCTTTGGCTAAATATTTCTAAAATCATTTGAGTTTCACTAGTCACATGTTTTAACAAGCAACACTTGTTATTGAACTAATAACAGACGTGTGTCGAAAATTAACTTTATTTTCCATACGGAGAAATAACATATGCAGTCTAACCAAGGTCAATCATGCCAAAAAAGCCCTCAAACCTGAAAACACATGAGGCAAAAGTGCAAAACATCACAAAACTAACTAAACTAACACGCGCATATTTTTGTATTGCAATCATTGTAGCCTACAGTTGTAACAGCGCGTAACAGTCGTTTTACTCTCCGGATGCGCTCATTATAAAGAACGTTTAACGTGTCCCAAAAACAGCTATCAATTAATCACCAAACGTCTTATAAACAAGTATTGCCAGGAGCAACACCTTGCAAAAAACGATAACAATAGGCCTAGGCCTTTATATGGCTCTGCTCCTGCCTAGATTCGAACTCAGAACTGCCTGAAAGTTGCAGACCTGTTCTGGAAATACGTGCATTAGGCCTAACCCACTCGACCGTCAGACAAAGCTATCTGCTTTTCTTTGTCATATGAATGCTGTCATTTTGTTAACATTACTGTTAAGGAGATGCTGTAGGCAAAGTCTATATTTCAACCTCGTTAGTGTAGTAAAAAAAATCAGAACTATTCACAAGGTTTCTGGGCAGCATATTTATGTTCTGTTAGCAAGCAAACTTCTCATGACTACCGACAAAGTAGCCTACTGCCAGCTGACGAAGCTCTCATTTTAAAACATTACTGAGAGACAGACACTGTACAATCAAGAAATCTTGCCACTGAATCCAAAACTATGTTTAACATTATGTACAAGGCTTAGGCTACAGTGGACTAGCATGTTGCAGGGGCTGCTAAAAACACAGAGAAACGCACTGAAAACTCGGCCAATCACAGCCCTTGCTCTCGAATGCGCCGTCTGGTTCGACCGTGGAACTCCACAGCGGACTATGCTGCCCCCAAGCGGCTGCAGTTGTACTTACATTTCACCATTCACCATGATCGTGAATGAAGTGTCAATTTTTAACTGGGACCCACTGTATGTGTGTGTGTGCGTGTGTGTACCTGATGTCTTGTATGGTAGAGCGGCGGTCTCTCTTCTTGCCCCAGATCTTAAGTGAGGAGACGAGCAGGATGATGAACTCTCCGTTCTTCATGCCGATGGCCACCATGTCGCCCTCAGGGCTGTAGCTCACCGTACGCACCGCATGGCCCAGATTCACCTTATTCAGCATCTTCTGCAGGGACACACACACACATATACACACATATACACACGCATAAACACACACACACACACACACACAAAGCAGCGCTTAAGAAGATTTGCTCTCGGGATCTCCCTACAGTTCAGAATCACAATAATAAAAGAACTAAATATGCATTTTTTTCCCTACAAAGTACGAACATAACTCCGATACAATATAGAGGGAATGCACCGACAGTACGAACATAACTCCGATACAATATAGAGGGATGTGTGTGTGTGTGTGTGTGTGTGTGTGTGTGTGTGGTCTGTGTGTGTGTGCATGTGTGTGTGTGTGTGGTCTGTGTGTGTGTGTGTGTGTGTGTGTGGTCTGTGTGTGTGTGCATGTGTGTGTGTGTGTGTGTGTGTGTGTGTGTGTGTGTGGTCTGTGTGTGTGTGTGTGTGTGTGTGTGGTCTGTGTGTGTGTGTGTGGTCTGTGTGTGTGTGTGCGTGTGTGTGTGTGTGTGTGTGGTCTGTGTGTGGTCTGTGTGTGTGTGTGTGTGTGTGTGTGGTCTGTGTGTGTGTGCATGTGTGTGTGTGTGTGTGTGTCTGTGTGTGTGTGTGTGTGTGTGTGGTCTGTGTGTGTGTGTGTGGTGTGTGTGTGCAAATGTGAGTGTGTGTGTGTGTACTGACCCTCTCCGGTATGTCCCACAGGCGTACGGTGCCGTCCTCTGCGGCGGACAGGAAGAGCTCTCGTGAGGGGTGAGTGCCCAGGCCCCAGATGGGGCCGTCCATGTGGCCGTTCACCAGGATGTTACACGCCGCGTTCTTCTCCCCCACCTCGATGATCTCCGCATTACGCGTCCCCACCAGGATCTTACCCTAACACACACACACACACACACACACCACACATACATAATTATTCTTTTTTCAAATGATTTTACGTTGTGTTTCATGTTTTCTTTTTTGGTATGATCTTTACTTTTTAAACTATTAAACTATTGACTATTACCCTTCTATGCTTTTATTTTATGTAAACTACATTGAATGACCTCTGTGTATGACATGTGCTATAAATAATCTTGACTTGACTTGACTAGGCTACACAGCCATTCACAGCAGCTACTGTATCCACCTGACTATAGGCTGCAGAGCATACCTGTCAACACTCCCGTTTTTCCCGGGTTTCTCCCTTATTTCAAGGTCATCTCCCAGCACCCTCCCATTTTGTACGGGAAAACTCCCATAATTTGCATGGCCATCAAACTTCATTTTAAAATCATTGATCCATTCTGGTTGCCAGATTGTGTATGAAATACACCCTACACATACACGATCACTTAGTTTCAATATCAACCGTTTTGTCACAGGGCTAAAACCTGGCAAGCCAAAACCCAAATAAAGAAGCGGGTGCCGACTGCGCAGCCTGAGTCTCGTCGTAAGCAAGCGGGCTAGTTGAATGGCCTACTCCAGAACTAGCTGTTGTGAAATTATTGGGAATTTAATTGATTAACACAAACACATCACATAAACTGTTATTGAGTGTTTTTGATACACTGAACTTGTGCCCTCGGAACCAAATCTGACAGCAAGCAGCTTTGTTTGGAGTTTTGGAAGTAGGCTGCAGGCAGGCAGCTGGTGGATACATAACTGGCATGCATAAAGTAATGGTAAGGTAAAAGCAACGACCGAAATGCAGTGCTGAAACACGTGTATGAAACGTATTAAATATGCAAACACAGATCCGGTATAAACACTGACCCCCCCGAAAAAACATTTTTGAAAGCTAAATGTTGACAGGTATGCTGCAGAGTACAGTGCTAAGAGGGGGCATTTGCGATTTTCAAGGGGGTTTGCGGCGCAAACATCCATGTCACAGTTAAAATGAATGAATAGTAGGCCAATGTTATCCGCGAGCAATAGACAAACTGCAGCTAACCACAAGAACCCAGCTGTGTTTTGACATTAGCTTAACAGCTAAGGCTCTTACATGCTGCTAACCGCTAATAACGTTACCAGCTAAGGCTCTTACATGCTACTAACCGCTAATAACGTTACCAGCTAAGGCTCTTACATGCTGCTAACCGCTAATAACGTTACCAGCTAAGGCTCTTACATGCTGCTAACCGCTAATAACGTTACCAGCTAAGGCTCTTACATGCATGCTGCTAACTGCTGATAACATTGCAAGCCAATGTGTCTAGGACACAAGTCTGCATCTTATTGTTTTGCCGAAGGGGTGCCCCAAGGCTCAGTGCTGGGGCCCCCTCTTTTTGCTGTGTACACTACCTCATTAGGCACGATCATCCACTCACATGGCTTCTCATATCACTGCTACAGATAATACACAACCTTATCTATCCTTCTCGCCTGATGATGCCACAGTCTTGGTGCGGATCTCGAACTGTCTCTCTGATATATCTGCTTGGATGAAAGAACATCACCTCCAGTTAAACCTCTCTAAGACTGAACTACTGGTCTTCCCAGCAAAACAAACCATACATCACATCAACATCAACATCAAAACTGACACCCTCTCTCTTGCACCTACCAAGGCGGCAAGAAACATAGGCGTCATGATTGATGACCAACTAACCTTCTTCGACCATGTTGCCTCTCTTGCCCAGTCGTGTCGGTTCGCACTATTTAACATAAGGACAATCAGACCGTCCCTAACCCCACATGCCACTCAGACCGTCCCTAACCCCACACGCCACTCAGACCGTCCCTAACCCCACACGCCACTCAGCCCGTACCTAACCCCACACGCCACTCAGCCCCTACTATAAGGACAATCAGACCGTCCCTAACCCCACACGCCACTCAGCCCGTACCTAACCCCACACGCCACTCAGCCCCTACTATAAGGACAATCAGACCGTACCTAACCCCACACGCCACTCAGCCCCTACTATAAGGACAATCAGACCGTCCCTAACCCCACACGCCACTCAGCCCGTACCTAACCCCACATGCCACTCAGCCCCTACTATAAGGACAATCAGACCGTCCCTAACCCCACACGCCACTCAGCCCCTACTATAAGGACAATCAGACCGTCCCTAACCCCACACGCCACTCAGACCGTCCCTAACCCCACACGCCACTCAGCCCGTACCTAACCCCACACGCCACTCAGCCCCTACTATAAGGACAATCAGACCGTCCCTAACCCCACACGCCACTCAGCCCCTAGTCCAGATGGTTATGGTTACATCACGCTTTGACTGCTGCCCTCATCACGGGCCTTCCAGCTTGTGCGATAAAACCGTTACAGATGGTCCAGAATGCTGCGGCCCATCTGGTTTTCAATCAACCAATAAGGGCACGTGTTACCCCGGGCAATAAGGGCACGTGTTACCCCGGGCAATAAGGGCACGTGTTACCCCGGTGTTCATTGAGCTCCACTGGCTTCCCTTCGCCGCC
>NW_027468663.1:59667189-59672189 GCF_046254945.1 Alosa pseudoharengus | reverse complement strand
AGAAACCTTGTGAATAGTTCTGATTTTTTTTACTACACTAACGAGGTTGAAATATAGACTTTGCCTACAGCATCTCCTTAACAGTAATGTTAACAAAATGACAGCATTCATATGACAAAGAAAAGCAGATAGCTTTGTCTGACGGTCGAGTGGGTTAGGCCTAATGCACGTATTTCCAGAACAGGTCTGCAACTTTCAGGCAGTTCTGAGTTCGAATCTAGACAGGAGCAGAGCCATATAAAGGCCTAGGCCTATTGTTATCATTTTTTGCAAGGTGTTGCTCCTGGCAATACTTGTTTATAAGACGTTTGGTGATTAATTGATAGCTGTTTTTGGGACACGTTAAACGTTCTTTATAATGAGCGCATCCGGAGAGTAAAACGACTGTTACGCGATGTTACAACTGTAGGCTACAATGATTGCAATACAAAAATATGCGCGTGTTAGTTTAGTTAGTTTTGTGATGTTTTGCACTTTTGCCTCATGTGTTTTCAGGTTTGAGGGCTTTTTTGGCATGATTGACCTTGGTTAGACTGCATATGTTATTTCTCCGTATGGAAAATAAAGTTAATTTTCGACACACGTCTGTTATTAGTTCAATAACAAGTGTTGCTTGTTAAAACATGTGACTAGTGAAACTCAAATGATTTTAGAAATATTTAGCCAAAGCCAAAAAGTGTTAGAGAAGGAGAGACGCCGGTGCAGCTCAGATGTCTTCTTAATTTTCTTTATTCTTTAGTAAAAGGTGCAGAACATTATTAAACTTTGACTAACGTTTCGATGTTCGTTAGTCAAAAACATCGACACATCGAAATGTTAGTCAACGTTTAATAATGTTCTGCACCTTTTACTAAAGAATAAAGAAAATTAAGAAGACATCTGAGCTGCACCGGCGTCTCTCCTTCTCTCTAAAATATCTGTCCTGGCCTGGTTGCAACGGATTGTGGCCAAACGACAGAAGCGCGGAGAACCCTCCTTTGTCTACCAAAAAGTGTTACTTTGTGCCCCGCGCTCCCCCACTGCTTGTGAAAGAAGGGGATGGGGGAGGGGGGCTTAACGTGAAAAAGCTTAATGTCACAAAACGGCAACGAGTCGTTTTAGGCTACAGGCCTTCATAATGGTAGGCTACAGGAAGTGGGGGGAGGGTATGATGTTCTTTTGATGTATTTTGCAACATTTGCTTGTTAGGCTGGTCTACTGTCAATGTCCTGTACAGGTCAATGTTCAACAATTGCTGGTGTAGGCCTAGGCTATTAATCAATTAGGGACTGTTCGTTATTTATTTAATTAAGGGGCTTCCGGAGGAGTTTTGGGAGCGTTAGTCAAAAAAGACGTGACCCTCCCTCGCCAGCAAGAATTTTTTCTATGACCCTCCAAAGTGATTGAGAAAAAACGCATGACCCTCCCCAGTCCCAACAATTTATTGATGCCTTAGGCTACTGGGTCAATTTGGGAGCTTGCATGCTACGACTCCTTCCTTGAAATGCCTTGAAAAGGCTGTCGTTTGCACAATTTCACAAATAATCACCGGGACCGAAACAAACCTGTCAACTTTTCCCGGGTTTATCGCGTATTTTAACTTTTTCCTCGCTGTCTTAGGAGGAGCTGCAGGGCCGTCGCAAGGGGATGTGAGGCCCTGTGCGAACTTGACAGATGCAAGGCCCTTTTCACTTACGTGCATGAAATCATGCGATAGCTTAGGCTACTTTACACATAGCCAAGGCTACCGTTGGTGTATTTTAATAGTAGCCTAGTCTAATCTAACATTCAATTGTATAGCCTATAACATTAGCTGAGTCACATATTTGGCCATATGGTGTTTATCATAGGCTACATCACAAAACCAAATAGTGTAACAAAGGCGAACACTTTAACAGGGGGAATTAATTGGGAATGAATCATTGTGCTGAACGGTATTTGTCAATGAGCAGAAACACACACGACATTCAAACTATTGATAAGATGTACTGGTCTGCATCTATAGGCTAACATTGAACAAATAAATGACACTGACTCGCCATATCCTGACTCAGGAAAAAAAACATTTTCTTGCTTTGCCGCAAACTCAGCAATGCAATCATAGGCCAGTTTGCAGGTAGCCTAACGTCTTTTTCATAGAAGGGAGAGCCCAGTCTCTCCTGTGACATGGAGGTGCGCAAATAGTTTTTAATAGCCTGTTCAACTTCGAAAAGCTTCGTTCACCCGATGCCAGTCACTGATCGCAATTTCAAAGTTCGGAAAGCTTAATCTTTTTAAGTTTTAAGTGCAGTGGCCCCTATCTGCCCCCTTTGGAATTATATCTCGAGCCTATTATAAGGTCCAGTGCGTTATGTCCTGGGATTCGGATGTGCTCAAAATGAAAAGAAAAAACACTTTTTTATAGATGGTTATGAGGAGCAATGTGAGAGAGAAATTTGATGATCATTGATCGTTGTTTTGGGACGTTAAGCCTTTTCCATAGGCGTCAGTGAAGGAGATTGAAGAATGACCATTTTTTTATACGAAAATATTTCTTAACTACAGAAACTCAGTGTCTAAAAACTCAGTGTCATTCAGACTCAACCCTCTTGTTGTTTTATTATCTTTTTCGTTGTCGTTTGAACGTTGGCAAGCAGGCATGTTGCGGTTGCAATTTAAGTGAAATTTCTACAGGCCTACAACATGCTGTTAGGCTGGGCTACTGTCAATGTACTTGTACAGGTAAATGTTCAACAATTGCTGGTGTACAGGTTATATAATCAATTAGCTAAATCATTTGTCCAGCTGTTTAAAAAAAATTTCGTGCTACATTCAAACGCAAAAGGTGCTTTGATATATTTTTCGTTTGAACGTCGGCAAGCAGGCATGCTTTGGTTGCAATGAATGAGGATAATTGCTTTTTTTTGCATTATTTTGAATATGACTCACTCCAGTCTCAACAGCATGTACTTTTTCCACACGCTAAGTTCTAACACACATAGGCCTATCCCCTCTCGCTTTCTCTCTCTCCATCCCTGCACACGGTGCTTTCTTAAAGGAGCTGCACCATTTTACAACAATTGCATCTACATTTTCATATTAGAATGTTTTGTCAAGTGTAAGCTTAAACTACCGTGATCAATTTAAGTTCCTGTGCCCCCGCTGCGTCATGGAAGCAGTAAGTCAGTCGCATAAAAAATAGTAGTGGCACCCAAGTGACATCTTGTGGTTGTTTGTGTCAACTGCAGTTCGTGCCATTTCTGCTGAGAAAATGGGGTGCGTGATTCATGAAGGAACCCGTCCAAACTTAACGGGGACTTAAAGTGCTAAAAACCGGAATTTTCCTTTAAGTGAATGTTACGTCTACTCCTTGTTTATGTAAACAAGGCTAAGTTAGTTACGTTTACTCTTTGTTTATGTAAACAAGGTTAAGTTAGTTACGTTTACTCTTTGTTTATGTAAACAAGGCTACGTTAGTTACGTCTACTCTTTGTTTATGTAAACAAGGCTAAGGTCAGTGTTGGTTCTTAGGATGGTTCTGTGTGGTTCTGAGTGTTCTGTGTGGTTCTGTACAGTCTGTCACCCTTGTTATCATGATGCCATTTTGAAAGAGGATTAGCTACCTATGACAGAATGAATGAATCACCACACTAATCGTATTATGACTTTGGACCCACACTAATCGTATTATGACTTTGGAACCACACTAATCTTATTATGACTTTGGAACCACACTAATCTTATTATGACTTCTGATTCTAACCATCTATCTAACTATCTGGGCCCAGTTGTTCAAAAGAAATATGATCGGATTTCGGGAAAAAAGGATCCTGAAATGAGATTAAATCACATTATCTAATCTTGGTTTTTACACACAAACACACACACACATACACTCAGGGTGCGATTTGTAGGGGGGGATGGTGAGGATTTCCCCCCCTCTGGTTTTCCTATCCCTACCTCTGCTAAATTATTTTTATCCCCGGTGGGGACAACATTTATCCCCCTCTGCCCCTCATATTGATTAATTCTACTTCATATAAGTAAAGCGCTGCAACGTGAGAACAGTCTAGTAGGCTAGCCTACATAATAATCTGACATCAGAAACGCACCGTCACCGTCAGCACTGATGCTGCTGACACAGTGGCTGCGTGATAACTTAATTTGGCCTTGATCGTGCAGGACATTTCAGAATGTCGAGTGTGTAATCCATCATAAATGGCTAGTTTCAATGGAAAAGTTAGCTGGATAAATGAAAGAAAACGAGAAGGATTCAGTGAAGCATAATAATGTTTTAGAACCTTCAAAGTTAGAAAACTGATGCAACTGACATGGAGGACAACTGCACGTAGAGTAGAACGTAGGCCTATTGTCCAAAGGAACTTACATTAAATGAGGAGATATTTGCTGAATGTCACAAAAAGTGTTACAGAAATTGCTTGGCATCGCTTATTCAATGGCTCTCTACCGAAACACCTGTAGTTTGCGGAGGACGAACGAGAAAGCACTCGTTTGGTAAATCAGCCAGTAGGCTAGGCCTAGTAGACAAATAACTTTTAGAAATAATCTGTACTGCAAAAACGAATGTTGGTGGGTATTTAAACTATCTAGCGGGTGTTTTAACAGCTGCAAGAAATAGAAGCTTCATGGTCTTTATGTTCTGGTTCGTAAATTATTTTCATAAAACCTCAAGTTGCCCTATAACTTTTCTCTCCAAACTCTTCACTGCACTGTAGGCAATTAACTGACAGTATGATAGGCTATTTATTTTCTGTAGGCTACAATAAACACATTTCTTTTTTCAACTTTTGCAATATACGCACTTACTGAACACAAATCTACCAACTAACACTGTTAGCCAATTCACTAACTTAAGACTTCAGTGCCATCATATACAACGTTTTTTTACACAACAAATACAGAAAGGATGGAGGCAGCAAAAGTAGAGGAGTCATTTCAGATGGGGCAAGAACAAGGTGAATTTGTATGCTTGTCAAAACGTAGTCCTACCCTGCATTAGAGGAGCTGATCATCATACCAAG
>NW_027468663.1:59657189-59662189 GCF_046254945.1 Alosa pseudoharengus | reverse complement strand
GCAGCATCACATCCCTGCACTAAGCAGCATCACAGCCCTGCACTAAGCAGCATCTGCAGTAAGCAGCATCACAGCATCTGCACTAAGCAGCATCACAGCACCTGCACTAAGCAGCATCTGCACTAAGCAGCATCACAGCATCTGCACTAAGCAGCATCACAGCACCTGCACTAAGCAGCATCTGCACTAAGCAGCAGCATCACAGCACCTGCACTAAGCAGCACCTGCACTAAGCAGCATCTGCACTAAGCAGCATCACATCCCTGCACTAAGCAGCATCACAGCACCTGCACTAAGCAGCATCTGCACTAAGCAGCATCACAGCACCTGCACTAAGCAGCATCACAGCACCTGCACTAAGCAGCATCTGCACTAAGCAGCATCACAGCATCTGCACTAAGCAGCATCACAGCTCCTGCACTAAGCAGCACCTGCACTAAGCAGCAGCATCACATCACAGCACCTGCACTAAGCAGCATCTGCACTAAGAAGCATCACAGCACCTGCACTAAGCAGCACCTGCACCAAGCAGCAGCATCACATCACAGCACCTGCACTAAGCAGCATCTGCACTAAGCAGCATCACAGCACCTGCACTAAGCAGCACCTGCACTAAGCAGCAGCATCACAGCACCTGCACTAAGCAGCATCTGCACTAAGCAGCAGCATCACAGCACCTGCACTAAGCAGCATCTGCACTAAGCAGCAGCATCACAGCACCTGCACTAAGCAGCATCTGCACTAAGAAGCATCACAGCACCTGCACTAAGCAGCATCTGCACTAAGCAGCATCACAGCCCTGCACTAAGCAGCATCACAGCACCTGCACTAAGCAGCATCTGCACTAAGCAGCATCTGCACTAAGCAGCATCACAGCCCTGCACTAAGCAGCATCTGCACTAAGCAGCATCACATCCCTGCACTAAGCAGCATCTGCACTAAGCAGCATCACAGCCCTGCACTAAGCAGCATCTGCACTAAGCAGCATCACAGCACCTGCACTAAGCAGCATCTGCACTAAGCAGCATCTGCACTAAGCAGCATCACAGCCCTGCACTAAGCAGCATCTGCACTAAGCAGCATCACATCCCTGCACTAAGCAGCATCACAGCCCTGCACTAAGCAGCATCTGCAGTAAGCAGCATCACAGCCCTGCATCACAGCCCTGCACTAAGCAGCATCTGCAGTAAGCAGCATCACAGCCCTGCACTAAGCAGCATCTGCACTAAGCAGCATCACATCCCTGCACTAAGCAGCATCTGCACTAAGCAGCATCACAGCCCTGCACTAAGCTTCTACTGACATGAAGCTTGGTGGAATACTGAGCCACTTGTGGAGGTGTTTGTTTGCTTGCCTCTTGATTCCTTCCACCGCTAGGTACTTCCTGTCATTGGTACTTCCTGTCATAGGTACTTCCTGTCATAGGTACTTCCTGTCATTGGTACTTCCTGTCATAGGTACTTCCTGTCATAGGTACTTCCTGTCATTGGTACTTCATAAACCATCAGTAGCCACAAGAGTCTAATCGATGGTTCGGCTTCTCCCTGAATTTGGAGCTGGAACTCGTTTGTGACTTTACCACCCTTACCCTTACCCTCACGGGATCAAAAGATATACTATACTTTTCCTGATCACCACGCTGGCTTTACCATTCCTGATCACCATGAACACCATGTTTCTGGACTTTATCATTCCTGATCAATTTCAATTCAATTTCAATTTATTGTGCTTATAGAGCGCCAAAACATGACACATGTATCATGGCGCTTTACAGAATGTAGGCAATCAGAGAAAGAATCACCATGCTTCTCAACTTTATCATTCCTGCTCATCATGCTTCTCGACTTCTTTGGCTTGAACTTCATTCGGGCCCAAGTTGCCACGCCATTGAGTGCCTTCAGGATCCACCTTGCTTGCACATGGGTTGCTGTTGCTATGGTGAGTTGCACATGGGTTGCTGTTGCTATGGTGAGTTGGTCCATGAAGCCTCTTAGTGGAGGTAATGTCCATAGCTGCATTGATGAGGTCATGAGGGTTTGATGTATAAGTAAGTATATAAGTAAGTATATAAGTAAGTATATACGTGGTTGATGGTTTGATGCATATGCACTGGCCAAGTCGAGCCGGACAAATGTTAGATTTCCTTTGCTGTCCTTGGCCTCTCGAATCAGCTGACTGAGGATGCTTATGTCCATATCCTGATGATGCTGAGGATGCTTATGTCCATATCCTGATGATGCTGAGGATGCTGATGTCCATATCCTGATGATGCTGAGGATGCTTATGTCCATATCCTGATGATGCTGAGGATGCTTATGTCCATATCCTGATGATGCTGAGGATGCTTATGTCCATATCCTGATGTCCAAACACCCAGGGAAGCCTGGTATGGCGCTCCTCCGGACTGAATCAACATATTTGTTCTTCACCAAGTAGACACACACACACACACACACACACACACACACACACACACACACACTACTGCATGCTAGCCCAGCTCCTTATCCACTAGTGGTGTAACCGCTTTGGTTCCCGAGTCACGCTAATCTGTCTATGTTACCTGATTAGTCTGCTGTACGTTTCTATCAGTATCAACGGAAACACGTGTAGGGGAGCCTTCGCGATTTATTAACCGTGACGTTTCATACCGCTTTTAATAGTAAAATCGGTTAACCGACATATCTAGTGTGTGTGTGAGAGAGAGAGAGAGGGGAGAGAGAGAGAGGGTGAGAGAGAGAGAGAGAGAGAGGGAGGGAGAGAGAGAGACATACCTACTTGGCCGGTGGCCACCACATTGGGGAACTTGGGGTGTTGATTGATGGTCAAACAGAGAATGTCATCACTGTGTTCTGTGTAGAAGCTCTGGCAAGCTGCGCACACACACATTAAACACACATACACACACATTAAACACACATTAAAACACACACACACACACACACACACACACACACACATTAAACACACACACACACATTAAACACACACACACTCACACACACACATGGTCTCAAATGCCTTGCTTTGTATTCTCTGATGTTATGGGAGCTATTCTATTGGGAAATGGAAGCTTATACCACATGCAGGGGTGCCAATAATTGTGGAACTTCCCTGCTGAAAAAAACTTTAGCTTTAGCTGGTCTTTGCTGGTTTTCTTCCAGCTCTTGCTGGTCTTTGCTGGTGTAGCTGGTTGGGCCACCAGCTGGATATGCTGGTGTGACCATCTGAGGAAGCTGGTCATGCTGGTGTGACCAGCATGTCATGTCGGATACAGCAGGTGTAAGATGGTCATGCTGGTTTGCTAGAATGACCAACATAAGCTGGCACGGCCAGTTAAACCAGCAGTGTAGACCAGCAACACCAGCTAAAATGAACAGCTTGAGGTGGTACGACAAGCAAAACCAGCTGAATTACCATCATAAGCTGGGTAAACCAGCTGAAGGTATGTTTTCGCAAGAGTTTTGCTGGTCTAGCTGGTCAGCCATCGGGTGGTCAAACAAGCTGGTTAACCAGCAAACCGCCTTTAGCTGGTCAGGCTGTTTTTCTCAGCAGGGTTGTCTTTTTGTTAAAATAATTTATTTCTTTATTCATTTTTCTTTCTCATAATACATTTCTTTAAGGCTGGAATTTTCCTCATTGTTTTGATTATGAGATTACATTACATTACATTACATTACATTACATTTGGCTGACGTATTTTTAACCAAAGCGACTAACAACATGGTAAACAGTTTAAGTTTTAGAGCAATTCTCAACAATATTAGGACAATTTAAAAAACGGTAGAGTACAGTAAGAATAAGTGCATCAGTGAGTGCTGTTTTTAAAAGTTACGTGTCCGTTTAAGACGGCTGGTGAGTGCTAGGATCAGCAAGACTTGTTGTAAGTGTTGCTATGAGAGGAGATGTTCTCTAAAGAGCTGGATCTTCAGGAGTTTTTTGAAAATGGGGAGGGATGTCCCTGCCCTTGTAGGAACTGGCAGTGTGTTCCACCAACGAGGAACAACAGATGAGAAAAGTTTGGATTGGCCTGAGCGTACCGGAGGTAGAGCTAGACGTCGTTCGTCTGAGGAGCGCAGCGGTCTGGAGGTAGCGTATGTCTGTATGAAGGCATTCAAGTAGGTGGGAGCAGAACCGGAGACTACTTTGTAGGCAAGCGTTAGAGCCTTGAATTTGATGCGGGCCGCCATAGGTAGCCAATGTAGCTGGATGAGTAGCGGGGTAACATGTGCCCTCTTGGGTTGGTTGTAGACCAGGCGCGCCGCCGCGTTCTGGATCATCTGAAGTGGTTTCACTGCGCAGGCTGGGAGACCTGTCAGGAGGGCGTTGCAGTAGTCAAGTCGTGAGATGACTATTGCCTGAACCAGAAGTTGGGTGGCATCTTGAGTTAAGTAAGTCCTGATTTTCCGTATATTGTAGAGTGCGAAACGGCATGACCGGGCGACTGAGGCAACATGATCTGAGAAGTTTAGTTGGTTGTCGAGAACAACTCCTAGATTTCTTGCAGTCCTGGTAGGTGAAACAGACAGGGAGTCAAATTTGATGTTGATGTCGTGGTGTATGGTAGGTTTAGCTGGGAGGACCAGCAATTCAGTCTTTGAGAGGTTCAGCTGGAGGTGGTGTGCCTTCATCCATGTAGCTATGTCTGAGAGGCAATCCGAGATCCGTGCTGAAACCAAGGGGTCATCAGGTGGAAAGGACAGATAGAGCTGTGTGTCGTCTGCATAGCAGTGGTATGAGAAGCCATGCGAACGGATAATCTGTCCCAAGGAGGTGGTGTAGATAGCAAAGAGAAGGGGGCCCAGTACTGAGCCCTGGGGGACCCCTGTGGTGAGATGGTGAGGTGCAGATAGCTGACCAAGCCATGATACGTTAAACGAGCGTCCTGTGAGGTAGGATTCAAACCAGGAGAGAGCAGAACCGGAGATTCCCATGTTAGCGAGTATAGAGAGAAGGATGCGGTGATTAACCGTGTCAAAGGCAGCCGATAAGTCAAGCAG
>NW_027468663.1:59649689-59652189 GCF_046254945.1 Alosa pseudoharengus | reverse complement strand
CCATAGATGTGGTGGAGCACTGTTTCATTATGGTTTGCTAAGGAGTAACCCTTTGCTTAAAATAGGGGAGAGCTGGGAGGAGAGAATTTAATCTAATTTAACATAATTACAAAAAAGCATAATCGAGATTGAAAGGCATTATTCTGTGTATTGGTGTTGCGTTAATCCCACACATGTTGTTTGGCCTTTTCATGCCTTTTTCAACTTACATACACTATAAAACCGGAAAAAAATCAGCTGCTCCCAATGCATTTCTATGGAGCCATAAAAAATCACGGCTCCTACGCATTTCTATGGAGCCGTAAAAAATCAGCTGCTCCCAATGCATTTCTATGGAGCCGTAAGGTGAAGCTGTCGGACTGTCTGCATGTGCGGAGCTACTGGACTACCATTGGCTCATCTGCGTTCAATGGGCGGGGCTTGCGATAGGTCAATTGATGAACAGAGCATTTGACCTTGTTCTGTTATGTTAACACAGAAGGCACGGAACGTAGGTCAGTCCAAGAAATGCTCAGATGTTATTTCACAAGCCCAGTTACAACCCTCTAAACCCTATGATTAGGCTGGAGAATAAAACAGTCCGTTTTGGGGGATTTAGCGCCCCCTCGTGGTTTTCTGGACATCCTCATCAATAATTAATTACCCTACAGCCAATGACCACTCACTTCTGGACATCCTCATGAATAATGAATTATCTTGCAGCCAATGACCACTCACTTCACAACACTCTACGCACTCCTGAACAGTAGGTGGCGCTATGCAACAAATGAACGATTCAATCTGCCAATAAACTGAAGAAGACTACTCACCAGAGACTGTCTGGTTACACTTTACTTGACAGTATCCACATAAGAATGACATGACACTGTCATGAACATGTCATAAACAAGTCATAAATGTTTATGACATAACACTTCTGTTATTAAGTGTCATTCGGTTTTTGTCATAACAAGTTAGGGTTAGGGTTACAGGTCAGGATTATGGTTAGGGTTAGGGTTCATGTATCATGACAGTGTCATGTGTTCATGATAGTGTCATGTCACTCTTATGTCGATACTGTCAAGTAAAGTGTTACCGAATGTCTAATAAGGAGAACTAATAAGGAGAACGTTCACTCTCGGGAAGCTGAACTGGTTGCAGTTCCTTCTCTGATTCCACGTGAGGCGCTCGCGGGCGAATGCAGAATGAATGGCGGTCTATGGAGCTGTACCCCTCAAAATCCACTTTTCTACTACTACTATGGTTAGATTGATTTGTTTAGATCCAGTGATATTGCTACCTTGGCAACGCCACGTTATGGCTTCGGAACTCTGTTGCTACCTTGGCAACGCCACGTTATGGCTTCAGAACTCTATTGAATATCTCCATTCCGCTCAGAAGTCTCGAACACATTGAAGAATGCCGACAGAGGCTAGGTCCACTTGCACCTTTTCACAGTTTGAAATGAGTGTGTGTATGTGGTGTGTGTGTGTTCATGTGTGTGCATGTTTGTTTGTATGTATGTGTGTTAATTTCCCCTGAGCCATTCACTTGCTCTGTAATCTAATATACAAGTCTACAGCATTATCTATTAGACCAAATACCATCTAGTCTTTTTAAGGAAGCATTGCCTTTCTAACTTAGTTATTTTCTTCTCATTATTAACTACCATCAATTTAACTGTGCCAATAATAAAGTACTCTAAGCAATGTTGGGTAACGTCACTTCTGTTGACGTTAAAAAAAAACAGAGAGCTAGCTCGCCCCTCCCTCCCGTGCAATTGAAACTGACATGAACGCGCATCTCATCTGTGATTGGCTGGAAAAGTTTGTTATGTTTCATGGTCCAGGCTGCACCTGGTTGTTTTTGTTGCCATTTCTAGAGCCTGGGCTGTCTACAGAGACCACATTTTTTTACAGTGTATTCAGGGGACAGGCAGCTAGCAGATAGTGAGGTGATGTTTGCTGTATGTGACAAAAAATGTGTCAGCTTAGAAACCGTGTAACATCGCTTAGAGCACCTTTAAAATAGAGTAACTGGTAGCTTAGCTCACTACATGTTTTAGCTTAGAAACCACGTAACATCGCTTAGAGCACCTTTAATATAGAGTAACTGGTAGCTTAGCTCACTACATGTTTTAGCTTAGAAACCACGTAACATCGCTTAGAACACCTTTAATATAGAGTAACTGGTAGCTTAGTTCACTACATGTTTTAGCTTAGAAACCACGTAACATCGCTTAGAGCACCTTTTATATAGAGTAACTGGTAGCTTAGCTCACTACATGTTTTAGCTTAGAAACCACGTGACATCGCTTAGAGCACCTTTAATATAGAGTAACTGGTAGCTTAGCTCACTACGTTTTAGCTTAGAAACCGCGTAACATCGCTTAGAGCACCTTTAATATAGAGTAACTGGTAGCTTAGCTCACTACATGTTTTAGCTTAGAAACCGCGTAATATCGCTTAGAGCACCTTTAACCCAAAACAACTAATATGGATCCAAAAGTTCTGGACAACTA
>NW_027468663.1:59639689-59642189 GCF_046254945.1 Alosa pseudoharengus | reverse complement strand
CAGTGCTTAAACTTGCCATATTTACCCTGCAACACACACACACACACTGTGCTTAAACTTGCCATATTTACCCTGCAACACACACACACACACAGTGCTTAAACTTGCCATATTTACCCTGCAACACACACACACACACAGTGCTTAAACTTGCCATATTTACCCTGCAACACACACACACACACAGTGCTTAAACTTGCCATATTTACCCTGCAACACACACACACACACAGTGCTTAAACTTGCCATATTTACCCTGCAACACACACACACACACACACAGTGCTTAAACTTGCCATATTTACCCTGCAACACACACACACACACAGTGCTTAAACTTGCCATATTTACCCTGCAACACACACACACAGTGCTTAAACTTGCCATATTTACCCTGCAACACACATACACACAGTGCTTAAACTTGCCATATTTACCCTGCAACACACACACACAGTGCTTAAACTTGCCATATTTACCCTGCAACACACACACACAGTTCTTAAACTTGCCATATTTACCCTGCAACACACACACACACACACAGTGCTTAAACTTGCCATATTTACCCTGCAACACACACACACACACACGCACACACACATAGCGCTTAAACTTGGCATATTTACCCTGCAACACACACACATAGCGCTTAAACTTGCCATATTTACCCTGCAACACAGACACACACAGTGCTTAAACTTGCCATATTTACCCTGCAACACACACACACACACAGTGCTTAAACTTGCCATATTTACCCTGCAACACACACACACACACAGTGCTTAAACTTGCCATATTTACCCTGCAACACACACACACACACAGTGCTTAAACTTGCCATATTTACCCTGCAACACACACACACACACACAGTGCTTAAACTTGCCATATTTACCCTGCAACACACACACACACACAGTGCTTAAACTTGCCATATTTACCCTGCAACACACACACACACACACAGTGCTTAAACTTGCCATATTTACCCTGCAACACACACACACACACAGTGCTTAAACTTGCCATATTTACCCTGCAACACACACACACACACAGCGCTTAAACTTGCCATATTTACCCTGCAACACACACACACAGTGCTTAAACTTGCCATATTTACCCTGCAACACACACACACACACACACACACACACACACATAGCGCTTAAACTTGGCATATTTACCCTGCAACACACACACACACACACACACACACACACACACATAGCGCTTAAACTTGGCATATTTACCCTGCAACACACACACACAGTGCTTAAACTTGCCATATTTACCCTGCAACACACACACACACACACACACACACACACACACACACACACACAGCGCTTAAACTTGCCATATTTACCCTGCAACACACACACACACACAGTGCTTAAACTTGCCATATTTACCCTGCAACACACACACACACAGTGCTTAAACTTGCCATATTTACCCTGCAACACACACACACACACAGTGCTTAAACTTGCCATATTTACCCTGCAACACACACACACACACACAGTGCTTAAACTTGCCATATTTACCCTGCAACACACACACACACACACAGTGCTTAAACTTGCCATATTTACCCTGCAACACACACACACACACAGTGCTTAAACTTGCCATATTTACCCTGCAACACACACACACACACACAGTGCTTAAACTTGCCATATTTACCCTGCAACACACACACACACACAGTGCTTAAACTTGCCATATTTACCCTGCAACACACACACACAGTGCTTAAACTTGGCATATTTACCCTGCAACACACACACACAGTGCTTAAACTTGGCATATTTACCCTGCAACACACACACACACACACAGCGCTTAAACTTGGCATATTTACCCTGCAACACACACACACACACAGCGCTTAAACTTGGCATATTTACCCTGCAACACACACACACACACACACACACACACATAGCGCTTAAACTTTCCATATTTACCCTGCAACACACACACACACACACACACACACACACACACACACAGCTCTTAAACTTCAGTGTTTCCCATACATTGACTTATTTGTGGCGGCCCACCACAATACCAACATTGACCACCACACAATGATTTTCTTGGTTGTAAAAAATTGTGCTTAAATCTGGCTAGAATCATAACCACGCTGTGCTAATTTGTTAAAAACTGTTGCATTCAGGTTAAGGTTAATTCTGCAAATGTACCACCACAAATAGAATTCAATTCTGTGGGAAACACTGAACTTGGCATATTCACCCTGCAACACACACACACACACACACACACACACACATAGCGCTTAAACTTGGCATATTTACCCTACAACACACACACACATACAAACACACACACACACACACACATATCACTTAAACTTGGCATATTTACCCTACAACACAGACACACATACACATGTCGCTTAAACTTGGCATATTTACCCTACAACACACACACACACATATATATTGCTTAAACTTGGCAT
>NW_027468663.1:59624689-59632189 GCF_046254945.1 Alosa pseudoharengus | reverse complement strand
CACATCATCTAGCGCCCCCCTGTGATCAACACATGCATAACACATCATCTAGCGCCCCCCTGTGGTCAACACATCATCTAGCGCCCCCCTGTGGCCAACACACGCATAACACATCATCTAGCGCCCCCCTGTGGCCAACACATGCATAACACATCATCTAGCGCCCCCCTGTGGCCAACACATGCATAACACATCATCTAGCGCCCCCCTGTGATCAACACATGCATAACACATCATCTAGCGCCCCCCTGTGGTCAACACATGCATAACACATCATCTAGCGCCCCCCTGTGATCAACACATCATCTAGCGCCCCCCTGTGATCAACACATGCATAACACATCATCTAGCGCCCCCCTGTGGCCAACACACGCATAACACATCATCTAGCGCCCCCCTGTGGTCAACACATGCATAACACATCATCTAGCGCCCCCCTGTGGTCAACACATGCATAACACATCATCTAGCGCCCCCCTGTGGTCAACACATGCATAACACATCATCTAGCGCCCCCCTGTGGCCAACACATGCATAACACATCATCTAGCGCCCCCCTGTGGCCAACACATCATCTAGCGCCCCCCTGTGATCGATCAACACATCGTCTAGCGCCCCCCTGTGATCAACACATGCATAACACATCATCTAGCGCCCCCCTGTGGTCAACACATGCATAACACATCATCTAGCGCCCCCCTGTGGTCAACACATGCATAACACATCATCTAGCGCCCCCCTGTGGTCAACACATGCATAACACATCATCTAGCGCCCCCCTGTGGCCAACACACGCATAACACATCATCTAGCGCCCCCCTGTGGTCAACACATCATCTAGCGCCCCCCTGTGATCAACACATCATCTAGCGCCCCCCTGTGATCAACACATGCATAACACATCATCTAGCGCCCCCCTGTGGCCAACACACGCATAACACATCATCTAGCGCCCCCCTGTGGTCAACACATGCATAACACATCATCTAGCGCCCCCCTGTGGCCAACACATGCATAACACATCATCTAGCGCCCCCCTGTGGCCAACACATGCATAACACATCATCTAGCGCCCCCCTGTGATCAACACATGCATAACACATCATCTAGCGCCCCCCTGTGATCAACACATGCATAACACATCATCTAGCGCCCCCCTGTGATCAACACATGCATAACACATCATCTAGCGCCCCCCTGTGATCAACACATGCATAACACATCATCTAGCGCCCCCCTGTGATCAACACATCATCTAGCGCCCCCCTGTGGTCAACACATGCATAACACATCATCTAGCGCCCCCCTGTGGTCAACACATGCATAACACATCATCTAGCGCCCCCCTGTGATCAACACATGCATAACACATCATCTAGCGCCCCCCTGTGGTCAACACATGCATAACACATCATCTAGCGCCCCCCTGTGATCAACACATGCATAACACATCATCTAGCGCCCCCCTGTGGCCAACACATGCATAACACATCATCTAGCGCCCCCCTGTGGTCAACACATGCATAACACATCATCTAGCGCCCCCCTGTGATCAACACATGCATAACACATCATCTAGCGCCCCCCTGTGGTCAACACATGCATAACACATCATCTAGCGCCCCCCTGTGGCCAACACATGCATAACACATCATCTAGCGCCCCCCTGTGGCCAACACATGCATAACACATCATCTAGCGCCCCCCTGTGGTCAACACATGCATAACACATCATCTAGCGCCCCCCTGTGATCAACACATGCATAACACATCATCTAGCGCCCCCCTGTGGTCAACACATGCATAACACATCATCTAGCGCCCCCCTGTGGTCAACACATGCATAACACATCATCTAGCGCCCCCCTGTGATCAACACATGCATAACACATCATCTAGCGCCCCCCTGTGATCAACACATCATCTAGCGCCCCCCTGTGGTCAACACATGCATAACACATCATCTAGCGCCCCCCTGTGATCAACACATGCATAACACATCATCTAGCGCCCCCCTGTGGTCAACACATGCATAACACATCATCTAGCGCCCCCCTGTGGTCAACACATCATCTAGCGCCCCCCTGTGATCAACACATGCATAACACATCATCTAGCGCCCCCCTGTGGTCAACACATGCATAACACATCATCTAGCGCCCCCCTGTGGCCAACACATGCATAACACATCATCTAGCGCCCCCCTGTGGTCAACACATGCATAACACATCATCTAGCGCCCCCCTGTGGTCAACACATGCATAACACATCATCTAGCGCCCCCCTGTGGTCAACACATGCATAACACATCATCTAGCGCCCCCCTGTGATCGATCAACACATCATCTAGCGCCCCCCTGTGGTCAACACATGCATAACACATCATCTAGCGCCCCCCTGTGGTCAACACATGCATAACACATCATCTAGCGCCCCCCTGTGATCAACACATCATCTAGCGCCCCCCTGTGGTCAACACATGCATAACACATCATCTAGCGCCCCCCTGTGGTCAACACATGCATAACACATCATCTAGCGCCCCCCTGTGATCAACACATCATCTAGCGCCCCCCTGTGGTCAACACATGCATAACACATCATCTAGCGCCCCCCTGTGATCAACACATCATCTAGCGCCCCCCTGTGATCAACACATCATCTAGCGCCCCCCTGTGGTCAACACATGCATAACACATCATCTAGCGCCCCCCTGTGGTCAACACAACCAATTGCATCATCTAGCGCCCCCCTGTGGTCAACACATCATCTAGGGCCCCCCTGTAATCAACACATCATCTAGCGCCCCCCTGTGGTCAACACATGCATAACACATCATCTAGCGCCCCCCTGTGGTCAACACAACCAATAGCATCATCTAGCGCCCCCCTGTGGTCAACACAACCATAAAACATCATCTAGCGCCCCCCTGTGGTCAACACAACCAAGAACATCATCTAGCGCCCCCATGTGGTCAACACAACCATAACACATCATCTAGTGCCCCCCTGTGATCAACACATCATCTAGCGCCCCCTGTGGCCAACACAACCATCTAGCACCCCCCTGTGGTCAACACAACCATAAAACATCATCCAGAGAGGAGGAGGTGCAGGAACTCTTTGCCAGACTGGCTGATGTTAAGCACAAGAGAGGAGCCTAGTCTTCACTACAGACTACTGCTATACTAGACCTGCTATAATACTAGACTAGACCTGCTATAATACTAGAGCTGCTATACTAGACCTGCTATAATACTAGACCTGCTATACTAGACCTGCTATAATACTAGACCTGCTATACTAGACCTGCTATACTAGACCTGCTATAATACTAGACTAGACCTGCTATAATACTAGACCTGCTAGACCTGCTATAATACTAGACCTGCTATACTAGACCTGCTATAATACTAGACCTGCTATACTAGACATGCTATAATACTAGACTAGACCTGCTATACTAGACCTGCTATAATACTAGACCTGCTATAATACTAGACCTGCTATACTAGACCTGCTATAATACTAGACCTGCTATAATACTAGACCTGCTATACTAGACCTGCTATAATACTAGACCTGCTATAATACTAGACCTGCTATACTAGACCTGCTATACTAAACCTGCTATAATACTAGACCTGCTATACTAGACCTGCTATAATACTAGACCTGCTATACTAGACCTGCTATACTAAACCTGCTATAATACTAGACCTGCTATACTAGACCTGCTATAATACTAGACCTGCTATAATACTAGACCTGCTATACTAGACCTGCTATAATACTAGACCTGCTATAATACTAGACCTGCTATACTAGACCTGCTATACTAAACCTGCTATAATACTAGACCTGCTATACTAGACCTGCTATAATACTAGACCTGCTATACTAGACCTGCTATACTAAACCTGCTATAATACTAGACCTGCTATACTAGACCTGCTATAATACTAGACCTGCTATAATACTAGACCTGCTATACTAGACCTGCTATAATACTAGACCTGCTATACTAGACCTGCTATAATACTAGACCTGCTATACTAGACCTGCTATACTGCTATAATACTAGACTAGACCTGCTATAATACTAGACCTGCTATACTAGACCTGCTATAATACTAGACCTGCTATACTAGACCTGCTATAATACTAGACCTGCTATAATACTAGACCTGCTATAATACTCCTGCTATAATACTAGACCTGCTATAATACTAGACCTGCTATACTGCTATAATACTAGACTAGACCTGCTATAATACTAGACCTGCTATACTAGACCTGCTATAATACTAGACCTACTATACTAGACCTGCTAGACTAGACCTGCTATAATACTAGACTAGACCTGCTATACTAGACCTGCTATAATACTAGACCTGCTATAATACTAAACCTGCTATAATACTAGACCTGCTATACTAGACCTGCTAGACTAGACCTGCTATAATACTAGACTAGACCTGCTATACTAGACCTGCTATAATACTAGACCTGCTATAATACTATTGTATTGTATTGTATATATACTTTTTTGATCCCTTGAGGGAAATTTGGTCTCTGCATTTAACCCAATCGTGAATTAGTGAAACACAAACAGCACACAGTGAACACACAGTGAGGTGAAGCACACACTAGTCCCGGCGCAGTGAGCTGCCTGCTACAATGGCGGCGCTCGGGGAGCAGTGTGGTGTAGTGTTAGGTGCCTTGCTCAAGGGCACTTCAGCCGCGGCCCACTGGTCGGGGCTCGAACCGGCAACCCTCCGGTTAGAAAGTCCAGAGTGCTAACCAGTGGGCCACGGCTGCCCTAGACCTGCTATAATACTAGACCTGCTATAATACTATACTAGACCTGCTATAATACTAGACCTGCTATAATACTAGACCTGCTATACTAGACCTGCTATAATACTAGACCTGCTATACTACTAGACCTGCTATACTACTAGACCTGCTATACTAGACCTGCTATAATACTAGACTAGACCTGCTATACTATACGCACCCTGAAGCTGCGCTTATTGTGGCCGGTGATTTCAATCAAGTACATCTGAACCGGTCCATGCCTGAATTTATTCAACACATTCACTTCCCTACACGTGGTGACAACACACTGGATCAATGCTACACACAGTTCAAGAACAGTTACAAAGCTAAGTCTCTACCAGCTTTCGGAAAATCAGATCATGCCGCTGTTTTCCTACTGCCTATGTACAAACAGAGAAGCCGGACGGACCCCCCAGGGACGAAGGAGGTCAAGCGCTGGCCTGACCAATCGGAAGCCAGGCTACAGGACTCCCTTAGCAACGTTGACTGGGAGATGTTCAAGACGAACTCTGCTGACATCAATGAGTTTACGGAAGTATCAGTGAGTTACATCAATATGCTAACTGATTCCATCATCCCAACTGTAAAGATCCGAAGCTTCCCTAACCAGAAGCCATGGGTGGATAGAGAAGTGAGAACGGCATTAAAGACACGCACCATGACTTATAATGCTGGGCTTATTTCAGGGGATATGACGGATTACAAAGCAGCATCTTATAGTTTACGTAGAGCTATTAAAGATGCTAAGCGGCGGTATAGAGACAGAGTTGAAGCTGATTTCTTGGAGGATGGTCCAGCACGAGTGTGGAAAGGACTCCGAACCATCACTGGCTTTGAAAGAAAGTCCCCTCCTATGATGAATGTGAGTAAAGCCCTCCCTGATGAACTTAATGCTTTTTATGCTCGCTTTGACATGAAAAACACAGACTATCTTGCACTAGCTGCAGCATGTGAAGCAAATGAGGATGCACCTTTCTGTGTCTCTGAGGTCGATGTGAGCAATGCCTTTAGGAGGGTTAATTGTAGAAAAGCTGCTGGACCGGATAGAATTTCTAACAGGATTTTGAAATCCTGCGCTGCTCAGTTAGCTCCTGTGTTCACTTATATCTTTAACACATCATTGGCTCAAGAGACAGTTCCTACTTGCCTCAAGCAGTCTGTTATTGTTCCAGTAATGAAAAACAAAAGTCCATCATGTCTGAATGACTACCGCCCAGTAGCCCTGACGTCTACAGTGATGAAGTGTTTTGAGAAGCTTGTGAAAAACATTATCTGCTCATCCCTCCCTGCCTCCTTTGACCCCCTCCAATTTGCTTACAGAGCCAACAGGTCTACAGAGGATGCCATCTCAAACCTCATGCACACCACCTTAACTCACCTGGAGGAGGGGAATGGGAATTATGTGAGGATGCTGTTCATTGACTTTAGTTCAGCATTCAACACGATAGTACCTCTCACCTTGGTCACAAAGATGAAGGCCTTAGGACTGAACACCACCCTGTGTCACTGGATATTTGACTTCCTCACCAACCGTTCACAAGTGGTTAGAGTGGGGGCTCTGACATCTGACTCATTAACCATCAGCACTGGTGCTCCCCAAGGCTGTGTTTTGAGTCCACTGCTGTACAACATCTACACACATGACTGCAAAGCCAACAGTAGTCATACCTCCATCATCAAGTTTGCAGATGACACAGTGATCTTGGGCCTGATTAGTAACAACAATGAACAGCTCTACTTGGATCAGGTTGATGAGGTGGCACAGTGGTGTCAATCTAACAGCTTGATACTGAGGGCCAGATGTGCGTACATTTGCGAACGTAGCGTTATCAGCGTCATGGACACACCGCAGATTGCGAACGCTGTCAGACCCAAGTTTCCGTCGTATTTATCAATCGTTCAATCCTTAGTGTAAACTGCGCCTTTCTCTGCCTTTCTCCGCCCATAAACGCAATTTACGAACGTCCACAACTGAATGGCAGCGTCTAAATACAAGTGCAGTTGAATGAAGTTAACTGATGACAACATTAAAAAGAATCAAACGTTTAGCGATCATGAAATAATACCATACATGATAAGATGTAAACAAGCAGGGAGATAATGAAGATCAGTAGTTCTACTCAAACTACTTGTGCACGTAGGCTATGGAAGATTGGTCAAATCTAGCAAGTAGGAAAGTTTAAGTGAATGACGTGAAAGTGAAAGTAAGACATTCGAAAGGCCAACGAAAGTCAAGGTTGCTTTTTGTAGTACAAATACTTTCACCACAAAAACTGGTGCTCTAAATAGCGATTCTGTTGTCTTTGAAAGGTTCTCTTATTGACGCATTGAACTGCAATTTGGATTAACACCTGCTTTTACAAGGCGGAAGTATTTAGGCGCAGAATAGACGTGCGCTTTCAGAAGCAGTCTTTGTACATACCGCAGAATACATAATTAGGCGCATTTTACTCTTCCCCTCCCATCTTTTTACGCTAAACTCCCACTTTCCCCTGGATCCTCCCATGAATGCATATGCATGACATGACAAACGTAATCTGCCACTTTCAGCTCCCGCGACAGGCAGTTTGCGCTTTTACATCATTGCGGCCTGTTTGTACATACCTCGCAATGATTTTACACGCACATTGCGAAACAAATACGCCTGAAGTGGGCGCAA
>NW_027468663.1:59612189-59614689 GCF_046254945.1 Alosa pseudoharengus | reverse complement strand
GACTCTGCAAGAAAAACAGCAGGCCCACAAAGCCCTGCTCTCCAACCCACAATCCTCCATACTAAAAGCCAACTACACCAAGGCTAGAGCCAAAGCACAGCTGTCACTAAGGGCCATGGAAGACACCTGGTGGCTGGAGAAAGCAAAAGAAATTCAACATCTTGCTGACTGTAGCGACACGCATGGCTTCTATGATGCCATCAAAGCTCTCTATGGACCAAGGAAGCAAACCCTCACTGCTGTTAGATCTGCTGCTGGAGACAGCCTCCTGAAGGACCGCCAAGAGATCCTTGAGTGCTGGGCCGAATATTTTAATGGTCTCCTCAATCACAGCAACCCTGCAGACCCCAACATCCTTGACAAGGCGCCTGTTATGCCACAGATGCGACACTTGGACAACACTTCTGACTTCGGAGAAACATCCAAGGCGATCAGGAGACTGAAAAATAACAAAAGCCCAGGACCCGATGGTATTCCAGTGGAGGTGTTCAAACATGGGGGCTACCTCCTCACACACCGCTTACACCTCTTGATCACCAAAATCTGGCAGTCTGAGAATGTACCCCAGGACAGGAAGGATGCCAACATCATCGTTCTCTATAAACAGAAAGGGGACAGAGCAGACTGTGGCAACAGTCGAGGAATTTCGCTCCTCTCCACAGCAGGCAAAGTCCTTGCAAAGATTATGCTCTCCCGACTGGTCGAGTACATCTCAGAACTTACTCTCCCTGAAACACAGTGTGGCTTCCGTAAGTGCAGGTGCACAACTGACATGATCTTTGCTCTACGGCAGCTACTTGAGAAAAGCAGAGAGCAGCGCAGACACCTCTACATCGCCCTCATTGACCTCAGCAAAGCCTTTGACACCATTAACCGTGACATGCCCTGGGAACAACTTGGCAAACTTGGTGTACCACCCAAGTTCCTCTCCATTCTGCAACAATTGCACGATGGCATGCAAGCCAGAGTTGTTATGGGAGGGCTTCAGTCTGATCCCTTTAAGGTCAATGTTGGGGTGAAGCAAGGCTGTGTCCTGGCACCAGTACTGTTCAATCTCCTCCTCACAGCAATCACCCGACTGTTCCACCACGCCCTGCAGCACAAAGATGGTATAGACCTGGAATACCGCCTTGATGGCAACCTCTTCAACATCCGGCGGCTCCAAGTCAGACAAAAACATCAACCTGCCACATCCATGAGCTCCAGTATGCAGATGATTGTGCTGTCTTGGCACACAGCCCAGAATCCATGCAGCATGCCCTAAACACCATCTCAGCGTTGTATCAGTCCTTTGGTCTTCAAGTAAACACCAAGAAGACAGAGGTCATGGCGCAACTCTGTACCAAATCTCCTTCACATGTTGGCTTCCACATCAATGGCAGTCCACTCAGTCTTGTTGACCATTTTACATACCTGGGCTCCACACTCTCTGCAGATTCCACCCTTGACAGTGAAATCCACCACCGGATCAACAAAGCCTCATCAGCCTTTGGACGCCTTAGGAAGAGAGTATTCGGCAACAACAATCTAAAAATCAGTACCAAAGTAGCTGTCTATAATGCAGTCTGTGTCACCACCCTACTCTATGGGGCAGAAACATGGACGCCGTATAGACGCCACATAGGGAGCCTGGAGATGTTTCACATCAGAAGCCTCCAAAAAATACTCAACCTGTCCTGGGAGGACCGCATCCCCCATACTGATATTCTGACTGCGACTGGCACCACCAGCATGGAAGCAGCTCTGGCCAAGAGGCATTTACACTGGGTTGGCCACACCATTCGCATGCCTGGCTATCGTGTCCCACGCCAAGTCCTTTATGGACAGTTGCTCAACTCCAAGCGGGCCGCTGGTGCCAAAAGAGACGATACAAGGACTTTACCAAAGAACTCTTGAAGCGCTGCAACGTCAACCCTGGCCAGCTCGAGGCAACAGCATCCAACAGACCAGCCTGGAGAGCCACGTGCAACAAAGCAGCTGAGCAAATCAACGACTCCTTCATCCAAAGGAGGACTGCAAGACGTGCCCAACGACACCGGCAGGCAGACCCCACCTCCCAATTATCAGGACATACCTGCTCCATCTGTGGAAGAGTGTGCGGCTCCAAAATCGGCCTCCATAGCCACGTGAGGTGGCATCAACGGCAACAATGTTGACCAATCACCCCCCCCCTCCCCAACCCCCAGGAACAAGCGTCGTCATCGGACACGATGGACAGCTAACCGTGTGTGCGTGTGTGTAATGTGATGTGTGTGTGTGCGTGTGTGTGTGTGTGTGATGTATGTGTGTGTGTGTGTGTGTGTGTGTGTGTGTGTGTGTGTGTGTGTGTGTGTGTGTGTGTGCGTACCTTCTACAAGGCGTGCATGCTGAAGACAGGTCCATCGTGTGTGTGAGTGTGTGTATGTGTGCGTACCTTCTACAAGGCGTGCATGCTGAAGACAGGTCCATCGTGTGTGTGTGTGTGTGTATGTGTGTGTGTGTGTGCGTACCTTCTCCAAGG
>NW_027468663.1:59602189-59609689 GCF_046254945.1 Alosa pseudoharengus | reverse complement strand
AGACACACATTACACACACACACACACACACATCACATTACACACACACACACACACACCCTTCTTACCGATCATACCTCCCCCTGCAACACACACACACACACACACACACACACACACACACACACACACACACACAAACACACACATCACATTACACACGCACACACACATCACATTACACACACACAAACAAACATCACATTATACACACACACACACATCACATTACACACACACACCCTTCTTACCGATCATACTGCCCCCTGTACACACACACACACACACACACACACACACATCACATTACCCACACACACACACCCTTCTTACCGATCATACCTCCCCCTGTACACACACACACACACACACACACACACACACACACACACACACACACATCACATTACACACACACTCACACACACACACACACCACATTACACACACACACACACCCTTCTTACCGATCATACCGCCCCCTGCAACACACACACACACACACACACATCATATCACACACATTACACACACACACATCACATTACACACACACACACACACACACATCACATCAGACACATTACACACACACACACACATCACATTACACACACACACACACACACACCCTTCTTACCGATCATACCGCCCCCTGCAACACACACACACACACACATCACATCACACACATTACACACACACACATCGCATTACACACACACACACACACACACACACACACACACACACACACACCCTTCTTACCGATCATACCGCCCCCTGCAACACACACACACACACACACACACACACACACACACACACACACACACACAGCTCCTACCAGCTTTGTGCCAGAACTTCATGTGCTTCACCCCTGCTGTGATCAGCTTGTCTGGCACATATGGGTTCATTTTGACAACAAAGATCTTCTCCTTGCTCCCCCTGCAACACACACACAGCCACTGCTTCAGAATGAGGGCAGTCCCATATTGTCTGGACGCATGGTAGACTAAATGCCCTCCGCTGGCTGCAGATAATTATATAACAATATAACAATAAACAGCAATGCCAGGTACCTGTCTAGTTTTATTCCATAAATATATTGTTTTTATAGACGTTATTGTCATGTGCTATCAAGAGCTTCCATGTGCTACCCATGTTTGTCAACATCGCAAAAACTGCGGCTAAAATTTTCACACAACTTGGTGGAAAGTTGTAGCACAGGCTAAGGAAAACCCTTTCATTTCTGGAGCTGACCGTATCCAAAGTATTTACCATATTGTAGCCTATTAGCTCAGAACAACAGCGAAATTGAAACCTGGAGAGTGGATGTCTCTGCGCTGAGACTCCACTGTTACATTAGATGCGTATGCGTGTGTGTGTGTGTGTGTGTGTGTGTGTGTGACTCCACTGTTACATTAGATGCGTATGCGTGTGTGTGTGTGTGTGTGTGTGTGTGTGTGTGTGTGACTCCACTGTTAAATTAGATGCGTATGCTTGTGTGTGTGTGTGTGTGTGTGTGTGTGTGTGTGTGTGTGTGTGTGACTCCACTGTTAAATTAGATGCGTATGCGTGTGTGTGTGTGTGTGTGTGTGTGTGTGTGTGTGTGTGTGTGACTCCACTGTTAAATTAGATGCGTATGCGTGTGTGTATGTGTGTGTGTGTGTGTGTGTGTGTGACTCCACTGTTAAATTAGATGCGTATGAGTGTGTGTGTGTGTGTGTGTGTGTGTGTGTGTGTGTGTGTGTGTGTGTGTGTGTGTGTGTGTGACTCCACTGTTAAATTAGATGCGTATGCGTGTGTGTGTGTGTGTGTGTGTGTGTGTGTGTGTGTGTGACTCCACTGTTAAATTAGATGCGTATGCGTGTGTGTGTGTGTGTGTGTGTGTGTGTGTGTGTGTGTGTGTGACTTCTCTCAACTAATAAATGCAATGAGTTTTCATCTTTTTTTAAAGGTAAAATTGACAAAATCAGACTCAACATATCTGCTCAATTACAAATTCAACAACCTGAACTTCCAGCAACAAACAGAGGGAAACTAAACTTGATGTCAGAGTTCAGCTTGATAGACTACGAAACACTTGAAAAAACGGTACAGAATCTCAGCTCTTCCACATGTGTCTTAGACACTCTGCCTACCAATTTCTTCAAAACTGTTTTTCACCTCATAGCGGCGGATGTCCTTCAAATTGTAAATGTATCACTGCTGTCTGGCACTTTTCCTAAGTCACTGAAAACAGCTGTTGTAAAGCCACTTCTCAAGAAGAATAACCTGGATGCCTCCATGCTAAACAATTACAGGCCCATATCCAATCTGCCTTTTATTGGCAAAATTATTGAAAAAGTAGTCTTTAATCAATTAACCACCTTCCTAACATCAAATGGGTATTTTGATTACTTTCAGTCTGGTTTTCGGGCAAATCACAGCACTGAAACAGCTCTCATTAAAGTTTCCAATGACATACGCCTCAACACAGATTCAGGTAAAACATCAGTCCTAGTGCTACTGGACCTTAGTGCAGCATTTGACACTGTTGATCACAATATTTTACTACACAGACTAGAACACTGGGTTGGATTTACAGGCATAGTTATCAGCTGGATAAAATCATATCTACAAAAAAGGAGCTTCTTTGTTGCCATCGGAAACTGTACCTCAACACCAACGTCCTTGACCTGTGGTGTTCCCCAGGGGTCAATCTTGGGGCCACTATTATTCAACCTCTATATGCTCCCACTTGGACAAATCATTCAAAATAATTTGATTTCATATCATAGCTATGCAGATGACACACAAATTTACTTAGCTCTATCACCAAACGACTATGGTCCTCTTGAATCTATGTGTCAGTGTATAGAACAAATCAACACCTGGATGTCTCAAAATTTTCTTCAGCTGAACAAAGAAAAAACTGAAGTAATTATATTTGGTAAAAATGAGGAAAGACTTAGGGTTGCCACTCTCCTTGGCACAAAAGGGTTGAAGGCAAAGGATACTGTTAAAAATCTTGGTGTATTAATTGACAGTGATCTAAATTTCAACAGCCACATGAAAGCGATAACTAAATCAGCTTTTTACCACCTCAAAAATATTGCCAAACTCAGAGGGCTGATGTCAAAATATGACTTAGAAAAACTCATTCATGCATTTATCTCCAGCAGAGTTGATTACTGCAATGGACTGTTCACAGGCCTTCCTAAAAAGACTATTAAACAGCTTCAGGTGATACAAAATGCAGCAGCTAGGATTCTAACAAAAACTAAAAGAACTGACCACATTACTCCAATTCTTAAGTCCTTGCACTGGCTTCCAGTAAGTCACAGAATTGACTTTAAAGCACTATTGCTTGTTTATAAATCAGTAAATGGAGCAGGACCTAAATACTTGTCAGACATGCTTCAGCAGTACACACCTTCTCGTCCTCTCAGGTCCCAGGTGAAAAACCTGCTAGTAAAACCTACAGTTAGAACTAAACATGGTGAAGCAGCTTTTAGCTGCTATGCGGCTCAGCTGTGGAACCAACTTTCGGATGACATCAAAAAGGCCCCAACTGTAGCCAGTTTTAAATCTAGACTTAAGACCAAACTGTTCTCAGATGCTTTCTGCTAACTGTGCCGAGTAACAAATTCTGAATCTGCCTTGATAATTATTCTACTTTGTCTTTTATTACTTTTTTTTACTACTTTTGCCTTTGTTTTGCTTACTAATTATTCTTTATTTTTAAATGATTTTACCTTGTTTTATGTTTCCTTTTTATTATGATCTTTACCTTTTAACTATTCTTTGACTATATTGCCCTTCTATGCTTTTATTTGTTATTATTGTTTGGTTTTGTTTATGTAAAGCACATTGAATGACCTCTGTGTATGAAATGCGCTATATAAATAAACTTGACTTGACTTGACTTGACTTGACTCCACTGTTAAATTAGATGCGCACTCAATCACGATTTGATGCAGGACAAAAGCAACGACTGGTAGGCTAGTAGGCTAATGAAGGTAAATGGGATTTAAGCAATTTTGCAAATGTGGGGACGGCACAAAACTTTATGTATGCACTTGCGGTGATAGCCTAGTGATCGCGGACTAACCAAAGAAAGTAAACGAGATTTGCAATTAAGGGCCGTGTCGTGGGTTGTGTTTCTACAACGTGCTGGCACAAAACTTAATTTCTGTGGGAAAACAAGTGAAGTCAACGTGAACTATGCAAGCAGTGACATGTGGTGTAATGCGGCTTAACGTGACGTGAGTCAGACAGAAGGGGTGCGGATGGGTCAGGGTTTAGGGGTTAGGGTTAAGGTTCAGGGGTTAGGGTTAGGTTAGGGGAACATGATCTTTGGTGGAGTGGGTGACTGTGGGTGCACTGGCCGATTGGATCCAACCACACCAACAAGGAGGGGAATAAAGGTAGGAAGAAGTCAACTGTCTAAAAATAAAATAATATATATAAAGATAATTATTTAAATAGAAACTATGTATATTAGAAAAGGGGAGGGAAGAAGGAAGAAAAAATAATATAAATAAATAAATAAATAAATAATTAAGGAAGGGTTAAGATGAGGGGTAGGGGTTGGGTTAAGATGAGGGGTAGGGGTTGGGTTTAGGCCAAGGGGCTGGTTAGGATAAGGGGTGGGGGGCTGGAGTTGGCCTTGGGGGTTGAGGTTAGCCTGAGGGTGGGGGTAAGGGTTAGCCTTAGGATAGGGGTTGGGGTTAGGCTAAGGGGTGGGGTTGGAATTTAGCCAAGTGGCTGGAGGTTAGGTTAAGGGATGGGGGTTGGGGTTGGGGTTAGGCTAAGGGGTGGGGGTTGGGGTTAGGCTAAGGGGTGGGAGTTGGGGTTTAGGAATTTAGCCAAGTGGCTGGAGGTTAGGTTAAGGGATGGGGGTTAGGCTTAGGGGTGGGGGTTGGGGTTAGGCTAAGGGGTGGGGGCTGGGGTTAGGCTAAGGGGTGGGGGTTGGGGTTAGGAATTTAGCCAAGTGGCTGGAGGTTAGGTTAAGGGATAGGGGTTGGGGTTGGCCCAAGTAGCTGGGTGGGGAAGAAGCTAGGGACTGGGACTAAAAGAAAAGGATAAGTGCAAGAATTGGGGCTGGGAGTAAGGGATAGACTAATACCAGGAAGAGTGCTATAAGTGCTAAAAAACAGAAAGTGCTATAAGTGCTAAAATCAAAAGTGTAAAATTCATGAAAACAACCTTTGAAAATCAACACGACACTGCAAAAAATAGAAAATAAACACATCTAATTTGTGGAAAGTGAAAAAAATAAAAAGTGAAAGTCCTGGGTAGTCTAGGGGGATTGGGAGAACTGGGGAGGAAAACTTAAGAAACTAAAATCAGGGGGGGAAAAAGTAATAACAATGTAATAAGGGATTAATAACATAATAATAACAAGTTTATACCCTAGTGTTAGGGTTTAGGGGTTAGGGTTAGGGTCAGGGTTAGGGTTAAGGTTTAGGGCTTAGGGTTAGTGTTAGGGCTTAGGGTTAGGGTTAGGGCTTAGGGGAATGTGAATTTTATATGTGTGTGTGTGAGTGTGTGTGTGTGTATGTGTGTGAGTGTGTGCGTGTGTGTACATGAGTGTGTGTGTGTGTGTGTGTGTGTCTGTGTGAATGTGTGCGTGTGTGTACATGAGTGTGTGTGTGTGTGTGTGTGTGTGTGTGTGTGTGTGGTGTGTGTACATGTGTGTGTGTGTGTGTGTGTGTGTGTGAGAGTGTGTGTGTGTGTGTGTACATGTGTGTGAGTGTGTGTGTGTGTGTGTGTGTGTGTGTGTGTGTGTGTGTGTTTACGTGTGTGTGTGTGTGTGTGTGGTGTGTGTACATGTGTGTGTGTGTATGTGTGTGTGTGTGTGTGTGTGTGTATGTGCATGTGTATGTGTGTGTGTGTGTGTGTGTGTGTGTGTGTGTGTGTGCATGCATGTGTGTGTGTGAACTCACCGCATGGCTGAAAGCTTCTCCCCTTTCCTCCAGTCCCACAGGATAACAGTGTGATGATCATCCAGCCCCACAGAGGCCAAGCGCTTCCCATCCGCTGTACAGGAACGCAAACATAGTTATGACACACACATATATACAGTATACACACACACACACACATACACACACACACACACACACTCACACACACACACTCACACACACTAACACACACACACATATACATACAATATACATACATACACACACACACACACACACACACACACACACACACGTACACACACCACACACACACACACACACTAACACACACACATATACATACAATATACATACACACACACACACACACACACACATGTACACACACCACACACACACACACACACTCACACACACACTCACCTGCACCAAACATGACTCAACAATACTCATAAACTCATAAACTTAGATTAGATTAGATTAGATTCAGCCTTATTGTCATTGTGCAGAGTACAAGTACAGAGACAATGAAATGCAGTTAGTGTCTACCCAGAATTGCAAAAAAGCAGAAAAGTGCAGTGTGAGCTATTGACAGTATTTGAAGTATTTGAAGTAACAGTGTGAACTATTGACAGTATTTGAAGTATTGGCAGGTAGTGCAGTATGAACATACACAGTATACAGGTAAGCAAGTGGCATGATGTACAGTTAGGATATGTGCAGTGTATTAACAGTAACATTATAAGAGCAGAATTAATATGGGTATGCAGTAGCATTATAAGAGCAGAATAAATGTAGTAATAATATATATTATTTATATATAAATATGGATATGCAGTAGGAACAGCATACACAGATATGTACAATTAAAGCTGCAGTTGGCAAGATTTTTTTGATCATATTCACTGAAACCGACACTATGCTCCGACAGAACAACATAAATCAGCCGGTTTTAGAAAAAAACTTCTACCTCCACCTAGAGCCTGTAACTTGTTTTGCAAAAATCCCCAGCTCCCGGTTCTTCTCAATTTCAATTCAATTCAATTTATTGTGCTTATATAGCGCCAAAACATAACACATGTATCATGGCGCTTTACAGAATGTAGGCAATCAGAGAAAGAATCACCATGCTTCTCGACTTTATCAGAGAAAGAAGGAAAGAAAGGAAGAGCAGGGCTGTGTGAGATCTGACTGTCAATCACAGTCTGGTGCAGTCTGGTGTGCACTGACCAGCACAAACTCGATGAGAGGGTGCTCGGTGGTAGTGGGGGAGGGGCATGAGAGTTGTAAACATTCAACATTTTGGCTAAGTCCCCACAATCTGTCAGACTTGCCAACTGCAGCTTTAACAATAGACCTCTGAAGTTCACCTACAAAAAAGAACCAAAACGGCCATCTTTGCCCATATAAGGAGATCCGGTTGTTCATTGAAGCTAACTACCTATGGCAAGTTGCATTGCAAGATAGCTGGGTCATTCCGTGTCAAATCACCCAATTTCAGCACAATTTGGCAGGTGACCCTCTCCGAAAAAATCTGAAAAAAATCACAGGTGTTTGTCGACCAAATCCATGCATAGATCTT
>NW_027468663.1:59557189-59559689 GCF_046254945.1 Alosa pseudoharengus | reverse complement strand
TTTCGATTTCGAGTTTTGACAATGAGCAGCAGGAACAAATTGAACCAACGTAAACGACAATATAGACTATAGGCCTGCTATCCGTCAGTTATTCTTAAACCCCGTTTTTTAATGCTGCCTTACAGAACATCCAGCTGAACTATAGTTATGAACACTAGGATACTAATCATTTCCATATTTAATTTTACGCACATATTTAATTTGCGGGAGTGCAGTGAATCATCGGTTTGTCCCGCACCCACGAACGCACCTCTCTCATCCCGCCCGCTCCCGCAAAGAGCTTTTAAAAGTTGTCCCACGCCGCACTCTTTTGTGTCGGGACCCGCGGGTCTACCGCGGGAGTGCAGACCTCTACTTCAGTAGAAAAAAGTGCATTTCTATGCAGATGACACAATCCTTTATGCCTTTGCACCATCTGTAGAGCAAGCAGTGTCATATCTGCAATGTGCATTTGATTGTGTGCAGAAATCCTTGAACGTTCTTAAACTGGTTCTGAATGAAGCAAAAAAAAAATGTATGATCTTTACTAGATCGAGAAAGTGTGACCTTGATGACTATAACATTTGTTCCCTGAATGGGACATCAATTGAACAAGTTTCTCAATACAAATATCTTGGCATTTGGCTAGATAACAACCTATCATTTAGAACACGTGCTTGATCTCACAAAAAGGTAAAAATTAAATTAGGTGCACTTTACAGGATTGGGCCTTGCTTCTCTTTAGAATACAGAATGACCATTGTTCAAGCAACTATAATGTCAGTCCTAGACTATGGTGACATTGTGTATATGCATGCAGCCCCTTCCACACTGAAATCACTTGATGCAGTTTACCACAGCTCACTACTCTATGTTGTATAACTGGGGATGGGTTTAGAACTCATCACTGTAAACTACACCAAAATGTAGGATGGTCTTCCCTCTATGATAGGAGGGAAAGGCACTGCCTACTTTTTGTTATTAAGGCATTACTGGAAAAGTTACCTTTTTTACCTAACTTCTCTTCTGAACATGAAATCAATCTACATGTTCACAGGGATTTACATCTCTTCAAACTCCTCAAATGAAATCTGAATTTGGTAAATTGGCTTTTACATTTTTTGAATAAGAATTATTAAAATTAGGTTTGTGTCACTAGACCAGGGGTGTGCAAACTGCGGCCCGCCAATCACTTTCATCCGGCCCGCCGAGCATTTAATTTGGTTATCAGGCTGCTCGCTATTTTTTTATTGCGGTAGAAACGACATTGGTTAGCTTTACTGCAAACTGCTTTTCACTCTCCTTTGAGAACGTGGGGGGCTGGTTGTTGTGCGGCCCGCCGGCCAATTTTCAAAACCCAATGTGGCCCTTGAGCCAAAAGGTTTGCCCACCCATGCACTAGACCAGGGGTTTCCAAACTTTTCCACGACAAGGCCCCCTAAATACCACTAGGTTCTGGCCAAGGACCCCCTTGATGTGTTTTTAAACCCATCGAAAATACTACGGCAAATGTAAAAATACATTAAGCTAATCCTAATAATTATTTTAGCCACAAGCACTTCGCGATGGAGCATAACAATGGCATTTGGGGCTTTCTGCTATATGAGAGCTATCGCTCTACTATTATTATTCCCAGTCATTATCATTGAAAATATAATGTTCAGATTGGCATTAACAACCCTCATAGTAATAGGTATATTTTAAAAATGTCAAATGTATTTATTTGTTGCTTTTATTTTTCCTTCCAACTTGCTGAGGCCCCCCTGGCACCGCCTCCCGGCCCCCACTTTGAAAACCACTGCACTAGACCAATTCAAGGGGTATGATTGATGATATGGCTGTTGTACAAGGTTCTTGCTTTGACTAATATTTAGACCTTTTATATCATTATTGTTATTATTATTATTTATACATATATACATATTTCCCTTCTTCTTTTCTTGGTATCTTGGCGTGATTTAGAGAACAATGTAGTGAGACCATGGAGTCTGGAGGATATACTTTTTTCAAATGTATCTGACAAGCAAAGTCTTATGCGCTTTGGACCCATAGTTTCCAATCTTCTTAGGACATGGCGTCTAGTGGAATCTGAATGCTATCCTGTAAATGGCACACATTTCCCCCTCTGTTTCACAACAAAGGGTTGTTGATTGGAGGGAGAACTCTCCCCCTCTTACTGGAGTAATACTGATATCTGTCATTTAAGAGACATTTTTAACGACACTGCTTTATGTTCCTTTCAATATCTTAGAAACTCGTTCAATCTACCAAGTTCCTCCTTTTTCTTTTATTTGCAGATCAGGTCAGCCCTCAAAGCTTATGGTGTTCTTTGGCAACAACCCCTACCTGTTCACCCCCTATAGACTGATTACAGTACAGGATGGATGCAGAATTTGACTGGGGGGATGTCTGGGTCAGTATTAAGGAGGCCTCTCGCAACCCTGATCACCAACAGATACATTTCAATTTTGTACACAGAACCTATCTAACCCCTCGCAAGCTTTATTACATGGGTTTGATA
>NW_027468663.1:59532189-59547189 GCF_046254945.1 Alosa pseudoharengus | reverse complement strand
TGTGTGTCTCTACACGTCTGTGTGTTTCTATATGTCTGTGTGTTTCTATACGTCACGTCTGTGTGTTTCTATACGTCACGTCTGTGTGTTTCTACATGTCTGTGTGTTTCTATACGTCACGTCTGTGTGTTTCTATACGTCTGTGTGTTTCTACACATCTGTGTGTTTCTGTACGTCTGTGTGTTTCTACACGTCACGTCTGTGTGTTTCTATACGTCACGTCTGTGTGTTTCTATACGTCTGTGTGTTTCTACACGTCTGTGTGTTTCTATATGTCTGTGTGTTTCTATACGTCTGTGTGTTTCTATACGTCACGTCTGTGTGTTTCTACACGTCTGTGTGTTTCTATACGTCTGTGTGTTTCTATACGTCACGTCTGTGTGTTTCTACACGTCTGTGTGTTTCTATACGTCACGTCTGTGTGTTTCTATACGTCACGTCTGTGTGTTTCTATACGTCTGTGTGTTTCTATACGTCTGTGTGTTTCTATATGTCACGTCTGTGTGTTTCTATACGTCTGTGTGTTTCTATACGTCTGTGTGTTTCTACACGTCTGTGTGTTTCTATATGTCTGTGTGTTTCTATAGGTCACGTCTGTGTGTTTCTATACGTCTGTGCGTTTCTATAGGTCACGTCTGTGTGTTTCTATACTTCTGTGTGTTTCTACACGTCACTTCTGTGTGTTTCTATACGTCACGTCTGTGTGTTTCTATACGTCACGTCTGTGTGCTTCTACACGTCTGTGTGTTTCTATACGTCTGTGTGTTTCTATACGTCTGTGTGTTTCTATACGTCTGTGTGTTTCTATAGGTCACGTCTGTGTGTTTCTATACGTCTGTGCGTTTCTATAGGTCACGTCTGTGTGTTTCTATACTTCTGTGTGTTTCTACACGTCACTTCTGTGTGTTTCTATACGTCACGTCTGTGTGTTTCTATACGTTACGTCTGTGTGTTTCTATACGTCTGTGTGTTTCTATACGTCGCATCTGTGTGTTTCTATACGTCACGTCTGTGTGTTTCTATACGTCTGTGTGTTTCTATACGTCACGTCTGTGTGTTTCAATACGTCACGTCTGTGTGTTTCTATACGTCTGTGTGTTTCTATACGTCACGTCTGTGTGTTTCTACACGTCTGTGTGTTTCTATACGTCACGTCTGTGTGTTTCTATACGTCACGTCTGTGTGTTTCTACATGTCTGTGTGTTTCTATACGTCACGTCTGTGTGTTTCTATACGTCTGTGTGTTTCTACACATCTGTGTGTTTCTGTACGTCTGTGTGTTTCTACACGTCACGTCTGTGTGTTTCTATATGTCACGTCTGTGTGTTTCTATACGTCTGTGTGTTTCTACACGTCTGTGTGTTTCTATACGTCTGTGTGTTTCTATACGTCTGTGTGTTTCTATATGTCTGTGTGTTTCTATACGTCTGTGTGTTTCTATACGTCACGTCTGTGTGTTTCTACACGTCTGTGTGTTTCTATACGTCTGTGTGTTTCTATACGTCACGTCTGTGTGTTTCTACACGTCTGTGTGTTTCTATATGTCACGTCTGTGTGTTTCTATACGTCACGTCTGTGTGTTTCTATATGTCTGTGTGTTTCTATACGTCTGTGTGTTTCTATACGTCACGTCTGTGTGTTTCTACACGTCTGTGTGTTTCTATACGTCTGTGTGTTTCTATACGTCACGTCTGTGTGTTTCTACACGTCTGTGTGTTTCTATACGTCACGTCTATGTGTTTCTATACGTCACGTCTGTGTGCTTCTACACGTCTGTGTGTTTCTATACGTCTGTGTGTTTCTATACGTCTGTGTGTTTCTATACGTCTGTGTGTTTCTATAGGTCACGTCTGTGTGTTTCTATACGTCTGTGCATTTATATAGGTCACGTCTGTGTGTTTCTATACTTCTGTGTGTTTCTAAACGTCACTTCTGTGTGTTTCTATACGTCACGTCTGTGTGTTTCTATACGTCACGTCTGTGTGTTTCTATACGTCTGTGTGTTTCTATACGTCGCATCTGTGTGTTTCTATACGTCACGTCTGTGTGTTTCTATACGTCTGTGTGTTTCTATACGTCACGTCTGTGTGTTTCAATACGTCACGTCTGTGTGTTTCTATACGTCTGTGTGTTTCTATACGTCACGTCTGTGTGTTTCTACACGTCTGTGTGTTTCTATACGTCTGTGTGTTTCTACACGTCTGTGTGTTTCTATACGTCTGTGTGTTTCTATACTTCTGTGTGTTTCTACACGTCACGTCTGTGTGTTTCTACACGTCACGTCTGTGTGTTTCTATACGTCACGTCTGTGTGTTTCTATACGTCTGTGTGTTTCTATACGTCACGTCTGTGTGTTTCTATACGTCACGTCTGTGTGTTTCTATACGTCTGTGTGTTTCTATACGTCACGTCTGTGTGTTTCTACACGTCTGTGTGTTTCTACACGTCTGTGTGTTTCTATACGTCACGTCTGTGTGTTTCTACACGTCTGTGTGTTTCTATACATCTGTGTGTTTCTATACGTCACGTCTGTGTGTTTCTATATGTCACGTCTGTGTGTTTCTATACGTCACGTCTGTGTGTTTCTATACGTCTGTGTGTTTCTATACGTCACGTCTGTGTGTTTCTATACGTCTGTGTGTTTCTACACGTCACTTCTGTGTGTTTCTATACGTCTGTGTGTTTCTATACGTCTGTGTGTTTCTATACGTCACGTCTGTGTGTTTCTATACGTCACGTCTGTGTGTTTCTACACGTCTGTGTGTTTCTATATGTCTGTGTGTTTCTATACGTCACGTCTGTGTGTTTCTATACGTCTGTGTGTTTCTACACGTCTGTGTGTTTCTACACGTCTGTGTGTTTCTATACGTCTGTGTGTTTCTATACGTCACTTCTGTGTGTTTCTACACGTCTGTGTGTTTCTATACGTCTGTGTGTTCTATACGTCTGTGTGTTTCTATACGTCACGTCTGTGTGTTTCTATACGTCTGTGTGTTTCTATACGTCAGGTCTGTGTGTTTCTATACGTCTGTGTGTTTCTACACGTCTGTGTGTTTCTATACGTCTGTGTGTTTCTATACGTCACGTCTGTGTGTTTCTATACGTCACGTCTGTGTGTTTCTACACGTCTGTGTGTTTCTATACGTCTGTGTGTTTCTATACGTCTGTGTGTTTCTATACGTCACGTCTGTGTGTTTCTATACGTCTGTGTGTTTCTACACGTCTGTGTGTTTCTACACGTCTGTGTGTTTCTATACGTCTGTGTGTTTCTATACGTCTGTGTGTTTCTACACGTCACGTCTGTGTGTTTCTATACGTCTGTGTGTTTCTACACGTCACGTCTGTGTGTTTCTATACGTCTGTGTGTTTCTAAAAGTCTGTGTGTTTCTACACGTCATGTCTGTGTGTTTCTATACGTCTGTGTGTTTCTATACGTCACGTCTGTGTGTTTCTATACATCTGTGTGTTTCTATACGTCTGTGTGTTTCTACACGTCTGTGTGTTTCTATACGTCATGTCTGTGTGTCTCTACACGTCTGTGTGTTTCTATATGTCTGTGTGTTTCTATACGTCACGTCTGTGTGTTTCTATACGTCACGTCTGTGTGTTTCTACATGTCTGTGTGTTTCTATACGTCACGTCTGTGTGTTTCTATACGTCTGTGTGTTTCTACACATCTGTGTGTTTCTATACGTCTGTGTGTTTCTACACGTCACGTCTGTGTGTTTCTATACGTCACGTCTGTGTGTTTCTATACGTCTGTGTGTTTCTACACGTCTGTGTGTTTCTATACGTCTGTGTGTTTCTATATGTCTGTGTGTTTCTATACGTCTGTGTGTTTCTATACGTCACGTCTGTGTGTTTCTACACGTCTGTGTGTTTCTATACGTCTGTGTGTTTCTATACGTCACGTCTGTGTGTTTCTACACGTCTGTGTGTTTCTATACGTCACGTCTGTGTGTTTCTATACGTCACGTCTGTGTGCTTCTACACGTCTGTGTGTTTCTATACGTCTGTGTGTTTCTATACGTCTGTGTGTTTCTATACGTCTGTGTGTTTCTATAGGTCACGTCTGTGAGTTTCTATACGTCTGTGCGTTTCTATAGGTCACGTCTGTGTGTTTCTATACTTCTGTGTGTTTCTACACGTCACTTCTGTGTGTTTCTATACGTCACGTCTGTGTGTTTCTATACGTCACGTCTGTGTGTTTCTATACGTCTGTGTGTTTCTATACGTCGCATCTGTGTGTTTCTATACGTCACGTCTGTGTGTTTCTATACGTCTGTGTGTTTCTATACGTCACGTCTGTGTGTTTCAATACGTCACGTCTGTGTGTTTCTATACGTCTGTGTGTTTCTATACGTCACGTCTGTGTGTTTCTACACGTCTGTGTGTTTCTATACGTCTGTGTGTTTCTATACGTCACGTCTGTGTGTTTCAATACGTCACGTCTGTGTGTTTCTATACGTCTGTGTGTTTCTATACGTCACGTCTGTGTGTTTCTACACGTCTGTGTGTTTCTATACGTCTGTGTGTTTCTACACGTCTGTGTGTTTCTATACGTCTGTGTGTTTCTATACTTCTGTGTGTTTCTACACGTCACGTCTGTGTGTTTCTACACGTCACGTCTGTGTGTTTCTATACGTCACGTCTGTGTGTTTCTATACGTCACGTCTGTGTGTTTCTATACGTCACGTCTGTGTGTTTCTATACGTCACGTCTGTGTGTTTCTACATGTCTGTGTGTTTCTATACGTCACGTCTGTGTGTTTCTATACGTCTGTGTGTTTCTACACATCTGTGTGTTTCTGTACGTCTGTGTGTTTCTACACGTCACGTCTGTGTGTTTCTATACGTCACGTCTGTGTGTTTCTATACGTCTGTGTGTTTCTACACGTCTGTGTGTTTCTATACGTCTGTGTGTTTCTATACGTCTGTGTGTTTCTATATGTCTGTGTGTTTCTATACGTCTGTGTGTTTCTATACGTCACGTCTGTGTGTTTCTACACGTCTGTGTGTTTCTATACGTCTGTGTGTTTCTATACGTCACGTCTGTGTGTTTCTACACGTCTGTGTGTTTCTATACGTCACGTCTGTGTGTTTCTATACGTCACGTCTGTGTGTTTCTATACGTCTGTGTGTTTCTATACGTCTGTGTGTTTCTATAGGTCACGTCTGTGTGTTTCTATACGTCTGTGTGTTTCTATACGTCACGTCTGTGTGTTTCTATACGTCTGTGTGTTTCTATACGTCTGTGTGTTTCTACACGTCTGTGTGTTTCTATATGTCTGTGTGTTTCTATAGGTCACGTCTGTGTGTTTCTATACGTCTGTGCGTTTCTACACGTCACTTCTGTGTGTTTCTATACGTCACGTCTGTGTGTTTCTATACGTCACGTCTGTGTGCTTCTACACGTCTGTGTGTTTCTATACGTCTGTGTGTTTCTATACGTCTGTGTGTTTCTATACGTCTGTGTGTTTCTATAGGTCACGTCTGTGTGTTTCTATACGTCTGTGCGTTTCTATAGGTCACGTCTGTGTGTTTCTATACTTCTGTGTGTTTCTACACGTCACTTCTGTGTGTTTCTATACGTCACGTCTGTGTGTTTCTATACGTTACGTCTGTGTGTTTCTATACGTCTGTGTGTTTCTATACGTCGCATCTGTGTGTTTCTATACGTCACGTCTGTGTGTTTCTATACGTCTGTGTGTTTCTATACGTCACGTCTGTGTGTTTCAATACGTCACGTCTGTGTGTTTCTATACGTCTGTGTGTTTCTATACGTCACGTCTGTGTGTTTCTACACGTCTGTGTGTTTCTATACGTCACGTCTGTGTGTTTCTATACGTCACGTCTGTGTGTTTCTACATGTCTGTGTGTTTCTATACGTCACGTCTGTGTGTTTCTATACGTCTGTGTGTTTCTACACATCTGTGTGTTTCTATACGTCTGTGTGTTTCTACACGTCACGTCTGTGTGTTTCTATATGTCACGTCTGTGTGTTTCTATACGTCTGTGTGTTTCTACACGTCTGTGTGTTTCTATACGTCTGTGTGTTTCTATACGTCTGTGTGTTTCTATATGTCTGTGTGTTTCTATACGTCTGTGTGTTTCTATACGTCACGTCTGTGTGTTTCTACACGTCTGTGTGTTTCTATACGTCTGTGTGTTTCTATACGTCACGTCTGTGTGTTTCTACACGTCTGTGTGTTTCTATATGTCACGTCTGTGTGTTTCTATACGTCACGTCTGTGTGTTTCTATACGTCTGTGTGTTTCTACACGTCTGTGTGTTTCTATACGTCACGTCTGTGTGTTTCTATACGTCTGTGTGTTTCTATAGGTCACGTCTGTGTGTTTCTATACGTCTGTGCATTTCTATAGGTCACGTCTGTGTGTTTCTATACTTCTGTGTGTTTCTAAACGTCACTTCTGTGTGTTTCTATACGTCACGTCTGTGTGTTTCTATACGTCACGTCTGTGTGTTTCTATACGTCTGTGTGTTTCTATACGTCGCATGTGTGTGTTTCTATACGTCACGTCTGTGTGTTTCTATACGTCTGTGTGTTTCTATACGTCACGTCTGTGTGTTTCAATACGTCACGTCTGTGTGTTTCTATACGTCTGTGTGTTTCTATACGTCACGTCTGTGTGTTTCTACACGTCTGTGTGTTTCTATACGTCTGTGTGTTTCTACACGTCTGTGTGTTTCTATACGTCTGTGTGTTTCTATATGTCTGTGTGTTTCTATACGTCACGTCTGTGTGTTTCTACACGTCTGTGTGTTTCTATACGTCTGTGTGTTTCTATACGTCACGTCTGTGTGTTTCTACACGTCTGTGTGTTTCTATACGTCACGTCTGTGTGTTTCTATACGTCACGTCTGTGTGTTTCTATACGTCTGTGTGTTTCTATACGTCTGTGTGTTTCTATATGTCACGTCTGTGTGTTTCTATACGTCTGTGTGTTTCTATACGTCTGTGTGTTTCTATACGTCTGTGTGTTTCTACACGTCTGTGTGTTTCTATATGTCTGTGTGTTTCTATAGGTCACGTCTGTGTGTTTCTATACGTCTGTGTGTTTCTATATGTCACGTCTGTGTGTTTCTATATGTCTGTGTGTTTCTATAGGTCACGTCTGTGTGTTTCTATACGTCTGTGTGTTTCTATATGTCACGTCTGTGTGTTTCTATACGTCTGTGTGTTTCTATACGTCTGTGTGTTTCTACACGTCTGTGTGTTTCTATATGTCTGTGTGTTTCTATAGGTCACGTCTGTGTGTTTCTATACGTCTGTGCGTTTCTACACGTCACTTCTGTGTGTTTCTATACGTCACGTCTGTGTGTTTCTATACGTCACGTCTGTGTGCTTCTACACGTCTGTGTGTTTCTATACGTCTGTGTGTTTCTATACGTCTGTGTGTTTCTATACGTCTGTGTGTTTCTATAGGTCACGTCTGTGTGTTTCTATACGTCTGTGCGTTTCTATAGGTCACGTCTGTGTGTTTCTATACTTCTGTGTGTTTCTACACGTCACTTCTGTGTGTTTCTATACGTCACGTCTGTGTGTTTCTATACGTTACGTCTGTGTGTTTCTATACGTCTGTGTGTTTCTATACGTCGCATCTGTGTGTTTCTATACGTCACGTCTGTGTGTTTCTATACGTCTGTGTGTTTCTATACGTCACGTCTGTGTGTTTCAATACGTCACGTCTGTGTGTTTCTATACGTCTGTGTGTTTCTATACGTCACGTCTGTGTGTTTCTACACGTCTGTGTGTTTCTATACGTCACGTCTGTGTGTTTCTATACGTCACGTCTGTGTGTTTCTACATGTCTGTGTGTTTCTATACGTCACGTCTGTGTGTTTCTATACGTCTGTGTGTTTCTACACATCTGTGTGTTTCTATACGTCTGTGTGTTTCTACACGTCACGTCTGTGTGTTTCTATATGTCACGTCTGTGTGTTTCTATACGTCTGTGTGTTTCTACACGTCTGTGTGTTTCTATACGTCTGTGTGTTTCTATACGTCTGTGTGTTTCTATATGTCTGTGTGTTTCTATACGTCTGTGTGTTTCTATACGTCACGTCTGTGTGTTTCTACACGTCTGTGTGTTTCTATACGTCTGTGTGTTTCTATACGTCACGTCTGTGTGTTTCTACACGTCTGTGTGTTTCTATATGTCACGTCTGTGTGTTTCTATACGTCACGTCTGTGTGTTTCTATACGTCTGTGTGTTTCTACACGTCTGTGTGTTTCTATATGTCTGTGTGTTTCTATACGTCACGTCTATGTGTTTCTATACGTCACGTCTGTGTGTTTCTATACGTCTGTGTGTTTCTATAGGTCACGTCTGTGTGTTTCTATACGTCTGTGCATTTCTATAGGTCACGTCTGTGTGTTTCTATACTTCTGTGTGTTTCTAAACGTCACTTCTGTGTGTTTCTATACGTCACGTCTGTGTGTTTCTATACGTCACGTCTGTGTGTTTCTATACGTCTGTGTGTTTCTATACGTCGCATGTGTGTGTTTCTATACGTCACGTCTGTGTGTTTCTATACGTCTGTGTGTTTCTATACGTCACGTCTGTGTGTTTCAATACGTCACGTCTGTGTGTTTCTATACGTCTGTGTGTTTCTATACGTCACGTCTGTGTGTTTCTACACGTCTGTGTGTTTCTATACGTCTGTGTGTTTCTACACGTCTGTGTGTTTCTATACGTCTGTGTGTTTCTATACTTCTGTGTGTTTCTATACGTCACGTCTCTGTGTTTCTATACGTCTGTGTGTTTCTATACGTCACGTCTGTGTGTTTCTATACATCTGTGTGTTTCTATACGTCTGTGTGTTTCTACACGTCTGTGTGTTTCTACACGTCTGTGTGTTTCTATACGTCATGTCTGTGTGTTTCTATACGTCTGTGTGTTTCTACACGTCTGTGTGTTTCTATACGTCATGTCTGTGTGTTTCTATACGTCTGTGTGTTTCTACACGTCTGTGTGTTTCTATACGTCATGTCTGTGTGTTTCTATACTTCTGTGTGTTTCTACACGTCTGTGTGTTTCTATACGTCTGTGTGTTTCTATACGTCTCTGTGTTTCTATACGTCTGTGTGTTTCTATTAGGGCTGTCACTTTTGTGAAAAAATCCTGTTCGATTATTGAGACATAAGTGTTCATTGAATCGATTGTAAAATCGATTTTTCATGTCTAAAGACGTTTCCATTTTCAACGCCAAATATAGGCCAATCCACAAAAAAATAACAGGCATTAGGACGAACGTAAAGAGGGTGCTTGTAGACGCAAGCCAGCAATATTTCTGATGATTTATTGGCATGAAGTTTCGTGCACAATGACAAACAGGAGTGCTACATTCTCGAAAAACAATAAGCCGAGTATCCTGCCATTACATCAGTGACAAACATTACTGCAGGCTTCAACGTAGCTGTGTTTACGATTAGAAATGTCAAACAAATTTCGCCTACGTAGAACTCTATTGCACAGTTTGCATAGCCTACCGCTTTGTTCTTCTCCATAGTTTGATATACCAAAAATCCGAAGTACTTCCACACTGAACTCCTCAAGTTATTAGGGCCTATCACTCCTCTCTCTCATGTTGCACAGGTTGATCGCGTTGTCCTCCATTTTTGGCAAAACCCGAGCAGCACAGCAGCTGATTGAAACAGCTGTTTCCGGTGCGTAAAATTTGTGGGAATTTTCTTTTTAGCTTTCGCAATGCTTATTGCACTTCGGAATTCTTTTATATTCTTATATTCTTGTTTGTGAATTTTGTTTAATTCGTTTAAAATGAATAGTGGTCATATTTGGTTAAAATCGATTCCCTATTTTAGTTTTCGAAACATGTGTTGTTTGGTCCAATCGATTGTGCAATCGATTTTCGAACGTAAAGTGACAGCCTTAGTTTCTATACGTCTGTGTGTTTCTACACGTCTGTGTGTTTCTATACGTCTGTGTGTTTCTATACGTCTGTGTGTTTCTATACGTCACGTCTGTGTGTTTCTATACGTCTGTGTGTTTCTATACGTCACGTCTGTGTGTTTCTATACGTCTGTGTGTTTCTATACGTCTGTGTGTTTCTATACGTCACGTCTGTGTGTTTCTATACGTCTGTGTGTTTCTACACATCTGTGTGTTTCTATACGTCTGTGTGTTTCTATACGTCTGTGTGTTTCTATACGTCACGTCTGTGTGATTCTATACGTCTGTGTGTTTCTACACGTCTGTGTGTTTCTATACGTCACGTCTGTGTGTTTCTATACGTCTGTGTGTTTCTATACGTCTGTGTGTTTCTACACGTCTGTGTGTTTCTATACGTCTGTGTGTTTCTATACGTCACGTCTGTGTGTTTCTATACGTCTGTGTGTTTCTACACGTCTGTGTGTTTCTACACGTCTGTGTGTTTCTATACGTCTGTGTGTTTCTATACGTCTGTGTGTTGGACTGATGATCCAGTTTGAGGTTGAGTTGGAGGTGTGTGTGTGTGTGTGTGTGTGTGTGTGTGTGTGTGTGTGTGTGTGTGTGTGTGTGTGTGAGCTGGAGGTCAGCCTCTCTTTCAACTCAACCTGATTAATAATGAAGTAAGCCAGATGATAGCCACACAAGTACACACATGCACACTTGCATGCATCAACACACACACACACACACACACTTGCATGCATCAGCACACGCGCACACACACACGCATACACACTCACACACACACACAGACACAGACACTTGCATGCATCAACACACACACACAACATACAACATATACATGCAGAAATGTTTGTCTGACGGAACCCTAACCAGGGATGGATTACTGCACGGGCCTACCGGGCCCAGGCCCAGGGGCCCAAGGGGTCAGGGGCCCCTGAAGCCCAAGCCTTTGCATGGAATTATTGCCTCAAATTAAAAATGTTCTGGGGGAAGACCCCCAAACCCCCCCTCCCACATATACGACAATGGGGGGCCCTTAATACATCTGGGCCCAGGGGCCCGAAAGTTCATAATTCGTCCATGACCCTAACTACGGAACCCTAACTGTAACCACCAGGCTCTACAGGCAGAGCCCTAACGGAACCTAACGGAACCGCACCCTCTCTTCCGGTACAGTGTGGACCCTAACCAGAACCGCACCCTCTCCTCCGGTACAGTGTGGAACCTAACGGAACCGCACCCTCTCCCCCGGTACAGTATGGAACCTAACGGAACCGCACCCTCTCCTCCGGTACAGTGTGGACCCTAACCAGAACCGCACCCTCTCCTCCGGTACAGTGTGGACCCTAAACGGACCCTAACGGAACCGCACCCTCTCCCCCGGTACAGTGTGGACCCTAACCAGAACCGCACCCTCTCCTCCGGTACAGTGTGGACCCTAAACGGACCCTAACGGAACCGCACCCTCTCCCCCGGTACAAACCTCTACCACTCAACCCTTACAAAAATAACTGCAGATTTTCAAGTCTCAATTACAGTTTTTGAGGGATTTCATGCAGCTCATATGCAGGAACGCAGTATTAGGGCCCCTGGTGTTATGGACATGAAACTTCAGATGAACTCCAGTTTAAATGCACTTTTTTGTCCCATAACTTCAGCTCACGCAGAGCTGAGCACGGAGCAGTAAAACTTGGAGCCGTTTCAAGACCTCGCATATCTGACGCCCCTGCACTGCGTGCGCGAGTTGACCGGGTCAGGGGGAGTTACTAAGCGCGTGGGTAACCCGGGAGAATCGCTCCTCTACTCTCCCCTCACTGCGGGCCTCGCGCCTGATGTGATAAGAGAGGCCAAACTACACCGCACGCGCCAGTTCTCGGTCAGCGTATGACACTCAAGTGGCAAATATTAGGAACATATTCTGCTGTTTTTAGAACAACTGACACTTATGCATCGATCAAAGGAGCCAATCAACAAACATCTCGCGCGCAGACCTGGTCATTCTACCTGCGCGCTCGGCAGGCGGTGGCCGCGAGGGAATCGAGTTCGCGCTGTCGCTGTCCAGCTGACGGTGCTGAAGGGTAGCCGAACACAAGCTGGCCAATCAGGAGCGAGGCAAGCACTTTGGCAAGCCGCTACATTTCAGCTGCGGGTTTAATACGTGTCTGTGCCGCTGCTCAAACCCACCTATTATCGTTAAACCGGCTCATCAATATTTCGGAAATAGGAGAGCATATACGTTGTATTAGCCTACATTATGCTTTCGGTCTCGCGACATCGTCGCTTCCACCCGCAGGATTACCTGATTATGTCATCGTTGTGTCCCAAGTAGAATTTCTGCTTGTGTTCGCGTGCGTTGTACACAACTCCCACGCCGGCGACGAAGTAGACGATCTCTTTGGCGGCCGTGTAGTAGAGGTTGTTCCGACACTGGTGGCCCCGGTAGCCGTAGACCCACTCGAGACGGAGGTGGCAGTTCGGCGCAGTCCGGTCAGCCATGTTCCGACTTCTGTTCCCCGGCACGAAGCACCGCTAATGCCTCACGAGCCAAGCTTTCATTCAGTAGTTTCGTCCAGGCTCACCTCATGCTGTTCGCTTAAAGTTGAGTTAAGGACATGTACCGTGAGCTAAACTGGAGGTAGGTTTTAGGAGAAGTTAGGGCCTACTGGTTCATGTTCGACTGGTGAAATATTTCAGGCTTTGCTGCTAGTTGAGATGCTCTCGACTGGACTTCCCGGACGCGGAGCTTCTCCAGCTACTCTACCCTTAGCGCGCGACTCGGATCCTGTCAACATGGGGCTCGCGCATTTATTAACAAGCACCACCCACATGGTCGTGCGCTGACGTACCCGAACGTTTAACCAATCACAGCCTCAAGAGTTCCTGCCAGACTTCAAGGAAAGCGCATCGACCAATCGTCAAAACCAGTGCGTCTCCGCTACATAGGTGCGTTCACTGGGATCCAAGTCTTCACATTCTACTCAAGTTGATATTCTCATAGTCTTCACATTCTACTCATGTTGATATTCTCAGTCTTTTACCACCCATGTTGATATTCTCAGTCATAGTCTTCACATTCTACTCATGTTGATATTCTCAGTCTTTTACCACCCATGTTGATATTCTCAGTCATAGTCTTCACATTCTACTCATGTTGATATTCTCATAGTCTTCACTTACCACTCATGTTGATATTCTTAATCAGAACGCTTTCAGAAGTATTGCTTAGGCTAATTATCAATACCTGATGAACTAGATGACAATTAAAATACATCTTTCCTGTTATCTATTATTTTAACTGTAAAATCAACATATAAAACAACTCCTGATATAGGATATATATATATATATATATATATCATATAAAACTCCCGCGTACAGAAAGCAGTTGATTAGCTCTCATACTGGCAGGTTCTGGGGGAGACCCAAGGTTCTGGTTCCGGTCCTGCAGGGTTCTGGTTCCGTCCTGCAGGGATTCCCCGGGTCTCCCCCAGAACCTGCCAGTATGACATTTAAATTCCCTCTATGAAAAAGGCACACACAGATACACGCAGGTGCACACACACACCCGATGTGTGCGATCTCAGTTACAGTAAATTCCTGTCTGATGGTACCACTCGATCAGCAGACTCCAGGTGTGTGTGTGTGTGTGTGATGTACCCCCTGATCAGCAGACCCCAGGTGTGTGTGTGTGTGATGTACCCCCTGATCAGCAGACTCCAGGTGTGTGTGTGTGTGTGTGATGTACCCCCTGATCAGCAGACCCCAGGTGTGTGTGTGTGTGATGTACCCCCTGATCAGCAGACTCCAGGTGTGTGTGTGTGTGTGATGTACCCCCTGATCAGCAGACTCCAGGTGTGTGTGTGTGTGTGATGTACCCCCTGATCAGCAGACTCCAGGTGTGTGTGTGTGTGTGATGTACCCCCTGATCAGTAGACCCCAGGTGTGTGTGTGATGTACCCCCTGACAGGTGTGTGTGTTTGATGTACCCCCTGACAGGTCTGTGTGTGTGTGATATACCCCCTGATCAGCAGACTCCAGGTGTATGTGTGTGTAAGGAAGAGAGAGACATTGTGTCATTCATATTCATATTTCAGACTTTATTTTTCCCTATTTGTCTTCAGTTAATAAAAAATCACAAAATTGTGTTTGAATCATTTCAGAACTGATACAAACCACCATATATATATATATTTATATATATTTATATTTATCTTTATATATGTATGCATGTACGTGTCCACACAACTGTATCAGCATTAGCATATTCACTTACACACACACTCACTTATGCACACACACACACACTCACTCATGCACACACACACACACTCACTCATGCACACACACACACACACTCACTCATGCACACACACACACACACTCAGCAGAGGGCACACTAACACACCGGCAAGTGGCAGGAACATAAAACTCACTCACACACACACACACACATTAGACTGTCCTTACCACACATACCATCATTCTCCCACTCAACCTCTCAGTACACACACACACACCCTGACACAACACACACACACACACATTACACACACGCACACACTACACACACTTCAGTGATAACGCAGAGGTCGAAGGTTACCACAGGTCTCTCATAGCTGTTCCTGCCTGCTGCCAATCAAAACTAGCTCCTCCCACACCTAACTCCACCCCTCTACCATTACACTTCTCTGGCCTCAAGCCTTTGTTCCCATGGCAACTTCTAAGTAGCATTGCGTTCAGACCAGGGGCCCAGACAGTAGCCTCCAAACGGCCCAGAGACCCTGCCGACGTCCCCAGAGACCCCCAGAGACCCTGCCGACATCCACGCGCCCCAGAGACCCTGCCGACGTCCACGCGCCCCAGAGACCCTGCCGACGTCCACGCGCCCCAGAGACCCTGCCGACGTCCACGCGTCCCAGGCAAACGCACATTTAACGCACTTACGCTCATTAACACATTAACCCATCAGGGTAACTACCACATCAGGGTAACTACCACATCAGGGTAACTACCACATCAGGGTAACTACCACATCAGGGTAACTACCACATCAGGGTATTATG